>NC_086449.1:438038685-438360630 GCF_028390025.1 Pseudophryne corroboree | reverse complement strand
TGAGATATGGAGACACCAGCACTAACATATTAGTGGTCTTCCCATTTACAAACTGGCCAACAATTTTATTAATGTGAACTGATTGGTAATTTCACTCTAATCCCGTGAGCAGATCACTGCGATGTTAACATTAATTGGGAGTGATTTCAGACCTCCCAACTGTCACGATTTTCGCGAACAGTCCCTTTTTTGGGGGGACTGACCCGCTGTCCCACCCGCGGGATGCAGTGATCAACGGTGGGGGCAGTTGGGAGGCTCCTGTCACTCAGTTGAATAAGGACTCAGCTGCGCAATGAAATTGGAAACATGAACAAAAGCTGACGTATGCTGAGATATATTATAAAAAAGAATTTAATATGACAATACATTTTTTTTTCATGCAATACACCATATAACCAATATTGGTCTAGTAAAAAGGAATTGAGGAGTCCAGACCGGTTTCGTCACGCTCCATGTGACTTTCTCATGAGAAAGTCACGTGGAGTGTGACGAAACCGGTCAGGACTCCTCAATTCCTTTTTACCTACTGGACTTTTACACTCTGCCTAACAAGCATTTTGCACGATTAGCACTTTCATTTATATTACTAGACCAATATTGGCCTTACAGACCCTGCAGCGGCTCATCATTCTTTGTATGCCGCAGCTGACATCGAGGCCCGCCGAGCATAGGTGTGCGCATGTCTGGCACCCCGATCTCACATGCCTGATGCAGCGATCGCCGAGCAGGCTGATTACTGTCCCCTCTGCGTTGCACCCTGTCAGGACTGCATTACTGACCGGACGCCTGGGTTAATCAAGGGTGCCACTGCCACCGGCTTTCAAACTCCTGGCTCCACCTCTATGTACAAAAACAATGTGATGTGACGTAATGACATCATGCTGCTCGCACGCCCACCCGTCACACCAGCCACATATACACCTCTCTCCTTCTATGCTATGCCAGCGCCAGCCACTGATGAGGATCAGCATGCAGCCAGCGTTCCTCTTAGGAAGACAAATTCAATACTGGCAGGCGGCCGGCAGCAGCATTGACACGTCACTCGTTTTTCCAGCAGCAGCAGTACTAGTCTGCGACTGTCAGTTTCAGTGAGTGACTGACTTGAAAGTAAGCTGCTGCAGCTTGCAGGGGAAAGAGAGGGGGAGCCAGATCAGGCTGAGGAGGAGCAGTGTAATTGCAGTGAGTGCCATCAGGGGTGTTTGTTTGGTGCACACCACAACATCTGACAATGTATCTGCTTTATTAGGATTGGTACAAGGGTGGATATTTTTTATGCGTTGACCATCAATAGATGTTGCTAGACACGCACAAAAGGCGGTGCTAGACACACCCCTCCAGCGGTGCACCCCCTAATAAAATGTGCTGCGCACCCCAGTGCCGCCGAGCGGCATTGGCAACATAGTCTCCATAGCGGCTCCTTTATACTTCCAGCAGCGTCTCCGTGTAGGACTCCACCCGGTGCAAGCCCTGCATTCTCCCAGTGACAGCTACGTGGTGGGCAACGCAGGATAATCTAACCGAGGACGCTCGGTTAGAAACCAGCCCACGGGAGAGGTAATTTTGACTTTATCTGACATCGGAGCATTTCTACATAGCGGAGCCATATTAAAACATTCATGGGACTGCAGTTACCTTTCTAAAACCTATGACCTACTCTACTTTATAACATTTCATTCATACCCAGGATACGATACTGTTTCTATTTGTTGGATACAAATGTTGCATATTGTTACCGCTCACATCACAAGTGCTTGGTTTATCTGATATCCAGTACAGGGCATTTGACTATTTCCGTATAAGGTTTAAGTCCAGATTATATGGTTTATTGTATGAAAAAAATTTTTATTGTCATATTAAATTCTTTTTTATAATATATCTCAGCATACGTCAGCTTTTGTTCATGTTTCCAATTTCATTGCGCAGCTGAGTCCTTTTTCAATCGAGTTCCCTAAATCAGGCAATTACACAGTGCCTACACAGCAGCGCATTGAAATTGTGGAATTGTTCTATAGAATATTATATTACGAGGCGCTTTCAGCAGTTTTTGTTTTTCCTGTCACTCAGTGTCTATTCATGGGAGACAGAGGGTCTGGAGTATGCCAGCAGCTCACAGTGCGCTTCGCATGCCCCCCCTTCCCCCCCAAGCATGTCTGGATTGTTGCTGGGGCTGGCCGCAGCAGCGCATGACATCACATGCAGCCGCTGCGACTCAAAACATTGCGGGTAGCCGCCTGCCTACATTCCAGGTGCGAAAGCATCAGATTAAGCTGATGATTGTAATTGTCATGAGTTGGCAAATTTTGCACCCACAAGTGATCAGCCTCCAGATAGATGCATATGCATCTGCTTGGCACTCACCATTGGACAGTTTTTGTATGGACATGCTCTTACTGTACTTTAGCCTTATCTGCATGTCCTCTCCCATCCTTGTCCTAGCCCCCTATGCTCAATATGCCATCAATTGTAAATGTGTCAATGATGTGGGAACTTTTAATTTTTTCTCTTTTGTCCTGCCATGGAATAAGCATGCTGGATAGTAAGCCTGATCCAGTGTGCAATTGTCTGCTTTGAAGCAGGACACCAAATTTTATTGGGATCTTAAAGAACAAACAGCGAGTCCGATTTTCTGTGACGAGCTGTTTGCTTTACATACACCTTCAAAGCCCTCACAACATCCAAAGACTTTGAAGTAGCAGAGGTGCTGGTGACAACTGGAACCACAATAGGTTGGTTGATGTGAAATGCGGACACCACTTTAGGAAGAAACTGCTGATGAGTTCAGCTCTGTCCTCATGGAAAATTAAATAAGGACTTTTTTGAGACAAAGCCCCCAGCTCTGACACACATCTTGCTGAAGCCAAGGCCAGCAGTGTGATGGTCTTCCACGTAAGATATTTTACGTCCACCTCCTGTAATGGTTCAAACCAGTCCGATTGGAGGAACTGCAGCACCACATTGAGATCCCAAGGTGCCGTGTGAGGCACAAAGGGAGGTTGGATGTGCAAAACACCTTTCAAGAAAGTCTGGACCTCAGGGAGAGAAGCCAATTGTCTTTGAAAGAAAATGAACAAGGCCGAAATCTGGACTTTTATGGAGCCCAAACGTAGGCCCAAATCCACACCTGCCTGCAGAAAAAGCAGGAAATGTCCCAGATGAAATTTCACCGCAGAATAATTTCTGCTCTCACACCAAGATATGTATTTCTTCCAAATACAATGGTAATGCTTAGACGTTACCCCCTTCCTGGCTTGGATCATAGTCGGGATAACCTTGTTAGGGATACCTTTCCTGCCTAGAATCAGCCGTTCAATTTCCATACCATCAAACGTAGCCACAGTAAGTCCTGATAAAACGAACGGGTCCTGTTGCAGAAGATCCTCGCAAAGAGTTAGAGGCCACGGATCTTCGAGGAGCATCTCCAGAAGGTTCGCATACCAGGCCCTTCTTGGCCAGTCCGGAGCAATGAGTATTGCTTGAACCTTTTCCCTTTTTATTAGCTTTAGAATTCTTGGGATCAGAGGAAGTGGAGGAAACACATACACCATCTGATTGACTCATGGAGTCGTCAGGGCATCTACAGCCACTGCCTGTGGGTCTCTCGACCTGGAACAATACCACCTGAGCTTCTTGTGAGATGAGAGGCCACCATGTTGATCTGTGGATATCCCCATCGACGTGTTAAGCACCTGAACACTTCCGGGTGAAGGCCCCACTCCCCCGGGTGCAGGTTGTGTCTGCTGAGGAAGTCTGCTTCCCAGTTGTCTACTCCCGGAACGAAGATCGCTGACAACGCCACAGCATTTTTTTCTGCCCAGAGGAGAATTCTTGATACCTCCGACATTGCTGCTCTGCTTTTCGTTCCGCCCTGTCGGTTTATGTACGTCACCACCGTCACATTATCCGACGGGACCTGAATGGCCTAATCTTGAAGATGTAAAGCCTGCAGAAGAGCGTTGTATATGGCCCTGAGTCCCAGAATGTTGATTGGAAGGACGACTTCCTGACTTGACCATCTTCCTTGAAACTGCACCCCCTGAGTGACTGCTCCCCAACCTCTGAGGCTTGCGTCTGTGGTTAACAGAATCCAGTTCTGAATTCCAAACCTGTGACCCTTGACGAGGTGAGAAGTCTGTAGCCACCACAGAATGGAGATCCTGGCTTTTGGCGACAGACGGATCCTCAGAGGCATGTAAAGATGTGATCCGGACCTTTTGTCCAACAGATCGAGCTGGAAGGGTCTTGTGTGAAACCTTCCATATTGAAGCGCCTCGTAAACGGCCGCCATTTTCCCCAGAAGGCGAATGCATAGATGCACCGATATCCGGGTTGGTTTCAAGACATCCCGAACCAACGACTGGATTACCAATGCCTCTTCCAACGGAAGGAACACTTTCTGTGACTCCGTGTCCAGTATCATTCCCAGGAATGGAAGCCTCCATGTTGGCTCTAGGTGAGATTTCGAAAGGTTCAGAATCCACCTGTGATTCTGGAGGAGTTTGGTTGAGAGACCAATGCTGTCTAGCAACCTTTCCCTGGACGGTGCTTTTATCAGGAGATCATCCTGGTACGGAATTATGTTCACTCCCTGTCTGCAGAGTAGAAACATCATCTCCACCTTGGAGAACACCTTCGGTGCTGTGGAGAGACCAAATGGCAGGGCCTGAAACTAGTAGTGACCGTCCTGCAGTGCAAACCGTAGGTAAGCCTGATGAGGCGGCCAGATCGGAATGTGAAGGTACGCATCCTTGATATCCAGAGACACTAGGAATTCCCCCTCCTCCAGACCTGAGATTACCTCTCTCAGAGATTCCATCTTGAATTTGAAACTCGTAAGTACGGGTTCAATGACTTGAGGTTCAGAATCAGCCTTACCGAACCGTCCGGCTTCGGTACTACAAACAGATTGGAATAGTACCCCTTGTTTTGCAGATGAGGTGGAACTGGAACAATGACCTGAGTCTGTACTAGTTTTTTGATGGCATGCTGTAAAGCTATACTTGCCTCTTGTGAAACTGGTATGTCTGATTTGAAGAATCTGTGAGGTGGGAGCTCTTGGAACTCCTGTCTGTAGCCCTGGGAAATAGGATCCATGATCCAGGGATCCTGGCATGAACTTGACCAGATCTGACTGAAGAATCGTAGTCGGGCTCCCAGCTGACAGCCTTCCAGGCATTGCTGAAGGCTTTGAGGAAGCAGAGCCTGAGCTCTGTTCCTGAGCGCCTGTAGTTGCTGGTTTGCGTGGTTTATCTCTTGCGCTGCTGGAGAACGTAGAAGCACCTCTGGATTTGCCCTTGAACTTGGCCATCCGAAAGGACTGCTACTTAGAAGCTGAATAAGTCTTCTTGGTTGGGGGGGAAGATACGTAGACTTACCCGCAGTAGCTTTGGAGATCCATTTGTCTAGTTCATCTCCAAACAAGGCCTCTCCCGTAAATGGTAGGCCTTCCACGCCTTTCCTGGAGTCCGCGTCAGCAGTCTACTGGCGTAGCCACAAGCCTCTGTGTGCCGACATTGCCATAGCGTGCGTTTAGCAAGCCTATCTCTTTTATGGCCTCCACCATAAAGTTCGCAGAGTCCTGTATATGCTGCAGGAGTAAAACAACATCCCCCCTAGGCAAGGAATCTAACCTCTCAATTAGGTTACCTGACCATTTAGCAATGGCTTTTGTGATCCACGCACATGCAGTAGTGGGTCTTTAGGCCACCCCAGCAGCTGTGTACAATGATTTGAGTGTAGTCTCAATTTTACGATCAGCCATGTCTTTTAGGGAGGCAGCACCAGGGACAGGCAATACAATTTTTCGTGACAGCCTAGAGACTGATGCGTCCACTATGGGCGGATTTTCCCATTTTTTCCTATATTCCAAAGGAAAAGATGAGAGCAACCTTTTAGGGATTTGAAATTTCTTATCAGGATTAACACAAGGTTCTTCAAACAGGGTATTCAATTCCTTTGACGCAGGAAAAGTGACTGAGGACTAATTTTTTACATTAAAATAAGATTCCTCACACTCCTCTGACACCTTATCAGAAATATGCAGAACATCTCTGATAGCCTCTATAAGAGCCTCTATTCCCTGTGACACAGTCCCCCCCCCCCCACCCACCCCACCTCTGAGTCCACCTCCCCTTCCTCCATGTCTGACCTGACAGAGTCAGACTGCAGGATATGGGACAAAGATCGCTTTTGCAGACAAATGGGAGGGGATTGAGACTCTGTTTTGGGGACTGAGTCTCTGTTCAGAAACTTATCCACAGTTTAAAGTATTGCATCTCTTTCTCATTGCGGGACAATTTTGTAGAAAGAGTGGAGATCATTTCTTTAAGAGAATTAACCCACTCCGGTTCAGCCCCGCTATTCTGGGAAGGTGCACTGCCCTGAGTACCCAGTAGTGAGCCCCCTGGTGAGGAAATACACTCTGCTGTACATGAAACACACTCTTTGCCTGACATAATGTAAATGTGACAACACACACACACACACACACACACACACACACACACAAAGGTTAAGCACCATTAACCCACAAAGAGCCCTTCAGGGAGCCACAGAGTTGTTGGAGCCAGCCCCCACCGCACCCTCACTGCTAATGCCAAGCTTAGCTTGGTCGCAGACCAAGTACCCTGATATGGGACTTAGTACCTAATAGACGCTCCCCCCCTGATATGACCCCCTGGTACCGCTGAGGTAATTTGGAGTCACACCGGAGGAGCTGCGTGTCCCTGATAGTCAGCGTCTGTGTCCACTGCAGAGGGAAAATGAGCTGGTGAGCTGCTGGATCCTCTCATAGTAAAGCCCCACCCCTTCAATGGTGCACGGTCTTCCCGCTTTTTTTATACTGGCTGAGGTAATTTTTGTGGATAAAATGGAGCAGAACCGTTTTAAGGCTGTGTTTGCCAGTCTGGGTACTGTGTACAGTGTACAGAGACGCAGTTGTGTACTGTGTGCGGAGACGCATTCTGCCCCATTGAGAAGCCGTGCGTCTCCGTACCCTCGTGCCGCCATAATGGCCCGCGCCCTGCTAACCGTGACGCCGGCTCAGTAGTTACCACTCTTCATCCTTCTGGCTCTGTTAGGGGTGGCGGCGTGCTGCGGGAATGTACGCTCGCCATGGTGGTGCTTGCGAATAGTTCCTTCAGGAGCTCAGTGTCCTGTCAGCTGGGAACGGGACCAATAACTAAAATAAATGCTGAAAGCTCTTCAGAAGCTTCTTCCTTCAGTGTGACCAGCTCCTCCGGGCACATTTTCTAAACTGAATCTGGTAGGAGGGGCATAGAGGGAGAAGCCAGCCCACACTATCAAATTCTTAAAGTGCCCATGGCTCCTAGTGGTCCTGTCTATACCCCATGGTAATAAATGGAACCCCAGTATCCTCTAGGACGTAAGAGAAATACAAAGTGTATTTAAGTAGCTAACCTGAATTCAATGTATACCAGGGACATGCAGGCACGGGAGGCAGTGCCTCCCCTGTCATAATGAATAAAATAATAAAAAGAAGATATTTATAGCACAGATTCTGTGATAAATGTCTTCTTTTATTATTCTAATAATTTTCTCCCTGTTACTATGTCTGCATCTGAGGGCGTGAGGCAGCGGGAGAGGTGCCTCCCACTGCTAACACTAAAAGTCCGGGCAGCAGGGTAGGGGCAGGGGGCATGGCAAAGCAATGGGCTGTGAAAGCCCATTGAAAAAGCATGGGGAAGCGGCACCTATGCTGGTGCCTCAATGACAGGGACGTGCATTCAGCCCCGATGAATGCACGCCCCTGTCAGTCCCCCAGATGTGATTGGCCCAGCGGATCCAGTGCTGGATCTGCTGTCCAATCACCCACAGGTGGAGGCCGAAGTGGCGGCGCCTGTGTGCGTGTGGTGGCCGGGTAGGAATCCCCCCATCCACCCTCGTTCCTCCTCCGGCGCGGCACCTGAGTGCAGTGGCCAGGCCGGAATCCCCCCCTCGTTCCTCCTCCTGTGCGGTGCCTGAGTGCGGTGGCCAGTCCGGAATCCCCCCCCCCCCCTCGTTCCTCCTCCGGTGCCAGCTCTGTCCTCCCAGCCAGCAGCAGCACTCTCCCCTGTCTGTGCTCCTCACGCTCCCAAGAACCAAGGTGAGTGCATAATCTCTCTCTCTCTCTCTCTCTCTCTCTCTCTTTCCCTCCCTCCATGGCCCCTCTCCAAGAGGGACAGACTGCTCTGCTGCTGGTCTGTTCTTTTAATTTATGATTGCCGGTACCTGTGTTTCAGCAAAAGTCCAGGAGCAGAACATTCTGTCCCTCCTGGAGAGGGTCATGTTGGCAGGTATGCTCTACAGGTACCCCTATTGGATTCTACATGGACAAGTGGACGTGATCGGCGTGGGATGTAGGTAAGCAATCTCTCTCTAATTTTTACAGGTACCCCTATTGGATTCTACTGGACAAGTGGACGTGATTGGCGTGGGATGTAGGTAAGTATGTGTGAGTGTGTAAGTGTGTTTTAATAAACTTTTACTTTCAAAGTGTGTGTGTTGTGTTTTTATTTTGGTATTTTTTTGTTGTAGAACTACAGGTACCAGCGGGCCCATTATTTCCCTGCATACTGGTACTTGAGGTTCTCCAAGTACCAGCAAGCGGGGGAGGCTTGCTGGGCCTTTTAGTTCCACAACAAAAAACAATATTCTATTTTTTACACACTTATGACTATCAGCCCAGCACCCACCGCCCAGGGGTGCTGGGGACAGCCTCGGGCTTCACCCCTGGCCCTTGGGTGCCTGATAGGGGGGGAATCCCTTGATTTAAGGGTTCCCCACTCCTCCAGGGAACCCCGGCTAGGGGTGACTAGTTGGGGGGGTAATGCCACGGCCGCATGGACCTACATAAATGTGTCCCCTGGTTGTGGCATTATGTCCCTGGCTAGTGGAGCCCGGCGCTGGTTTAAAAAATATGGGGAACCCCTGTCCAATTTCCCCCCCAGTATTTAAACAACCAGGACTGGCTCAAAAATCCTGAGGCTGGTTATACTTAGGAGGGGGGACCTCACACTTTTTTTTTTACATTTTTTAACCCATTCAGACCCTTCTCCATTAAGTTAATGGAAGCCCTGGACAACAAAATTGCATTCATGTCCTCCTCCCACTCCATTCCCAGTCCCAAACACTAATTTTAATATTTTTTCTATAAAAATTTACAATATATCACAAGTATGATGAGCGGGCATTGGCGGCATCGAACTGAGATGCAAATTAGTGGCGGAGGGGTGGGTCAGTTGATGGTGGGTGAGTTTGCAAGCCATTGGCGGTGGCAGCGGGTATCGGCTCAAAGGCAGTAGCGGGTATTGGCTCGGCGGCGGTAGGGGTCATCGGCAGGATTCGGTGGACATTAGGGCTGTAGTGCCTCAAAAGCCACTGACCTCACCGCACGCCACTGGTTTTAAGGCTGTGTTTGCCAGTCTGGGTACTGTGTATAGTGTACAGAGACGCAGTTGTGTACTGTGTGCGGAGACGCATTCTGCCCCATTGAGAAGCCGTGCGTCTCCGTACCCTCGTGCCGCCATAATGGCCCGCACCCTGCTAACCGTGACGCCGGCTCAGTAGTTACCACTCTTCATCCTTCTGGCTCTGTTAGGGGTGGCGGCGTGCTGCGGGAATGTACGCTCGCCATGGTGGGGCTTGCGAATAGTTCCTTCAGGAGCTCAGTGTCCTGTCACCTGTCAACTGGGAACGGGACCAATAACCCTTCAAGAGGTTGGGCCGTTCAAACCGCCTCCCCCCCCCCCCCCTTAAGTCCCACGAAGCAGGCAGACTGGTGCCAACCAGCCCTGACTTAAAATAACAAACATATAAAATAAATGCTGAAAGCTCTTCAGAAGCTTCTTCCTTCAGTGTGACCAGCTCCTCCGGGCACATTTTCTAAACTGAATCTGGTAGGAGGGGCATAGAGGGAGAAGCCAGCCCACACTATCAAATTCTTAAAGTGCCCATGGCTCCTAGTGGTCCTGTCTATACAACATGGTAATAAATGGAACCCCAGTATCCTCTAGGACGTAAGAGAAATACAAAGTGTATTTAAGTAGCTAACCTGAATTCAATGTATACCAGGGACATGCAGGCACGGGAGGCAGTGCCTCCCCTGTCATAATGAATAAAATAATAAAATGAAGATATTTATAGCACAGATTCTGTGATAAATGTCTTCTTTTATTATTCTAATAATTTTCCCCCTGTTACTATGTCTGCATCTGAGGGTGTGAGGCAGCGGGAGAGGTGCCTCCCACTGCTAACACTAAAAGTCCGGGCAGCAGGGTAGGGGCAGGGGGCATGGCAAAGCAATGGGCTGTGAAAGCCCATTGAAAAAGCATGGGGAAGCGGCACCTATGCTGGTGCCTCAATGACAGGGACGTGCATTCAGCCCCGATGAATGCACGCCCCTGTCAGTCCCCCAGATGTGATTGGCCCAGCGGATCCAGTGCTGGATCTGCTGTCCAATCACCCACAGGTGGAGGCTGAAATGGCGGCGCCTGTGTGCGTGTGGTGGCCGGCCCATCCACCCTCGTTCCTCCTCCGGCGCGGCACCTGAGTGCGGTGGCCAGGCCGGAATCCCCCCCCACGTTCCTCCTCCTGCGCGGTGCCTGAGTGCGGTGGCCAGTCCGGAATCCCCCCCCCCCCCTCGTTCCTCCTCCGGTGCCAGCTCTGTCCTCCCAGCCAGCAGCAGCACTCTCCCCTGTCTGTGCTCCTCACGCTCCCAAGAACCAAGGTGAGTGCATAATCTCTCTCTCTCTCTCTCTCTCTCTCTCTCCCTCCCTCCATGGCCCCTCTCCAAGAGGGACAGACTGCTCTGCTGCTGGTCTGTTCTTTTAATTTATGATTGCCGGTACCTGTGTTTCAGCAAAAGTCCAGGAGCAGAACATTCTGTCCCTCCTGGAGAGGGTCATGTTGGCAGGTATGCTCTACAGGTACCCCTATTGGATTCTACATGGACAAGTGGACGTGATCGGCGTGGGATGTAGGTAAGCAATCTCTCTCTAATTTTTACAGGTACCCCTATTGGATTCTACTGGACAAGTGGACGTGATTGGCGTGTGATGTAGGTAAGTATGTGTGAGTGTGTAAGTGTGTTTTAATAAACTTTTACTTTCAAGGTGTGTGTGTTGTGTTTTTATTTTGGTATTTTTTTGTTGTAGAACTACAGGTACCAGCGGGCCCATTATTTCCCTGCATACTGGTACTTGAGGTTCTCCAAGTACCAGCAAGCGGGGGAGGCTTGCTGGGCCTTTTAGTTCCACATCAAAAAACAATATTCTATTTTTTACACACTTATGACTATCAGCCCAGCACCCACCGCCCAGGGGTGCTGGGGACAGCCTCGGGCTTCACCCCTGGCCCTTGGGTGCCTGATAGGGGGGGAATCCCTTGATTTAAGGGTTCCCCACTCCTCCAGGGAACCCCGGCCAGGGGTGACTAGTTGGGGGGGTAATGCCACGGCCGCATGGACCTACATAAATGTGTCCCCTGGTTGTGGCATTATGTCCCTGGCTAGTGGAGCCGGGTGCTGGTTTTAAAAATATGGGGAACCCCTGTCCAATTTTTCCCCCAGTATTTAAACAACCAGGACTGGCTCAAAAATCCTGAGGCTGGTTATACTTAGGAGGGGGGACCTCACACTTTTTTTTTTTTACATTTTTTAACCCATTCAGACCCTTCTCCATTAAGTTAATGGAAGCCCTGGACAACAAAATTGCATTCATGTCCTCCTCCCACTCCATTCCCAGTCCCAAACACTAATTTTAATTTTTTTTTCTAGAAAAATTTACAATATATCACAAGTATGATGAGCGGGCATTGGCGGCATCGAACTGAGATGCAAATTAGTGGCGGAGGGGTGGGTCAGTTGATGGTGGGTGAGTTTGTAAGCCATTGGCGGTGGCAGCGGGTATCGGCTCAAAGGCAGTAGCGGGTATTGGCTCGGCGGCGGTAGGGGTCATCGGCAGGATTCGGTGGACATTATGGCTGTAGTGCCTCACCAGCCACTGACCTCACCGCACGCCACTGATGTATACCATCCCACCTGCCTAGTCCCGTTCAAAAGGTGGAACATTTTGCACCTTCACATCCTGATTAAGCATTAAGGACCCTATTCAGCTTCATTAGTAGTTTTGCTAAATTTGCAAAACTGCTAATGAAAAAATTGCATGCTGGGTACTGCCCAGCACAGGGCAAGACCGCCCAAGATGCAACTGGCCATCCAGCAATGTGGTTGCAATTCAGTTGCGATCGCATCGCTTACCCTCCAAAAACAAGGATAGCCCCCTGCCCGTGTAGCCTAGCTGCGAAGGCAGGCACTCTGCCGCCATGTTTTGCATTGCAGCGGCCATGTGTGACGTAATGCGGCTGCCATGAAAATGGAGCTGCCCCACCCCATTTTCTCTGCATCGCCCCACAATGCCGTGTCGCCGCCCCTGACCACCCCGCGAATGCCATCAGGCAGAGACGTTCGCATCAGTAAGATGTGATAGAATCTCCCCGACCCACGCACGCACAGAGCGGGTCCTGCACGTACGCACTGCAGGGACAGCAGGGATGAATACCCCCATAAGTGTGTATTTATACATATAAATAGGACAGTAGTGCAAACAATGTGTGTGACATTGCAGAAACATGATTTGAACTGCAGATCTGCATTTGTGAAGCTTTGTTATAGCATAGGAAATGTATGTCAGCAAAATCACAATAAGCTATAATGCCTCTTATTGATTTCTTTTAATGTTGAGATACGTACTATGGCCCTCATTCCGAGTTGTTCGCTCGGTATTTTTCATCGCATCGCAGTGAAAATCCGCTTAGTACGCATGCGCAATGTTCGCACTGCGACTGCGCCAAGTAACTTTACTATGAAGAAAGTATTTTTACTCACGGCTTTTTCTTCGCTCCGGCGAACGTAATGTGATTGACAGGAAATGGGTGTTACTGGGCGGAAACACGGCGTTTCAGGGGCGTGTGGCTGAAAACGCTACCGTTTCCGGAAAAAACGCAGGAGTGGCCGGAGAAACGGTGGGAGTGCCTGGGCGAACGCTGGGTGTGTTTGTGACGTCAACCAGGAACGACAAGCACTGAAATGATCGCACAGGCAGAGTAAGTCTGGAGCTACTCTGAAACTGCTAAGTAGTTAGTAATCGCATTATTGCGAATACATCGGTCGCAATTTTAAGAAGCTAAGATTCACTCCCAGTAGGCGGCGGCTTAGCGTGTGTAACTCTGCTAAATTCGCCTTGCGACCGATCAACTCGGAATGAGGGCCAATATAAAATACTAATGCTAGTCACCACCAGACATCATCAAATACTGTATATCTGCTTACGAAGAAATGTAAAATACGGAGAGTACTTACCATGTAAATGAGTGGTGTCCTTGTGTGTCATTTTGTTTGAACAATTGTTGTAAGCAGATAATCTTGATCACAGCTTGTGATAAGGAGGTAACATAAGTGTATGTAGACTGACACACGATAGTATTAGGTGATCAACAATGTTAAAAGTGCACAAAAAGTTTCATAGCTTTATTATATGAGAAACTGGGTTAACGTGCATGAAATGTAGCTTGCATTTTAGTCTTTAATACCTTTGGCATGAGGATTTTGTGAGTTGTGCTTTTGCATATCTCTTATGCTGGTAGTGTGCATAAATGCTCTGCATTTTCTCTGAAATGCTACATTAACATTTTAGAATGTTTGGTGGTTACAACACCATTGGCTCATATTTTTCCTTTGTAAAATATATTGCATTCATTTATGGTATTAGTGATCCCATGATGCAGGTGAACTACTTATGTTCTACAGGTGTTGTGAAACTACAAGTACCAGCACACACTCCCACCTATCAGCTGGCAGAACATGTTGGAGAACCAGAGGATGACCATTCCTAAAATAGCTCTCTCTGCATTTCCTTTGCTAAGGTAAAATACTACATTTAGAAGTTTTAGAAAATAAGATATAAGAAGAGTAACTGGCGTCCAAGATCATCGGAGGTGCAGGATGCCGAACTATCTTGGATGTTTTTCTTTTAAAGTGGCATGGTATTGCCTTGTAAGTGAGTGCCACTTTAAATAATAATAATAATAATAATAATAATAATGTTGTGAGTGGATAAGAACTGGTGCAAATGCAGGTTTATTAACAAGGTGATATGTACTCATGGTACAACACTTTATACTAGTCTCTTGATGTAAATTATTTTAGGTACCAGACCATTTCCTTATGATTAAACAAACAATTGAAGCTTATACCTATCCTCAGTTGCAGAAACGTTAACATATTTGTAATATAGTTCATATACATCTTTACTTTCTCTTGCATGCCTTTTTCCAGGCACTATGTAGCTATTGTCTCATCTGGGCTCTCATATCGTTTGCCTTATGTTCTCTCCCTCCATTCAACTGTAAACCAATTTTAACTCTATTATTTGAGCTATTGGTCTTTTTATTACTCTTTATTTTTATTTTGGCAATTCTCAAAAGTTTCTAGAGTATGCCCAGTGGATGTAGAAACATTTTTGTAATGGAGAATAACATCCCAGTTCTTCTGGCCCTGTACAGAGTCTTCTACAGGTGCAAGACTCACACCCTGTTGACCTATCAGAGGTATGCCCACCCAGTGCTGGACTGGGGCATGAAGGGCCCACTGGGGGGATGCTATTGTAGGGGCCCCTGCTTAAGGGTGTGGCCAGCCACCTCAGAGGTTTGGCTAACCATTACAGAGTACATGTTCTGTTTCCCTTGGTAAATATACAGTAAACCATATTCTTGTGAAGTATAATGCATAATTCAAGTGCACTAGGATAGAGTCTGGAACCTTAACCTAGAGGAGGAGGGCCCACAGGCAGTGGGGCTCACTGGTGGTTTCCCCTGTTTCCCTGTGGACCAGTCCAACCATGTGCCCACCATTTTGCAGGCTGACGTGTAGTCTAATTGGAAACATTTTAAAAGGAAACAACATAGCTTAAAAAAAATAGGCTAGGATCAGCAGCAGCTCTTACTTTAAGTATGGAGGCTGCCGCTACCCCCAGCCCGGAGAGGAGACATGGAGTCCTGGCACCAGCGCAATGGATCCGGCAGGTTCCGAGACCAGCGTATGTGCAGACGCTGCAGTGCGACTGCGCATGTACAAACCCCTTGCTTCTATCGACTGCAATGACTTCAGCCCATAAAAGTCGGATTGGACTTCGTGAATGGTAGGAAGTAGCTTCCTACACAGAGAAAGTGACACTGAGAGGGGTGGCGGATTTCCCCTGGAGCCGGCGGGTGAGGAAGGGAGGGGGGGGGGGGGGGGGGGGGGCGGGTTTAAGGCTGCAGTCTTGCAACCCATAGGTAAAATCTGCCACGGTTACTTTTGCTATAAGGACTTAGGGGAAGATTTATCAAAGCTTGGAGAGCGATAAAGTGGAGAGAGATAAAATAACAACCAATCAGCTACTGTCATTTTTCAAACACAATTTGTAAAATGAGCTGATTGGTTTGTACTTTTAGGTAAAATGGGCAGGTGTCAGTAAAATGCCAGCTGTCGGGATTCCGACGTCGGTCTTCTGAACACCGGGATGCCGACAGCCAGCATTTTAACTGCGTCCCCTGCATACAATTTTACCTGCCTTATGTAACCTATATGGAAATAGTGAAACAGAAACTGATTCAGAAGTGGTTGGAGTTGCTGTCACTGCTGCTTACATAAAAGCAGTGGTAATAGCACTAATATGGTAATTCACACCCAATGCTGCCTTACTGATCCCAACTGCATCCTATGACACAGTATCATATTATCTTCAATACCAATGGCTGGCTCCATCCTCTGATAGAGATCCTGGCCTTGTTCCTCCCCCGCAGTGGCGGCGTCATGCCTCTGTTATGAGAAATGTAGGCCATTACCGTCCCTTCCCCACCCTCAAAATGGAAGCAGACTGTCAATCACTGACAGTCTGCTGCCATCCTGTGTCCTGTGTCGCAAGACCTGTTCCGTACTTTTCAGCGCAGGAGGACGACACTCCAACCACATCTGAATAACCCCCAATGTGGCCAAGTGGGCAGATTAAATAGATCCATCTGGTAGTCTTATCCTAGGATTGTGCCATTCAGGTATGTTGTAAAATCTTTCATTTACAACATCACCAGGTTGATATTAACCAGAATATATTTGCCAATATGCTTCTTTATGTCCCTAAGCCCCACATCAACAAGTGACTTGACATATTTACTGATTGCTCATTGCTTGCAAATGGAAAGATGTAACTTCCTTACAGTGCAGAAAATCATAAATCATACAGTAACATTTCCAAGTATATCAACAGCCGCAGCAATACCAAACTTTGAGACTTTTACAGAGTTTTCCTCATACCATTACCCCACTATCAGTTCCCTCCTGAGTTACATAATGCTATGTGCACTACTGTGCAGTCTCCAAAATTGCTCATATGGTGCTGATACATCGCTCCCTTACCAAGATAACTGGCACTATTACTACTGTCTATGCACACAGCCATCTTGCTACCTTGTATGAGTGACATAGTAGGAGATGGACGCCTCCCTCTTAGCTCTAACAGACCCGCAGTCTTCTATCTTACTATGCCACTGTTCCAGTACCCTGCACAACTACGCACATCTACGAGATAGTCATAAGTTGGTATTCTGTGTGAATCCCTTCTCTGCCACAAGCTCCGTTTCATGTCCATCAACCAGTGTAACAGTGAGTACAGTGGTAGCCCTTATTCAGTACAGCCACATAACCTCATACGGGGGACATGTACTAAGCAGTCATAAAAGTGAAGAAGTGAGCCAGTGGAGAAGTTGCCCATGGCAACCAATCAACATTGATGTAACATTTATAATTTGCATACTATAAAAGTATACAGGGCAGCTGATTGGTTGCCATGGGCAGCTTCTCCACAGGCTCACTTCTCCACTTTTATCACTGCTTAGTACATGTCCCCCAAAGTCACTTGGAGTTGTACCTGGGTCAATTATAAACTGTATACAAATTTCCAACAATGTAAAGTCTTGCTTCCCAGCTTTTCTCCCTCCACTCAGTTGCCACATGTCATCCCTCCTAACCTCCCAATACCCTCCCTCATTAGCTGTTAAGTAAACCTATGTAAACTTTTCTTGTTCATTAGCTCACTGCCAGAGCAATAAGTCACATTGCTGAAATCCTGGCTCCTGTTTAGCAGCAAGTCTGCAATTCCTAGTGATAGCTCAGTGCCTCAGTATTACTGGGTTCCCTCTCTGCAAGCATCAGTGCTCCCGCAGTTTTCCAAGCCACATATTTCTCCTGTGTTTTCCAGTGCATCTAATCACCTAACCCTCCAAGTTACTGATTTTACCGAGTATGTGTTGTTGGGTCGACCACACTTAGGTCGACAGTCATTAGGTCAACCACTGTTGGTCGACATGCAGTAGGTTGACAGGGTTGCTAAATCAACATGGTTTTTAGGTTGATATGTGATAGGTCGACGTGAAAAAAGGTAGAAATGAGGGTTTTTAGAAAAAAAATTTGGTGTTGTTTTCTTCGTAGAGTGTCGGGAACCCCAATTAGTGCACTGTGTCCCAAGATGCCTCGCTGCGGTCGGCACAGGTTACCGTTCCCAATTGTAGTCCACGTGGATCGGAAAGTATGAAAAAGTTTAAAAAATTAAAAAAAATTGTGAAGAACTCATGTCGACCTTTTTTCACGTCTACCTATCACATGTCGACCTATAGACCATGTCGACCTAGCAACCCTGTTGACCTACTGCATGTCGACCAACAGTGGTTGACCTAATGACTATCGACCTAACAACGGTATCCCGATTTTGCTTATTACATTTGTCTCACAAGCCGATATTGCTTTCAGATGCACTTCAGTAATTACAGATCTCTCCAGTATTTTTAAGTAACAGCTCTATTGGAATCAGCAACTGAATTCAACAGCCTTGTTTATATGCCTGCATCTGACTTCTGCTGTGACTTTCTCTCCAAACTGTGCTTCCACCTGAGAGCTTCATATATTCCTGCAAGCAAGCTATTTATCTGCTTCATGTGCATGTTTCTGCAGCATGTCTTTTATCAGTCTCTGTTCTGTTCTTCTCTAAGTACCTGATTTTCATCAAGTCTCCTGCTTCTCATCTGTATGCAGCCTCAGTTGCCTGCATTTTGCAAGCTATTCTCCTGCTGACACTACTGATTGTTATGCATGTCCTCAGCTTCCTGCCACAGTACAAGCACCTGACACTACAAGCACCTGACACAGGCTCATTTTTAGTCCAAGCCCATATTTAATCTACTTGCACTATTGATCCCAGCAATACCCAGTTATCAGAACCACCGGTACCAGCCTGGTGTCCAGTCACAGAACTGAGGTTAGTGTCCAGCTACACCAGTTCCGTCCTGTCCAGCTCTCATCCACTGGTACCAGCCAAGTGTCCAGTTTCACTGGTTCCAGCCTGGTGTCTAGCTCTTGTCCATCCGTTCTGGTCCAGTGTCCAGTCCCACCGGTGCCATTCTGATGTTCAGTCTAAGTGCCACCACTGGGGCATATTTGGCTGACTCTACTTCTGCTTCTGTCTGTTCATCGCATGTGAACATACAGAAGCAGTCCCAGCCCAGCATACAGAACCACCTGTACCAGCCTGATGTCCAGTCACAGAACTGCAGGTCCCAGCCCAGCATCTAGAAGCACTGGTACCAGCCCAGTGTCCAGTCACAGAGACACTGGTCTCAACCCAGTGTCCTTTTCCACTGGTTCTGGCCCAGAGTCCAGCTCAAATTCACTGGTCCCAGCTCAGTGCCCAGTTCTAACAGTTCCGGTCCAGTGTCCAGCTCTCGTCCAAGCCCAAGCGCCACCAGTCCCATCTGGTGTTCAGTTCCTCCTGTATCAGCCCAGTGTTCAGTATTCTAGCATTACCCCAGAGTCTACTCCAGAAAAAAGTATCATTAAAGTACCAAGCTATTCTCACTTAATTTTCATCTATAGCACAGTGGTCCTAGTGGGAGTATTCTGAATACCTGGAAACCGCCCCTGATGAGTTGATTTTATTGTTTTAGAGACGGAGACAGCTGTGTCTCAGCAAAAAACTCAGGATTACGATCACGGTGCTGCAGCAACAGAGAGCACTGTAGCTCTCTACATACACCAGTTAGATAATCTAGCCTTAAGCTGGTCAAAGAAATGAAATCATATGTTTGACTTGAACCATGCACAAATCCGACAGATTCAATTTTTTGATAGTCATAATCTTATTTATGGAGCCCCATAAGGGGATTCTGGTCACAGGCAGATTGCATTTTTGTTGAAGGATCACTCAAAATGAAAATCATTTTTAACACTGGTTAAAAAGGTTCCTTCTTGGGGGGGGGGGGGGGGGGGGGAGGGGGGAGCTAGAGTAGCTGGGTGTAGGACGTGTCCTCTGGCTCTCCCACATCTATCCTGATAAACTATCCTGTTATTTGGGGCATTTCTTCATTTTCGCTTGGCTACTGTGGTGCTCCTGCTGACAGTCTCCGGTGATCTCCCCAATCAGTGTTTTGTTGCCTGCGGTCCGATGCTCTCCGTGACCTGGTCCTGCGGTGTGGTGTTCCCAGTGCTGGCGGCTGTCTTCCTGTGCTGTGTCTGGCTGGCGGCTCCATCCTGTCTTGGTGGTCCAGCTGGTCTGTTTGGTGCTGGCATTACCTGGAGAGCGGCTTTGGTGCTCCGATGTGCTCCCTTACAGCTGCTCACTCTGTTGCTGTGGTTGGCATATGGGCGGTGTCTGCGGCCATTTTGCCTCTTTCTGTCTCGGGGCCAGATGTACTAAGCCTGAAAAGTGATAAATATCACAGTGATAAAGTACCAGCCAATCGGCTCCTAACTGTCATTTTTCAAACACAGCCTGTAACATGGCAGTTAGGAGCCGATTGGCTGGTGCTTTATCACAGTGATATTTATCACTTTTCAGGCTTAGTACATCTCCCCCTCACTGAGGACGCCGCACAGTGAGTAAAGTATCCAGGACATTGCCCCTGCTATCAGTTTTCCACTAAGCTCTCCTGCTGCAATTAACATAGCTCTAGTTTGCTGTTCTCAATCGGTTGTCTTGAGCTTTGCTTTCCATAGTGTGCTGGAACTCCTGCTGATGGACACTTATTCATTATGGGTAGTTCTCTGCAGCAAATCCTTCAAGCCATTAATGCCTCTACCCAGAAGCTTATTCACCAGCTTGGTGATATACAAGTGCTTCCACCTTCTCACTGTTACACCTCGGCGAAATGCTGTGCAGGGGATGAACAGATTGTATTTCCAACTTCTGGATCTGCAGCTGATATAGTATCTGTGTGTGCAAGTGTTCTGGATTACATTTTCCCATTTGATGTGCTCGATGATGAGGCCCATTGTCATTCCATCTCTGGGTATTATGGTGTTTTTGCAGCCCCTCCAAATATTTATTTTATATCTCCTGCTAGTGTGCTGGGTTTGCAGATTCTTGCATGTAACTCTGCTGGATGTCCACCTACTACTCCTGGAGAGAAGTGGACTGGGACTGTTTCTTCAGCCTTTGAGGAATGTGGAACTTCCGTTTTACTATGCTCCTTTTGGCCCACCCAAGACTTAGGGGGACATTTGCTAAGCAGTGATAAGAGCGGAGAAGTGAGCCAGTGGAGAAGTTGCCCCATCAACCAATCAGCAGCTCTGTATAATATTATAGTATGCAAATTATAGCTGTTACTTCAGTGCTGATTGGTTGCCATGGGCAACTTCTCCACGGTCTCACTTCTCCGCTCTTATCACTGCTTAGTAAATAATCCCCCTATGTGCTCTTTTGCTCTTTGCCTCTACAAAAAAAATTTGGTCAATTCTGCATACCTAAAACAATATGTTCACTTAATCTGGTGGACACCAGAAGCAAATGTGACCAGAATAGAACAGAAGGTATGGCTTCACAGAGATAGTAAAAAATACACTAAAATCAGTACACATACATGCAGTGGCGGTTTTCCTATTAGACACGTGGCTAGGGGCGCCACTTGCTGGGGATGACACAGCAGCCCACCCATAGAGTGACAGAACTACTCTGCTGCTTGTTTGGTAAGCGTGTGTGCAGTGTGAGCAGTAGGGGGCAATGAGCTTTGAAGTGAGCAAAGTGAGCAGTAGGGGAAAAGTGGGGGGTGGGGGAGCAGTTATATGGGCAGTGTGAGATGTGTTGGGGTATTGAGCTGTGGTGAGTGGGGGGGCGACTCAGATTCTTGCATGTAACTCTGCTGGATGTCCACCTACTACTCCTGGAGAGAAGTGGACTGGGACTGTTTCTTCAGCCTTTGAGGAATGTGGAACTTCCGTTTTACTATGCTCCTTTTGGCCCACCCAAGACTTAGGGGGACATTTACTAAGCAGTGATAAGAGCGGAGAAGTGAGCCAGTGGAGAAGTTGCCCCATCAACCAATCAGCAGCTCTGTATAATTGTATAGTATGCAAATCATTGATGTTACTTCAGTGCTGATTGGTTGCCATGGGCAACTTCTTCACTGGCTCACTTCTTCGCTCTTGTCACTGCTTAGTAAATGTCCCCCTTAGAGAGCTGTCCTTTAATTATGGTGGCTATTCATTTATGATTTGTTGGGTGAGCTGGACCGGGACGGTTTCTTTATATTTAGTCTATAAAGGGGTTGAGGCCTGGCCAGACTTGTGTGCTAATGTATATTATTATGCTTGATATTGTTTTATTTTGGAGGCCTTTTTCTAATTTCTCACTTTTCTGTGGTGTCCCATATATACTATTTGTTTTATTTTATATTTTTATTTTATCCTGTGCTGTTATGAAATATTGCTAATGTCTCCTGAAGGATGCTCCATTTCTGTGTATTGCGGGAGAGCTGGGGTAGATTTGATTCTAGCTTAGAGTCATTCAATTCTTTGCTCTCGTTAGATATTGGTCTTAAATATACTTATTGGATGTGGGGTGGTGGGTTTGGGGTGGGGGGGAGTAGCAGGGAGTAGCAGGAGTTAGGTTACTGCAGTTGGTTGGGGGGGAGCCAAGTATGTCTGGTTTGTGTCATACAGGGAGGGGGTTTTTGGGGTGGTTTGTTTTGGGGTTTGTTGTGTATGGGCAGATATGTTATATTTTGCTACTTCATATTGTACTGTTGTGCGACTACTGTCTTTGGTATTCTAACTGTGGGGTATTTGTGTTTCATATATTTGCCTCTTGTTTTTCCAATTTATCCTATTTCTGATTCCCTGAGCCCATATGGCGCCTATGGGCTCTTGATATTGTGATATCGGGAGCTTTGCATATCCCATTATCTAGATATTCTGTTTCCACCTATACATGATGCCCTATGTTATTCTCTACTTTTTGCAGCGTGTTTTGCTATGTCTGTCAATACATCTTTTTGTTTGGATGTTACACATAAAAATTTCAATAAAAAATATGGAACAAAAAAAAAAGGTTCCTTCTCCTTGCCTTGGATTTACATTGGCACCTCTTCCTCAGATACATCAGCTCTCCAAGAATGAGAATTACAGATAGATTCTGCTTGGAATGAAAAATAAGGACACACAAACTCCATGAGGTTGCAAATAAATAATTTTGGAGATATGGTTAATTATTTTAATTAATGCTTGTATATTTAATTGCACTTGCTTTTTTACAACTTTATTACTTTTTTTTATACAATGAGAAAACTTTTATTATTTTACAGACACCTTAGAAACCAAACAACATATCTACACACACCCTTTTGTTAATATGAGACAAGATATTGTTATCATATGGGATAAACATGTTATTAACTAACAGCTATAAAATGTTAATTAAACACTGTAATTAACTTGTCCAACCAAATAAAACTCTAGTACTATACAGTACATACATGCAGTATCTATATAGTTTGTTTATCTTATGTTCATAACTGAGAATGCTTAAGATAAAAATGTTGGCAAAATATAAATCAGACTTAAATAATATAGTTAGAAGTATTACACATCTGAACCTGTTCAATGTTGTGTTGTGCAGGCCAAAGACATCCACTTGACTTCACTACTAATGCTTGCTGCACATGCAAACAGTATCAAAGCCGCAGCATGAGCACAGTGTGTATACAGTAGCTACAATGTACATTGCCTGAAATTTAGCTGATTGAAAAGCGTTTTTTTATTGATCATGGTAGATATGTGGTCTGTCAGCCCATGTGTGGAGTCATCTCCCAACCCAGGTCCTAGAGTAAACCAAAGTAATACAGGGGTCCAGGTGCATAAATAAAACTTTGTGGGCACCATAGCAAAGTCCTGAAAGCCTCCACTCCTAGGATGTCAGGGGGAGAGAGAGAGAAAGAGAAAGAGAGAGAGAGAGGGCGTCGGGGAGAGAGAAAAAGGCATGAGAAGGGAGAGAGAAGGCATCTGGGAGAGAGAGAGGGTGTCAGAAAGAGGGAGGGGAGTGAGCGGGAATGTCAAAGAAAGAGATAGTGTCAAGGATCGAGGGAGGAAGAGAGATATTGTTAGGGATAGAGACAGTTTCAGGGGCAGATAGAGATAGTGTCAGGGAGAAAGAGAGAGACAATGTTAGGGAGAGCAAGAGAGGAGCAAGAGGGAGAGTGTTAGGGAGAGAAAGAGAGAGAGAGTGTCATGGAGAGAGTCAGGGGAGGGAGAGAGAGGGAGAGGGAGCGAGCACTACCTGACTACAGAACAGCCACAGGTCTCTGATGGGGGCAGCCACTTCACAGCATTAGGCCACACACCCTAAATTCACGCAAATCGCAGCACTGCACTGCCCTGTTGACAAGAGCCAGACTGGGGCAAAGTTAGCTGGAGTGTGGAGGTTTCCCCTTCATTCTCCGCAGCTCTAGCCTGCAGGAGTGCTATCGTTGGCGGTTGTTCCATCTGGCAGCCAATCAGCTCCTAACTACCATGTTACACACATTGGGGTCTATTTTCTAAGCCTTGGGCGGAATTAAAGTGGACAGAGATAAAGTACCAACCAACTAGCTCCTAACTGTCATTTTTCAAACACAGCCTGTGACATGGCAGTTAGGAGCTGATTGGCTAGTACTTTATCTCCATCCACTTTATCTCCATCCAAAGCTTAGTAAATAGACCCCTGTGTTTAAAAAATGACAGGAGCTGGTTGGCTGGTACTTCATCTATCTCTAATTGGTTTCTGTTTAAGGATTAGTGCATAGACCCATAGTTATTTGCCCCCCTCCAATGTTGTGACATATATCCCTTGCCACCATGCAAGTACCTTAGTCTGAGCTCCAGCCTCTGCTGCACTGTAAAAGGGCCTTTACACTGTGCGATTCTGGCTATGGCCTATTTTGAATTTACAACTTTCCTTGAACTCCCCGAAGCCCAGAACCATCGATATTAACTTTACACACAGTGAGATTTTGGCTATGACCAATTTTGACTATACTAGAAATAGCTAATTTAAATACTGGGCTTGTATTTCAGGAGGGTGGGTGTCGCTTTATGAGGGGATAAATAGCGGCAGTCATTTTCACATAAGCCCCCACTATATAGGGCCATCACATATGCCCCCAGTGAGTGTAATATACATTGGTGGTCAGTGGCACTATACTTACCATTTTTTTCAGGACTTTGAGCTTAATTCAGACCTGATCGTAGCAGCAAATTTGTTAGCAGTTGGGCAAAACCATGGGGGTAATTCAGACCTGATCGCTCGGTAGCGTTTTTTGCAGCGCTGCAATCATGTCAGAACTGCGCATGCGTATGCACCGCAATGCACAGGCACTTTGCACGGGTACAAAGCGGATCGTTGCTGTGCGATGGGTTTTACGAAGAATCCATTCGCACAGCCGATCGCAAGGAGATTGACAGGAAGACGGCATTTGTGGGTGGCAACTGACCGTTTTCAGGGAGTGGTTGGAAAAATGCAGGCGTGTCCAAGCATTTGCAGGGCGGGTGTATGACATCAATTCCGGCCCCGGTCAGGCTGAAGTGATCGCAGCGGCTGAGTAAGTTCTGGGCAACTCATGAACTGCACAATTTTTTTGTACCGCTCGGCTGCACATGTGATCGCACACTTGCACAGCTAAAATACACGCCCCGGTGGACGGCGACTATGCGAATGCAGGACTGCAAAAAACAGCTTGCGAGCGATCAGGTCTGAATTACCCCCATGTGCACTGCATAACGTGCAGAGAGAGTTAGATTTGGGTGGGTTATATTGTTTCTGTGCAGGGTAAATACTGGCTGCTTTATTTTTACACTGCAAGTTAGATTTCAGTTTGAACACACCCCACCCAAATCTAACTCTCTCTGCACATGTTATATCTGCCACCCCTGCAGTGCACATAGGGGGTCATTCCGAGTTGATCGCTAGCTGCCGTTGTTCACAGCGCAGCAATAAGGCTAAAAATCCTAATTTCTGCACATGCGTATGCACCGCAATGCGCAGGCACGTTGTACAGGTACAATGAGCATTGTGGGTTTGCATAGAGTGTAACGAACATCCCAGTCGCGCGGCCGAACGCAGGAAGATTGACATGAAGTGGGTGTTTCTGGGTGTCAACTGACCATTTTCAGGGAGTGCTTAGAAAAACGCAGGCGTGGCAGAAAAAACGCAGGCATGGCTGGGAGAACGCAGGGCGTGTTTGTGACATCAAATCCGGAACTGAACAGTCTGAAGTGATCGCAAGCGCTGAGTAGATCTGGAGCTACTCTGAAACTGCACAATTTGTTTTTGTAGCCGCTCTACGATCCTTTCGTTCGCACTTCTGCTAAGCTAAAATACACTCCCAGAGGGCGGCGGCTTAGCGTTTGCACGACTGCTTAAAACTGCTAGCGAGCGATCAACTCGGAACGACCCCCATTATTCCTCTGCACTATAGAAATATTATAGAGTCAGAGATGGGCACAGGGTTGGACTGGCCCACAGGCGTACAGGGAAAACCACCAGTGGACCCTACTGCCTGGGGTCCCACCCTCTCCTCTAGGGATCAGGTTTCAGACTGTACTGTTACTAATCTAGTACATTATCATGCATGCACTACAGTATTTACTGTATATATTTATCTAGGGGACCAACACTTGCAAAATGGTTAGGCAAACCAATATGGTGGCTGGCCACACCCCTAAACATGGGCCCGTACCACTGTATTCCCCCGGTGGGCCCTACATGCCCCAGTCCGACACTGGATGGGCACCCAGTTTTGCCGTAGCCTAGGGTCTGCTTTAGCTGCTTTCCTCAAATCCAACTAAACATGGCCTCTGTAGCAGTGAATTTGCATTTGGGAATACAGCAGCATCCCCTGCAGGGCCGTTTCTTGGGGCAGGCGAGCACTGGGCGCCCGCCACGGCACTAACTGTGGCTCCCCGCTTCCCCCTCCTATTTCTCCCTGAGTAACCCGCTCGGGGGGCGGAGTTTCACGGAATGACGCGGTTGCGTCGTTACATCACGACGCAACCCCGTCACTCCGCAAAACTCCCCCCCCCCCCGAGCGGAGTACAGAGGGGGATCCAAGTTAGGAATAGGGAAAGGCCGGCACGAGGAACGACTGGTGAGGCGGGCCGAAGAGCGGTAATCGCCTCTGTAAGTATTCTCTCTCTCTCTCAATGTGTAAAATGGGGACACCTGCCGTAATGTGTGAAATGGGGACTCTTGCCTGCCGTAGTGTGGGGATTTTGTGCAGGCACGTCGTACAGGTACAATGAGCATTGTGGGTTTGCATAGAGTGTAACGAACATCCCAGTCGCGCGGCCGAACGCAGGAAGATTGACATGAAGTGGGTGTTTCTGGGTGTCAACTGACCATTTTCAGGGAGTGCTTAGAAAAACGCAGGCGTGGCAGAAAAAACGCAGGCATGGCTGGGAGAACGCAGGGCGTGTTTGTGACATCAAATCCGGAACTGAACAGTCTGAAGTGATCGCAAGCGCTGAGTAGATCTGGAGCTACTCTGAAACTGCACAATTTGTTTTTGTAGCCGCTCTACGATCCTTTCGTTCGCACTTCTGCTAAGCTAAAATACACTCCCAGAGGGCGGCGGCTTAGCGTTTGCACGACTGCTTAAAACTGCTAGCGAGCGATCAACTCGGAACGACCCCCATTATTCCTCTGCACTATAGAAATATTATAGAGTCAGAGATGGGCACAGGGTTGGACTGGCCCACAGGCGTACAGGGAAAACCACCAGTGGACCCTACTGCCTGGGGTCCCACCCTCTCCTCTAGGGATCAGGTTTCAGACTGTACTGTTACTAATCTAGTACATTATCATGCATGCACTACAGTATTTACTGTATATATTTATCTAGGGGACCAACACTTGCAAAATGGTTAGGCAAACCAATATGGTGGCTGGCCACACCCCTAAACATGGGCCCGTACCACTGTATTCCCCCGGTGGGCCCTACATGCCCCAGTCCGACACTGGATGGGCACCCAGTTTTGCCGTAGCCTAGGGTCTGCTTTAGCTGCTTTCCTCAAATCCAACTAAACATGGCCTCTGTAGCAGTGAATTTGCATTTGGGAATACAGCAGCATCCCCTGCAGGGCCGTTTCTTGGGGCAGGCGAGCACTGGGCTCCCTGCTTCCCCCTCCTATTTCTCCCTGAGTAACCCGCTCGGGGGGCGGAGTTTCACGGAATGACGCGGTTGCGTCGTTACATCACGACGCAACCCCGTCACTCCGCAAAACTCCCCCCCCCCCCCTCCCGAGCGGAGTACAGAGGGGGATCCAAGTTAGGAATAGGGAAAGGCCGGCACGAGGAACGACTGGTGAGGCGGGCCGAAGAGCGGTAATCGCCTCTGTAAGTATTCTCTCTCTCTCTCAATGTGTAAAATGGGGACACCTGCCAGAATGTGTGAAATGGGGACTCTTGCCTGCCGTAGTGTGGGGATTTAATGTATCAAGGGCATTGCGGTGTGTGGCATAATATGGTGCAGGGGGCATTACTGTGTGGAGCTTAATATGGCAGAATTTTTTTTACCTGTGGTGGTCGTGATCTGTTGGAGCAGGGTCAAAAACTGGATTGTGAGGTAGTCTTTTCAGACGAGACCACACCCATTTAGGAGAAGCCACGCCCCCTTGGCAGGTGCGCGCGCAAGTTTTTTTTTCTATCTAGGTGTGTGTGTGTGGGGGGGGGCACATTTTTTTATGTCATGGGGGGCGCATTTTTAAATCTCGCACTGGGAGCTAAATTGGCTAGAAACAGCCCTGATCCCCTGTCATGCCTGTGACACACCCATAAAATGGGCCCTTTTTGCATTCACTTTAGGTCACCTAGTAGTCTCCACCCTGAAACACCCAGGGATCACAAAGTCCTTGTCAAGTGTTTGGAATTGAGAACCCCATCGGACACTTGGATTTCGCACATGCACAGTAAGGATTTGCAAGACATTTTATGCATGCACTGTAGCAGAAAATGTATCTCAACTGCGGAAACATTGACACTGCGTCCTTTTCTGAATCAGGCCAATTGTGTCCTAATTCTCCCATACTGGCATGCACACACATAGGGCGGGATGTTCTAAAGCAAAAATGTGGTAAAACTCCCGAAAACGGGGGTTTTACCGCATTTTCATATTTACTAACACCCTACCGCCGCGTTTTCGGCGTCCAGGGTATCATACCCTATAGAAGCCTATGGGCTTCTTTTCGCCGACCGCCACAACCCGCCGACACCGACGACCCCCCTCCCCCCCGGCTTACCTTCCTCCAGTGGACCCGGAAGGTAGTCTCCTCCCTCTAGCAACGCAGCCGGACGTCCTACCGGCTGCAGGGGGGAGGAGGAGGTGCCGGGGGAAGCCTGTTGCTGGTTCCCGGCGTCTAGCCAGTGTGGGGACCCCTGGGAGGTGACGGAGACCCCCCGCAGACCACCTAACAGGTATCGCGGGGGGCCTCCGTCACCGCATCGCGTTGTTGATCGCATATGTTAGTACATATGCGATCAACTTCGCTGCGGTAACCGGCGAGGGGCGGTGATGTATGTTAATACATCCCGCCCATAGTGGGGTCAAGATCTTCCCCATTTTGTATCAAATAAGAAATGGGTCCCCTTAATTAATGTATTAGGTTTATTAGTTTAAAAAATTATAGATCTTGCTGGGCTGCAATATTATTCCTACAAGTGGTTAGCCTTTACACCGAGACAGTAAACATTTTAAAAGATAATTTAAAAAAAATATATATAATCTTCAAAAGTAGATTTTTTGTGAAAACCTACATAGAATCCTGCTGATTGCAATTTTTGAATGGCAAATTAATGCCAAAGCAAAAACATAATAATTTATTTGTGTTGTTTAAAGAAAACATAAAAAAACACTCATTTTACTATGGGCTAACTTTCTTGAAATTGCAATAGAAAAGCACTTTTTGGTCATTGTAATTAAAAAAATTTTATGTGCTAGAATGTGCAAAAAGACTATGATATATTCTGAAAACACAGTCTTCTGGAAAAAAAAAAAAAAGGCCCAAAACAAAAAACAAGGGGGTATATTTACTAAGGTCCCGATTTTGACCGAGATGCCGATTTTTCTTCAAAGTGTCATCTCGGTAATTTATTAAACTCAAATCACGGCAGTGATGAGGGCATTCGTAATTTTTTGGAAGTCCAAGAAAAAAATTACGAATGAATACACCATCGGTCAAAACGCGGCTGTTTAAGTATGAATCTCGGTAATTTACTAAGAAGTGCAAAGCAAAAAAAAATAAAACACTGCCGTGAAAAATTACAACTCGTAAAAAAGTGCTAAAAAAAAACAGACCTGCTTTTTTAATCCGTGATTGTATAGGCATGCAGGGATCCATGAGATCCGTGCATGTATATCAGTGGGAAGGGGTGGGAAAGTGGTTATTTTCTAAATAAAAATTGCGTGGGGTCCCCCCTCCTAAGCATAACCAGCCTCGGGCTCTTTGAGCCGATCCTAGTTGCAGAAATATGGGGAAAAATTTGACAGGGGTTCCCCCATATTTAAGCAACCAGCATAGGGCTCTGCGCCTGGTCCTGGTTCCAAAAATACGGGGGACAAAAAGAGTAGGGGTCCCCCGTATTTTTAAAACCAGCACCGGGCTCCACTAGCTGGACAGATAATGCCACAGCCGGGGGTCACTTTTATATAGTGCCCTGCGGCCGTGGCATCAAATATCCAACTAGTCACCCCTGGCCGGGGTACCCTGGGGGAGTGGGGACCCCTTCAATCAAGGGGTCCCCCCCCAGCCACCCAAGGGCCAGGGGTGAAGCCCGAGGCTGTCCCCCCCATCCAATTGGCTGCGGATGGGGGGCTGATAGCCTTTTGTGAAAATGAAAAGATATTGTTTTTAGTAGCAGTACTACAAGGCCCAGCAAGCCTCCCCCGCATGCTGGTACTTGGAGAACCACAAGTACCAGCATGCGGCGGAAAAACGGGCCCGCTGGTACCTGTAGTACTACTACTAAAAAAATACCCAAAAAAAGACAAGACACACACACCTTGAAAGTAAAGATTTATTACATACATCCACACAAACATACAAACATACTTACCTATGGCCCCACGCAGGTCTGTCCTCTTCTCCAGTAGAATCCAAGGGGTACCTGTTGAATAAATTATACTCACCAGCTCCAGGGTCCCAGGCTCCTCGTAGCATCCATTTGTAATCCACGTACTTGAATAAAATAAAAAAACGGACACCCGAGCCACGCACTGAAAGGGGACCCATGTTTGCACATGGGTCCCCTTTCCCCGACTGCCAGAAACCCACTCTGACTTCTGTCTAAGTGGGTTTCTTCAGCCAATCAGGGAGCGCCACGTTGTAGCACCATCCTGATCGGCTGTGTGCTCCTGTACTGACTGACAGGCGGCACACGGCAGTGTTACAATGTAGCGCCTATGCGCTCCATTGTAACCAATGGTGGGAACTTTCTGCTCAGCGGTGAGGTCACTTTCGGTCAAACGTCAAACCAGGAACGACAAGCACTGAACTGATCGCAGATGCCGAGTAAGTCTGGAGCTACTCAGAAACTGCTACGAGGTGTGTAATCGCAATATTGCGAATACATCGTTCGCAATTTTAAGATGCTAAGATTCACTCCCAGTAGGCGGCGGCTTAGCATGAGCAAATCTGCTAAAATCCGCTTGCGAGCGAACAACTCGGAATGAGGGCCCATGTGCGCTGCTGATGAGGCAGATATAATGTGCAGAGAGAGAGTAAGATTTGGGTGGGCATACCTCCTAACTGTCCCGATTTCAGCGGGACAGTCCCACTATTTGGACACTGTACCCCTGTCCCTCCTGCATGTCGCAGTGTCCCGCGGGCCGGGGTCAGCTGGGAGATCCTGTGATCACTGCTGCTCTGCACTGCAAAGCAGCCGGTGATCACTGAATTAGATGCCATGCGCACGCGCACAGCATCTAAACAGTGCAGGGAGTGAGGTAGGGGCTGCCCAGCTGCTCAGGAGCGCTGGGCACGCCCCCAAAATGTCGAAAAACGGTGGTGGTCCGATGAGACCACACCCCCTTCTGACGAAGCCCGCCTCCTTCAGACGATGCCCCACCCTCTTTTCGAGCGCGGCCTCGCCGGTCTCGTCGGACATCATTACAAGGTTGGGAGGTATGGGTGGGGTGTGTTCAAACTAAAATCTAAATTGCAGAGTAAAAATAAAGCAGCCAGTATTTACTCTGCACAGAAACAATATAACCCACCCAAATCTAGCTATTTCTGCACATGTTATATCTGCACCCCCACAGTGCATATGGTTTTGCCCATTAGAGGAAGATTTTGCTTTTTCAATCAACCTTGAATTAGGCCCAATGTGTGGTGGGGCAGCATACAGAAATATTGATATTGGAATGTGATAAGTGCATCTATGGAATAATGACCTCAGCATATTGGTGGGAAAACCCTCAGTAGTGAAGAAGTTATGTCAAACTCAAATTCATAAATCAGGAAATGTTATGGAATGATTAATGGGGGTCATTCCGAGTTGTTCGCTCGGTAAATTTCTTCGCATCGCAGCGTTTTTCCGCTTAGTGCGCATGCGCAATGTTCGCACTGCGACTGCGCCAAGTAAATTTGCTATGCAGTTAGGAATTTTACTCACGGTTTTTTCTTCGTTCTGGTGATCGTAGTGTGATTGACAGGAAGTGGGTGTTTCTGGGCGGAAACTGGCCGTTTTATGGGTGTGTGTGAAAAAACGCTACCGTTTCTGGGAAAAACGCGGGAGTGGCTGGAGAAACGGAGGAGTGTCTGGGCGAACGCTGGGTGTGTTTGTGACGTCAAACCAGGAACGACAAGCACTGAACTGATCGCAGATGCCGAGTAAGTTTCGAGTTACTCAGAAACTGCACAGAGATGTCTTATCGCAACATTGCGAATCTTTCGTTCGCAATTTTAAGAAGCTAAGATTCACTCCCAGTAGGCGGTGGCTTAGCGTGTGCAAAGCTGCTAAAAGCAGCTTGCGAGCGAACAACTCGGAATGACCCCCAATGTTCTTTAGCACTGAACATGTCAGTCTGGGGAAAGTAGTTTTATGAGGGTGCAAAGTAGCTTTGATGGGGTGTGGTTCATCAAATCGACAGTGTCTAGGTCGACAATGTTTAGGTCGACCACTATAGGTCGACAGTCACTAGGTCGACATGGATGAAGGTCGACAGGGTTTCTAGGTCGACATGTGCTAGGTCGACAGGTCTAAAGGTCGACATGAGGATTTTTTTTTTTTTTTTTTGGTGTCGTTTTCTTCGTAGAGTGACCGGGATCCCAAATTAGTGCACCGCGTCCCCTTGCATGGCTCGCTTCGCTCGCCATGCTTCGGGCATGGTGCCTTCGCTCCGCTACCGCTTCGCTCGGCACACTTTACCATTCCAATCGTAGTCCACGTGGATCGTTAAGTTGAAAAAATTCAAAAAAAGAAAAAAAATATGTGAAAAACTCATGTCGACCTTTAGACCTGTCAACCTAGCACATGTCGACCTAGAAACCCTGTCGACCTTCCATCCATGTCGACATAGTGACTGTCGACCTATAGTGGTCGACCTAAACATTGTCGACCTAGACACTGTCGATCTTCAGACCGGATCCCCTTTGATGTGTAATGCAGCTGCAATCTGCATGCATTACAAATGTATATGTAGTATTCCCAAAATATAAAAATAGTTCTAAGTGTGTGCTTTTTGAATTGTGGCCCCAAAACACTGCTTTACATACTATGCAATGTGTGAGCGCCATCTAGTGTAAAGGTGTGTACACACAGTGTGATATGCTCTTCACTTTCCTTACAATTTGGACTGTATAGTCAAAATCATAAGGAAAGTTAGTGCATATGGCACCATGTGTACACAGTTTGCGGTGCCGATTCGCGGCCCCGCGGGATCGGCATCGCAAGCAAAAATAGACTGTGCAGGCAGCCCAACATTGACTATATCGGCGGGGCCGGCCCCATCGAATAGTCAGTGTCGGGCTAAAGCCGCATGGCGCCATGTGTACTCGGCTTCAGACAGTTGAAGATTTCTCACTATCTAAATTTATTGCTAAAAGCTGAGCAAGCTATTCTTGAAAGTAGCAAACTGCATTATCGAATGGTAAAAATAATCATTAAACAGGTTTCTTCTTTTGCTGATAGCTACTGCACTTAAGACACTTGATGGAAAAGTTAAAGGGCCATGATACAAAGATGGACACTGCTGCGTCCACTCCAGTGGCGTGCGGTGAGGTCAGTGGCTGGTGAGGCACTGCAGCCATAATGTACACTGAGGCCCATCGATGACCCCTACCACCGCTGAGCTCATGTCTGCTACCGCCCCACAAACCAATACCCACTGCTGCTGCTGCTAATGACTGCTGCCAATGCCAATCTACTACAAAATCGTCGCCATCAACGGTCCTGGCCCCCCTACCGCTAATTTGCATCTCAGTCCGATGCAGCCACTGCCAAACTTGTGATGAGCAGGCGGCTAATATATTGTAAATGTTGTAAAATAAAAAATAAATATTAAGGGGGGAGGGTGATGCCAGGGAGAGGGTGACAGCAGTGGGTGACAGAGAGAAGGTGACACTGACAGCATTGGGAGACAGGGAGAGGGTGACGCCAGGGAGAGGATGACAGCAGTAAGTGATAGAGTGAAGGTGACACTGACAGCATTGGGTGACACCAGGGAGAGGGTGACAGAAGTGGGTGCCAGGGAGAGGGTGATGCTGTGGAGAGGATGACAGCAGTGGGTTACACGGAGAGGGTGACACTAGGTATAGCACAATATAAAATTCAACATAAACAGTACAGCCCGGGGTCCGTGTAACAGCACGGGTGAGCTTACACAATGTCACACTGAAAATACACTTAGAAATAAGAAGGCTCTTTTTGGGGGGCACGCTTGAAAATGTCCACAGGGATGTAAATGCACACATTTTTTCTGGTCCCGCTCTTATCAGCGATCGTGGAGGGCACACGGCAATGCTTTTTAGTATCAGGGTGACCCGTTCCCCCTAACGCAGACAGCAGAAGGGACCCTCTATCACTATATACTGTACTACACTCTCAGTAATTTACCTCACATATTAGCTCAGTATTTTTCCTATTTTTCAGCACTCTCTCATTGGCGAATTTGTTGTAGTCTCCCTGCACTGTCCTTTGGCATCAGGGTTACGATCAGCATCTAACACCAACAGCAGAAGTGTTCTTTCTGTCTTATTTTTTTTATTTACAGTACATTATACAGTGCAGGTACACAATTATGTATTCCTGTTTTAACTGGAAATACCTGTGCAAATAACTATGTTACTGCACAATCTGCTGAATCAAATTGTATCAATCGCTTTGTGCCTGGGTCTCTAACGCTGGGCGTGGCTAGGAGCTCTCATTGGGTTAGTGGCAGGTCTATCACACCCAGTCCACAGCTGATTGGGCGAGAAATGCCCTCCCACACAGGTTACATCCTGAACTTTGCCTGCTGTGTTTTCACAGAGCAGGATTAGCAATGGGACTGATGGAGCTGCAGCTCCAGCCGCACACCCCAAAATAGGCCCACTGCATCTGCAGCAACATACTCTCCAACAATTTACACATAAAAATTGATGCAAATTCGAAAAGGGGCCGTGGCCATGGGTACACCCGCGTGGCCACGCCCCTTTTCCTATACTTTCAATGGAAGCTTGGAGAGTCAAAAAACGGTACAGACCATTAAAAAAAAAGGGACTATACCTGCCAAAAAGGTGCAGCTGGTGGGTATGCCACTGCATCTGCAGCAAGTCTCTGTGCTGTAGATAGGGGAAAAAACAATCCTTTTACTGCAGCGTCCTATGGGGGTCATTCCAAGTTGATCGCTAGCTGCATTCGTTCGCTGTGCAGCGATCAGGCAAAAACTCGGCACATCTGCGCATGCGTATGCAGCGCAATGCGCACGTGCGGCGTACTATTACAACGAACTATGTAGTTTTACACAGGGTCTAGCGATGCTTTTCAGTCGTACAGGCAGCCGCAGAGTGATTGACAGGAAGAGGGCGTTGCTGGGTGTCAACTGACCGTTTTCAGGGAGTGTTCGGAAAAACGCAGGCGTGGCTAGCCGAACGCAGGGCGTGTTCATGACGTCAAATCAGGAACTGAATGGTCTGAAGTGATTGCAAGCGCTGAGTAGGTCTGGAGCTACTCTGAAACTGCACAACATTTTTTTGTACCCGCTCTCCGCTCCCTTCGTTCGCACTTCTGCTAAGCTAAAATACACTCCCAGTGGGCGGCGGCATAGCATTTGCACGGCTTCTAAAAACTGCTAGCGAGCGATCAACTCGGAATGACCACCAATGTCTTGCTGCCAGTCCACCTGCCCCCTCCGGCATCAACAATCCCCACTCCCTAGCCGCGCCACAGGTGTAACAAAAGCTGCTGCGGCCACCGGGATAGATGTGTATGAAAGTGATGCAGCAGAAGGCTTTCATAGGCCTCCCTGCGCCGTATACTCTCTGAGCCCCAGAGCCTGCTCTGCGTGTGATGTCACAGAAGTGCCTCCCCACCACAGCCGCACCCAGATCCCCAGAGGCCCTGACTCCGCAACACAGCACCTGGCCTGGCGGCCTGGAACCCCCGAGATGGTTAATGTAGCGGATAGAGAGGGTGGTATCGCGGAGGGTAATGTATGGACGCTGAATCAATGTAAAAGGTGACAGTGCTGTGCAGTGCAGTGGGTGTGCAGTCAGGGCCGTTGCTAGAGTATTCGGTGCCCCCCTGCAAACTATACATTTGCACCCTCGCATACTTTACAAACGCACAGTGCACATAATGACCCCTGTAGTAGAGATACTTACACATGTAATGCCCCCTGTACCAGAGACGCTAACACATGTAATGCCCCCTGAACCAGTGATGCTTACACATGTCACCCCCCCTGTACCAGTGACGCTTACACAAGCAGTGACGCTTACACACGTAACACCCTCTGTACCAGTGCAGCTTAGACACGTAACGCCCCCTGTACCAGTGACGCTTACACACGTAACGCCCCCCTGTACCAGTGACGCTTACACACGTAACGCCCCCTGTACCAGTGCCGCTTACACACATAACGCCCCCTGTACCAGTGACGCTTACACACGTAATGCCCCCTGTACCAGTGACGCTTACACACGTAACGCCCCCTGTACCAGTGATGCTTACACACGTAACGAACCCCTGTACCAGTGACGCTTACACACGTAACGCCCCCCTGTACCAGTGACGCTTACACATGTAACGCCCCCCTGTACCAGTGACGCTTACACACGTAACGCCCCCTGTACCAGTGACGCTTACACACGTAATGCCCCCTCTACCAGTACCGCTTACACACGTAACGCCCCCTGTACCAGTGACGCTTACACACATTATGCAGCAGTCACACATACACACACACAACAGACACATATATATACAAACACACACACATACATACTGTACATACACAGTCACACATATATACAGTATACACAGATACTGTATATACACACACACACACACACTCACTCTCTTTCCAGACACTTATCTAATGAAGTCGGGCTGGCCAAAGCTGTAGCAGCTCATCCTCCTGCTGCAGCATGGTCCCGTGTAGCTCCACCCCTTACTCCCATCTAGCTCCGCCCACTTTGGCTCCCTCCCGGCCACTGAATGTCACACAGGGGAGGGGAGGGGGGAGAGGAGGTTTTGTACTGACGGCGCAGAGGGGGAGAGGAGGCTTTGTGCTGCCAGCGCCAATGGGGAGAAAAGGTTTTGTGCTTCCGGCGCCGCTGCATGTGTGACAGCAGCCGGCAGCAGCAGGGATAGCAGCAGAAGCTCAGCACAGGGATGCAGAGCAGGGGGAACTTCTCTCCTTCCTGGTGCCTCCCTGCACTGCATCCCTTTGCTGAGCGGCTAGCGCCGGCCCTGTGTGCAGTGTCAACTGACACTGCACAACACTCTCACCTTTTACATTGATTCAGCCAGTCACACAGTTTTGCCAGCCAGTCACTATTGTTAGTACCAGTGTCCCAACGCGCCGCATTATAGGGAAGTAGACGCACTACATAAACTACAGCTCCCAGCAGCCCTTAGCACCCAAGCATTCTGCCCCTTAGGGCTGCTGGGAGCTGTAGTTTATTGCGTACATCTTCTTCCCTGTAATGCGGTGTATTGGGACACCGGCGCGAACAATAGTGACTGGCTGCTCTGCGAGTCTCCGGGAGAACCACTGCCAAAGGGAGGACAGCAGCTTAGCTGCTGACAGGAGGAGAAGCAGGATAAGCATTACCCACCCCTCCCCCACTCACAGTACCTCCGGGCCCCATCCGCGGCACCCCCACACACCCCCTCCAGCACCCGCGATAGCTCCGGACCCCCTCCCCCACCCGCAGTGACCCCGTACCTCCCGCCGCACCACCGCATCTGGCCCTCATCCACCCGGGGCAACCCCGCAACTGCTCCTCCCCTACCTGCAGCGGCTCTGGACCACCACCCGTGGCACCCTCGCACCCTCCCCCACCTGTGGCACCACCGCAACCACCCCTGCTGTGCCACCCCAGGATCCCATCCGCCTCTTCCCTGCACCCCCTACTCCCCCAACCAAAGCACCTACTAGGTGATTCACCAGGCCCTGCGTGCGCTGTTCACGCCGTTGCAAGGGGCTTCCACCCCTTAACCATTGCACGCCCTTTGTCCGTGCAATATTTAACCACTCACACAATTATCATTGGCTGTAATACTCCATATAATAAAAATATTTCACGCCACAAGGGTGTGCAAGGGTTAAGTGGGCGTAGCCCCTTACGACGGTGTGAAGAGCGCCCGTAGGGCGCGATGAATCACCTAGTTATAAAATAACAGTGTTACTACCACTTACATTAGTTGGTGAATATAAACTTGTTTTATAGCAACAAAATATTCAGTTGCCGCTTTTGAACTTGTTCTAAAGCAACAAACGTTTTAGCAATTAGAACACATCAGTGTTTCTGTTATCTTTATCACAAGCTTACAGTATATTGTTGCTCCTGGGACCCTAATGTTTGATCAATTGAGGTGAATACTGTTCTCTCTAATACAAGCCTATACTGTTATTCTTAAGGACCTCGATGCTTTACTAATTGAGGTGACAATTGTGTCTTTTCCATATTGGGTTACTCTAACTCTACATTATTTTATATTTATGTGATCTTTTTCAAATATCACAAAAATTGGCGGTTAGGGAGCAATATGATTAAGGATCATTAATGCCAATTAACTTGTTTTTTGTATTTATGCTTTTGACCGAGTGTTATGCGGATAATGAGGTCCGCCGTTGGAATTGCTCCTATATTACATGTGCAATTTTAGTCATTTGTAAACATTTCAGATCTTTTTGGTGTATAACATTAATTGGTATTGTCATTTATGACTAGAGTAGTGATTATAGGATTATGTGATCAACAAATTGTGTATACATTAAAGGTCACTTTTACGTTTGAATGAATTAAATGTTTGGTATGTCTAAGTATTTTGGGGAACTGTACTCTTTTTAAGATGGAATAATAAAAGTTATGTTTTAATTTTTTATAAGTGTGCATTTACAACCCTGCGGACATTTTCAAGCGTGCCCCCCAAAAAAGAGCCTTCTTTTTTCTAAGTGTATTTTCTCTGTTTATTTGGCTCTGGGGAGCACCACCAACCCGTATTATACATTTGCTCCGTAGGGCTTATAAATTAGGTAGTTGGCTTTGTATCAGTACTTCATGATATAACCATCCATTTGCATCTGTTTGAGACATTATCAGATGCTCAGGGTGGGGATCCTGCTGCAGACATTCAATTTGTGTTTTTCTGTCCACAATGTCACACTGACAAGCACTCACACTGTACTGAGGCACACACACTCATACTGAGACACACACTCATACTGAGACACGCACACTGACACTCACACTGAGGCGCACACACTCATACTGAGACACGCACACTGTCACTCACACTGAGGTGCACACACTCATACTGAGACACACTGTCACTCACACTGAGGCACGCACACTCATACTAAGACACACACACTGTCACTCACACTTAGGCACACACACTCATACTGGGACACGCACACTGACGCGCACACACTCATACTGAGACACGCACACTGTCACTCACACTGAGGCACACACACTCATACTGAGACACACACTCATACTGAGACACGCACACTGACACTCACACTGAGGCGCACACACTCATACTGAGACACGCACACTGTCACTCACACTGAGGTGCACACACTCATACTGAGACACACTGTCACTCACACTGAGGCACGCACACTCATACTAAGACACACACACTGTCACTCACACTTAGGCACACACACTCATACTGGGACACGCACACTGACGCGCACACACTCATACTGAGACACGCACACTGTCACTCACACTGAGGCACACACACTCATACTGAGACACACACTCATACTGAGACACGCACACTGACACTCACACTGAGGCGCACACACTCATACTGAGACACACACTGTCACTCACACTGAGGCACAGACACTCATACTGAGACACACACACTGACACTCACACTGAGACATGCACACACTCATACTGAGACACACACTGTCACTCACACTGAGGCACAGACACTCATACTGAGACACACACACTGACACTCACACTGAGACATGCACACTGACACTCACACTGAAGCGCACACACTCATACTGAGACACGCACACTGACACTTACACTGAGACACACACACTCATACTGAGACACACGCACTGTCACTCACACTGAGGCACTCACACTTTTACTGAGACACACAGACACAGTGAGGCACACATTTATACCGAGACACACACACATTACCACAGTAGCTGCCTCCAGGCTGGAGACTCCAGCTCACACTGCAGGAGCCAGTGTCAGCAAAATAGGCAAAGCAGAAGTCAGATCAGGAAACTTGGCATAATCGGGGGGATATGTGACCACGCCCCTTTTTTTAAATAAAAATAACCCCTCACCATCAAGCAGCAGACTCCGGAGCCAGCCCAACACTAGCTGGTGTACAGTGCTCCCCCCTCCCCCACCCCCCTCCCCCCTTAACGCACCACTGCTGCTCCCTGCAGCCCTGTCACCCGGGGGGAGTCTCTGGTGATCTGTGGGTGTGAGCTGCCCCCCTTCCCACGTCACTTTCATTCACTCACCCCCCCTCACCTGGGTCCTCAGCATATGTGCCTTCCGCAGAGGTGTCAGTGCTGCTCCCTGGGAGAGAGCAGTGGAGGAAGGGAGTTAGCGCCGCCCGCTGCATAAAGCATTCCCAGCTTCTCTGCACTTGGCTCTCGCGGTGCTGTCTTCCGCTCTCCCCCCCCCCCCCCCTCCATGTACCGCTGCTGCTGCACTGTGTCTTCCGGCTCTGCCTGTGTGTGACAGGCGCCGGACTGGCAGCGGCAGCAACAGCAAGGACAGTGCTGTGAGTAAGGAGGCAGGGAGGGGGGAGCCGCTCATAATGAAGTCAGCGCCGCATGCACTCTGTCTCCTGGGCATCCCGGCGCGCTGCCGCTGGAGCAGTGCCTGACGTGTCCCTCCGCCGCTTCTCCCAGCCGCGTCCATGTGATTGGACCAGCGGATCCAGCACTGGATCCGCTGTCCAATCACAGGTGCCTCGCTAGCAGGGGCGTGCTTTCCCTGCTAGCGAGGCACTTGTATAAGTGCCGCTTTCCACTCTTTTTGTGATGGGCTTTTACAGCCCAGCGCATGGCCCCGCCCCCCGCTTTGTCCCGTTCCCACTGGTTATGGGAGGCACTAGCTGTCAGTGCCTCCCAAACGTATTACAATGGACTACAATGATTATAATAATACAAAGAGGGTACATATGACACAGAATATGTGTCTTATGTATCTTCTTTGTATTATTTTAATCATTAGTGACAGGGGAGGCACTGCCTTCCCTGCCTCCCCTGACTGCACGTCCCTGGTCCACTCTAGCACCGGTTGCCGGATGCCAGGTTATTTTGTGCAAGTACAATAGCAAGTAATCATCGGCATTGCGTCTGGTTTGTGTGCACCTCTGAATGAGGCCCAACATGTGCTACAAGGTGAGATATATATTATTTATTTATTATATATTATTTATATATAATTTTGTTTGGTGCCAATTAACCAACCCATGCAAGCACCGGAATTTATACAAACTCCACACAGTTAGGGCCAGAGTGGAATCTCGGTGCTGTAAGGCAGTAATGCTAACCATTGCACCGTGAGTACATTTGCATGCACTGGCCAATCAATACCTTTAGAAACAACTGTAATTGATATGAACATTCTTTACCGAGCGTGAATGTTACTTAAGATCTTTAGAAGGAGTTGAGTACAAAATACCAAGCATGGCATCCCGACGGTCAGAATTCCAACATATTGTGGTAAATTATGTAATCCTTACTCACCACTCCCACAGCCTAACCCTAACACTCCCCTCCCACAGCCTAACCCTAACACTCCCCTCCCGCAGCCTAACCCTAACACTCCCCTCCCGCAGCCTAACCCTAACACTCCCCTCCCGCAGCCTAACCTCTTCCTCCCCACAGCCTAATCCTAACCCTTATACTTACCAATGGAATGTGTTGGGATTCTGACAGCAGGAATGCTGCTATCGGTATTGTGACTGTCGGCATCCTGTTGGGATGCTGACTACATCCCCTTTAGAAATGATAATCTAAGTCTATAGGGGAGGAGCCCTAGACTGCACACCCTACTTGCTAGTAATGAGAGATGCTACCTTGCTGAGACCTGTAGTGCCACATACAAAGAGAACGAGTGCAGGTGCACTATTCAAACATTACTAATTAGAATACATTTTGCAATATGAGGCTTTTCGCATAATGGGGGTCATTCCGAGTTGTTCGCTCGCAAGCGGATTTTAGCAGATTTGCTCATGCTAAGCCGCCGCCTACTGGGAGTGAATCTTAGCATCTTAAAATTGCGAACGATGTATTCGCAATATTGCGATTACACACCTCGTAGCAGTTTCTGAGTAGCTCCAGACTTACTCGGCATCTGCGATCAGTTCAGTGCTTGTCGTTCCTGGTTTGACGTCACAAACACACCCAGCGTTCACCCAGACACTCCCCCGTTTCTCCGGCCACTCCTGCGTTATTTCCGGAAACGGTAGCGTTTTTTCCCACACGCCCATAAAACGGCCTGTTTCCGCCCAGTAACACCCATTTCCTGTCAATCACATTACGATCGCCAGAACGATGAAAAAGCCGTGAGTAAAAATCCTAACTGCATAGCAAATTTACTTGGCGCAGTCGCAGTGCGGACATTGCGCATGCGCATTAAGCGGAAAATCGCTGCGATGCGAAGATTTTTACCGAGCGAACAACTCGGAATGAGGGCCAATGTTGGCCAAGATTACGGGTTTACCCACCACTTCACGGTAACATCATAGTCGGGTACGTCCCTAACATTCTAAGGGTTCAAGTCTAGGGCGTGGTACACCCCCCAAAACAGCCTAGCTAGAACCACCCCAAGGCATCATACTAGTGAGGAAAGTGAAGTGTGAGAGAAAGTTGGATAGACAAGAGCAGATACTGCATGTGTTAGTGTTACACGGGTGAAAAATAAATGTGTGAAAATTGTTACATATATAAAAAAGCTAACAATAAAAGTGCTAAATTAAGTTTTATATTGTGATGCCTTGGGGCAGCCCAGCCAAAGCAATTCAGGGGGATCCACGCCTCAAAACTCACCCCACACTGACATACTGTATTATATAATTTTCTCTTACGTCCTAGAGGATGCTGGGGACTCCGTAAGGACCATGGGGTATAGACGGGCTCCGCAGGAGAGAGGGCACCTAAAAAGAACTTTGACTATGGGTGTGCACTGGCTCCTCCCTCTATGCCCCTCCTCCAGACCTCAGTTAGATCTTGTGCCCAGAGGAGAATGGGTGCACTGCAGAGAGCTCTCCAGAGTTTTCTGTGGAAAAAGAATTTTGTTAGGTTTTTTATTTTCAGGGAGTCCTGTTGGCAACAGGCTCCCTGCATCGTGGGACAGAGGAGAGAGAAGCAGAGCTGGCTTGTAAAGTTGGGCACTGCTTCTAGGCTACTGGACACCATTAGCTCCAGAGGGAGTCGGAACACAGGTCTCACCTGGGGTTCGTCCCGGAGCCGCGCCGCCGTCCTCCTCACAGATGCCGAAGATAGAAGCCGGGTGAGTATTGAGGAAAAGACTTCAGGCTGCAGAAGACATCAGATCTTCATGAGGTAAGCTGCGCGCCATTGCTCCCAGTCACACACACACAAGCAGGCACTGAAGGGTGCAGGGCGCAGGGGGGGGAGGGGGGGGGGCGCCCTGGGCAGCAATGAACCTCAATTTGGCCAAAAATACGATGGATTAGGCTGTGGGACAGTAAACCCGCGGACCCCCGCCATTTTATTAGTATATGATGATGGGACCGAAGCCCGCCGTCGGGTGGGCGGGGCTTGATCCTCAGCACTAACCAGCGCCATTTTCTCCACAGAGGCTGCATGAGAAAACGCTGGCTCCCTGTTCTCTCCCCTGCTGCGCTTCACAGGTTGGAAAAAGGAGGAGGGGGCACTTTGGCGACGCAGTGAGTGGAGATTACAATTATAAACATATAACAGCGCTATCTGGTCATATATTCCAGTGTTTTTAAGCGCTGGGTGTGTGCTGGCATACTCTCTCTCTCTGTCTCTCCTAAGGGCCTGGTTGGGGTTTTGTCCCCTTATAGGTAACTCCCTGTGTGTGTGGGGTGTCGGTACGTGTGTGTCGACATGTCTGAGGCGGAAGGCTTCTCCAAGGAGGAGGTGGAGCAAATGAGTGGTGTGTCCCCGTCGGTTGTGCCGACTCCAGATTGGATGGACATGTGGCATACGTTGCATGCAAGTGTGGCATCTTTACATAAAAGGCTTGATAAGGCTGGTTTAGGGGGGACATCAGGCGGTCAATCCTCAGATTGGACCGACTCACAGGGCCCGTCGGGGTCTCAAAAGCGTCCCTTAACACAAGACACTACTACCGACACGGATTCTGATTCCAGTGTCAACTACGACGAAGTAAAATTGCACCCTAGGGTGACTAAAACTATTCAGTGTATGATTGTGGCAATAAAGGATGTGTTGCATATTGTGGATGAACCCTCGGTCCCCGACACAAGGGTACACATGTTTAAGGAACAGAAACAGATTATTAATTTTCCCACATCTCATGAATTAAGGACCCTGCAGATCGCAGGCAAGAAACTACCTTAAAGGGTATTTATTCTCATACGGGTGCTGTGCTAAGACTGACGATTGCGTCGGCATAGGTGTGTAGCGCAATTGCAGCTTGGACAGATGAGCTGACAGATCAATTTGATACTATGGATAAGGATACTATATTCCTAACTCTAGCCCATATAAAAGACGCAGTCTTATTTATGAGGGATGCTCAAAGGGACATTGGATTGCTAGCTTCTAGGGCCAATGCCATGTCTATCTCCGCGAGAAGATCCTCATGGACTTGCCAATGGACGGGTGATGCGGATTCCAAAAAACATATGGAAGTACTACCCTATAAGGGTGATGTATTGTTTGGGGATGGGCTGACGGACCTGGTTTCCACAGCTACAGCAGGTAAATCATTTTTTTTATCATATATTCCCCAACAGCAAAAGAAAGCAACACCTTATCAGATGCAGTCCTTTCGGTCACACAAGTCCAAAAGAGGTCAGGGATCCTCTTTCCTCGCCAGAGGTAAGGGCAGAGGCAAGAGAGCACCTGCTTCGGCAGGTGCCCAGGAACAAAAGTCCTCCCTGGCTGCTCCAAAACCCACAGCATGACGCTGGGGTTCCCCTGAGGGAGTCCGCACCAGTGGGGGCACGTCTTCGACTTTTCAGTCAGGCCTGGGTCAGATCGGATCTGAATCCCTGGGTGTTGGAAATAGTTTCACAGGATTACAAACTGGAATTCGAGGAGGTGCCCCCGCGCCGATTTTTCAAGTCGGCCCTACCAGCTTCCACATCGGAAAGAGATGTAGTGTTAGCTGCAATTCAAACGCTGTGTATACAGCAAGTGATAATCAAGGTTCCCCTGCACCAGCAGGGAAGAGGTTACTACTCAACCCTATTTGTGGTCCCGAAACCGGACGGTTCGGTCAGACTGATTTTGAATCTGAAATCCCTAAACCAGTACATAAAAAGATTCAAATTCAAAATTCACTCAGAGCGATAATAGCCAACATGGAGGAGGGGGAGTTTATGGTGTCTCTGGACATAAAGGATGCGTACCTTCATGTCCCCATATATGCCCCCCATCAGGAATACCTGAGATTCGCTGTACAGGATTGTCATTACCAATTTCAGACGTTGCCGTTTGGACTTTCCACGGCCCCGAGGATTTTCACCAAGATAATGGCGGAAATGATGGTGGTTCTGCGCAAGTGTGAGCGGCTAACAAGGATGTACCGCCTGCTGCTGTGCAGGTGTCGTCACTCCACCCACCTGTGCAACGCCGCCGCAGACGATTTCCAGGCACGCCAGAGACTTCACTCTCGAGACCACTCCTCAGGGCGGACACCACCTCACCGCGGACGACAGGGGTCTGGAAAGAGAGGAATATGTCGGTTGAGACGTACGCCCGACCTCCGCCTGGAGTACGGGACACGTCAGGGGTAGCCGCGACCTTAACCGGCTGGGCGGAAGGTCATCACTGGCCAATAGGCCTCAGCTACCCAATTCTCACACACTCGCACTCTCGCACGTTGTGTGGTGAGAGGGGGGTCCTCGCATCCGCGAGCAAACCCTCCGGACCGGTATACAGGGGGGATGACCGACAGACAGACACAGGGTGATACTCACTTCCAACTTGCGGGTCACCTTGATTGTCGCACCTCTCCACTCCTGTTGGGACAAGAAGAACAACCTCCCTACCTGCAGGCTACTCTACGGCTAACAACGATACAGCCAACTACGCCTGCCTAACAAACTAACTCAAACAACTGGAGGCTACTGGTTCTGCCCCAATCAACGGAGACTGTACTAATTAACACGTGCACTACCCGGCAAGTCAGTGGAACACTTCCCCGGCCTAACAGTATACCCCGATTTACTAGTCCTACCTTCCGGATGTTGGACACCAGCCGGTGCCTTCGGTTCACAAGGGAGGGCGGGGGTCTGGAACAGACTGGCCCACTTCCGATGACCGGGGGATGGCGACGTGTGGGACGGGAACGTTACTCCACACTTCCAATCCCCTGGGTCATACACCGCGTGGGGCCGGTCGGCTTCAAACAGCAACCTCTGACCCCTCGAGAGCTGCTGCACAGCCCACTTCCAGCCGGAAGGGCGCAGGCAGGAGCCTGAAGGAGGGGCACAGGCCTGGGGCCTGGAGTGAGGGCACAGGCCTGGGGCCTGGAGTGAGGGCACAGGCCTGGGGCCTGGAGTGAGGGCACAGGCCTGGGGCCTGGAGTGAGGGCACAGGCTTGAGGCCTGGAGTGAGGGCACAGGCCTGGGGTGAGGGCACAGGCCTGGGGCCTGGAGTGAGGGCACAGGCCTGGGGCCTGGAGTGAGGGCACAGGCTTGAGGCCTGGAGGGAGGGCACAGGCCTGGGGCCTGGAGAGAGGGCACAGGCCTGGGGCCTGGAGAGAGGGCACAGGCCTGGGGCCTGGAGGGAGGGCACAGGCCTGGGGCCTGGAGAGAGCACAGGCCGGAGCCTGGAGAGAGGGCACAGGCTTGAGGCCTGGAGGGAGGGCACAGGCCTGGGGCCTGGAGTGGGCACAGGCCGGAGGCCTGCCTAACGTGCACACAGGCCGACAGGGCCTGACTCTGCCCGCAGGCCTAGTGCCTGTCCCTGGTGCTTTAGGGAGGATTATATATAGGTAGAGGTGGCCCAGGGCCGCCTACCTGTCGCGGAGGGAGAGGCTGCAGCGGGGAGCTTCGTTAGCTCTTTTGCTCTCCACACGCTGCAGCACTCTCCGCCGGACATCCGCCGCTGGTCGCCGTCTTCCGTCTTCCTGGGTGCCTCCGCCGACGTCTTCCTCCGCACCGCCGACGTCTTCTTCCGCACCGCCGATGTCTTCTTCTCCGCCGACGTCTTCTTCCGCAGGAGCTCTTCTTCCTCTTCTGTCCTCGTCCGCCGTCCGACTGACTGGTCCCGCTCCGCAGCGCCTCTTATATGGCGCCGGGAGCGGGCGGAGCTATGACGCGGCGAGCCCCGATTGGCTCGCCGCGGCGAGCTCTGATTGGCGGCCGAGGCGCGAGCCCTGATTGGCTCGCGCTTGGCGCGCCGTTTGAAATACGCCGCTGGGATTGGAGGGGCTTGAATCCTTTCGGATGCAAGCCCCTCCAGACTGGAAACCGCCCGCCGCTCCTCCGCCCGCCGCTCTGCCGCCCGTCGCTCCGTGGAGGGGAAAGTGGTAATCCCCTTCACATTTCCCCCCCCTTTGTCCTTTGTGGTCTCCACAAAGCAAGAATCCGACCACACAAAGTTCGGATCCGCGTAGCGAGGGCCCGGAACGCCCCTATTTGAGCGCAGAGAGCGCCTTGGCAGGGGAGAGGCCACTACTTCGGCTGGGGGTTGAGGTTCCGATGCCTCCTCCGGATGATTCTCCTCCACCGGCAACCACCATTCCTCGTCTGACAGAGGGGTCAGAGCGTCCTCGATAGGGGCCCCTAACCCGTCCTCCGCTGCCGGGGACTCAGCCCCGCTCGCCGGATCCGGGAACGGACAAGGTCGCAGTTTACTACGATGTAACGTGCGCAGGCGTCTCGTCCCATCGGTAGACTCCACTTGATACACTGGTCCCCCCGGGTCCAAGCGACGGCGAACAAGGTATGGGGTTACTTCCCACCGTTCGGACAATTTCCCCCCTGGGCGAACCTTTCGCACCAACACTCGCTGGCCCACGGCCAACGATCCAGGCTCGTGGGACCTCACAGGTGGATGCTGGTGGTCGGCGATCAGCCTCCCAGCCAACTCGTGCGCCGCCTTCAGACGTAGGCGATGGTCCTCGACCCATTCGGCAGGGGCGAGGGGCGTTACCTCCTCAGTCCCGGACAGTTGTAAGTCGTGTGCCTCCCGTCCGGGTCGGCCGAACAACAAGAAAAAAGGTGAAAATCCCGTGGTGTGGTGAACTCTGTTGTTGTAAGTCCAGACCAGCTCCTGAACACGTTCGGGCCATCGCTGCTTCTCGGCACGCTCCAACACGCGGAGCATCTGCAGCAGAGTCCGGTTGAATCTCTCGCAGGCGCCATTCCCCTGCGGATGGTAAGGTGTCGTGCGGGACTTTTGAACGCCATAAAGCTGGCAGAGGCGCTCCATCAGCTGCCCCTGGAAACAGGCACCCTGGTCCGAATGGATCCGCTCAGGACAACCGTACTGCCGAATGAAATGTTCGACGATCGCTCGTGTTGCCGACTCTGCGGTCTGGTTTCGGGTGGGAACCACTACCGTGAATTTAGTGAAGTGGTCAGTCATTACCAAGGCATACTGGTGCCCACTTACAGATTCCCCGACCAACACGTAGTCGATCATCAGCATCTCCAGTGGCCGACTGGTCCGGATCGTCTGGATGGGCACGTGTTGTTCCGGTGGTTTAACTACCGCACACCGCCTGCACTCACGACACACCTGGTCCACGACCGCTTGCAGCCGGGGGGCGAAATATTGGCGTCTCAACCAATGGTATGTCTTATAGGGTCCCAAATGGGCCCCTTGCTCGTGCGCCTCTTCCACCAGCGACCGCACCCGGGCTTCTGGCACGACCATCTGCTCCACAGTACGCATTTCCTGTTCCAAGTAGCAGCGTCTCCGCAAGGTACCAGCGCAGACCCGCAAATGGTCCCAACGACGTACCACCTTCCTACAGAACCCGGTCAGTCCATCCTGCTCTTGGCGGGATGGCACATGACCCCTCTGTACCCACTGTCGAACGAGGTCCAATTCCTCATCAGCCTGCTGTTCCTGTGCCCAGTCCATCTCCGTGTACCTAAGCAAGGCAGTCTGGGCGTTTTGTCGGTACAACTCTCCGGCCGTGGCCTGCCGCACACGAGTGAGATCCGGCATTTCTTCGCCGCAGTCCTCTTCTTCCCCACCAGGTTCGGGGGTTTCCACCGGAAAAACGAGACAGGGCATCTGCGTTGGCATTACTCTTCCCCGGTCGATAGCGGATTTTGTAGGAGAACTTGGCCAACCTGGCCACCCATCGTTGCTCCAAGGCACCCAACTTGGCGGTCTCCAGGTACGCCAAGGGGTTGTTATCCGTGAAAATATCCACGTGGGTGGCGGTCAAGTACTCCGCAAACTTCTCGGTCACGGCCCACACCACTGCCAGTAGCTCCAACTTGAAGGAACTGTAGTTGTCTGGGTTCCTTTCGGTCTCTCGCAGGCTACGACTGCCGTAAGCAATCACCCGCTCCTGCCCATCCTGGACCTGAGCCAAGACCGCGCCCAACCCCTGTAGACTCCCATCCGTGTATAGGACGAAGGGCTTCTCGAAGTCTGCGTACCCCAACACTGGAGCTTCCGTGAGACTTCCTTTCAGTTGGTCAAAGGCCAGGTTCTGCGCTTCTCCCCAAGTCTCCAGGGCAGCTTTCTTAGTGGTCGCAATCCCCCTAAGCAAGGCATGTAGGGGTTCCGCGATCCGGGCGAAATCCTTGATGAAGCGCCGGTAGTACCCCACCAAGCCCAGAAATGCCCGCAATTCCGTGACGGTGGTGGGCACCTTCCATTCCTGGACGGCCGCCACTTTGCTGGGGGTTGGGTACACCCCATCACGTGACACTACATGCCCGAGGTACTCCAAGCTGGATTTCAACAGGTGGCACTTCCGGGGCTTGAGCTTCAGGCCGTATGCTTCCAACCGCTGAAGAACCAGGTCGAGTCGAGCAAAGTGTTCCTCCAAGGTCGGGGCGAACACAATGATGTCGTCCAAGTAAATCAGCAAGGCTTCAAAGTTCAAGTCTCCCAAGCACCGTTCCATCATCCGCTGGAATGTGGCGGGTGCATTGTTTAACCCAAACGGCATGCGGCAGAATTCGAACAACCCCATGGGAGTGACGAATGCGGTCTTCTCCCTATCCTGGGGGGCCACCGGCACTTGCCAGTATCCACTGGCCAGGTCCAGGGTCGAAAAAAACTTCGCATTGCCCAGTGCAGCTAGGGACTCCTCGATCCTAGGGAGAGGGTAAGCGTCCCGGACGGTGCAACTGTTCAGCTTCCGGTAGTCCACACAGAACCGGATAGTCCCGTCCTTCTTCCGGACTAAGACTATGGGTGCAGCCCAGGGACTTTTGCTCTCCTGGATCACGTGGTTGTCCAGCATCTGACGCAACATGCTCTTTACTTCCTGGTACAACCGGGGCGGTATCGGCCGATACCGCTCCCGAACCGGGGGGGCGTCTCCGGTGCGGATCTCATGCTGCAGGTCCTCCGTATACCCAAAATCTTCCTCATGCCGGGAGAACACCTTCTGACGGTTCCAGAGCATCTGGTCCAGCTTGGCTACGTCCCCGGCCGCGCACTCTTCCAGCGACACGTCCATCTGTGTACGGATCATGGTACCGTTCCACTCGGGGCAGGGCCCCTCCTGCTCCTCCACTTGAACGGATAACGCCCATGCCTCGGAAGCCTCTGGCCGTAGGGACAGTTTACGCATACCCTGAACGCTATTCTCGTGAATCGCCACCACCTGAGCGATAACTGTCCCAGCCGGGACTCGGCAAAGCTGGTCGGTAAGATTGCAAAAGCGGACGGAGACCTTTCCACCGGTCACCACCGACACGGTCCGTGCCACCATCACTCCAGACCCTACCCTCAGCACATCAGTGGGCTCGACCATCACCTCCATGCCATTTAGGCGCTGATGGGTCCGCACTTCCAGAGGGATCAGGACTTCCTGGCGAGGTGGCAACTCCAGGCGCTGGTGGTGACCGACCTTCAAAAGGCCCAGGTGCTCTTCGATTGTCCCTAGGGCCCTGGTTCCCCGTCGTCCCACTTGTTGGAGTGCCTGCTGGACGGGGCGCTGGACTCCCAGGTTCCTCCAATATTGTGGCCCATTTTCCTGGAACAAGAGCTGGTCGAGATGTCGGAGTACATTCATCCCGAGGATCACTGGGCCATGGCTCAGTCCCGGGCTGCTGACTACCAGCAGCCCCTTCCTACCCAGCTCTCGGCCACAAACTACCATCTCCATCCACACCACCCCCACCACGGGAATGGGTAGGTTATTAGCCGCCGTGAGGGTAATGAAGCTCTCGGACACCTCACTTTTAAGATGGGCGTAATGTTCAAGAAAACAGGCCTCAGAAATGGTGGATACCTGAGAGCCGGTATCCAACAAGCAGGACTGATCTTTCCCGCCGAGGCGGCTGACTACCACGGGACACTCTCCTACCAATTCAGCCTGTTCATTAATGGCTGATCTCTCCCCATCGCTCCCCCCCACGGGTGGTCCCGTTACCGCGAGGGAGGTCAGTTTAACTGTGCCTCCGGGATTGCTTCGGTACAGGTCCGCGCAATATGCCCATACCGATGGCATCGGTAACAACGAGGGCCCCGGCCCTCTCCCGGACGGCCGTCCGGTTCCGCGCCTCGCCCACGGGGCCGCCTGGTGTCCCGCTCACGGGACTCCGTGCCCCGCTGGTCACGCCGGTACACTTCCTCCCTCAGCTGGGAGACCTCTTCCCTCATTTCTTTAGTCACCCGAAGGAAGGCCTCTTTCAGGTCTTGCACGCAGGTCTCTAAGGGATTGGTCTCCCGGCTAGCCACGGGCGCGGAGATCGGCTGTACCCACTGGGAAAAAACGGCGTGTGGCCCGTAATTGGCATTGCGGTCCCTGGCTACGGCGTCGATCTCCACCTGATGGAAGGTCAGGGTGTCATCCTGGGATATCTTATCCAGCATCACCTGCCTCAGGGGCACGTTCCGGAGTCCCATGGCGAACTGGTCCCGCAATATTTGGCTGGTGTTGGTGAGCGCCCCAAACCCATCGGGGTCTTTCCGACGCACTTCTCCCATCATCTCTTGGAGCGCGTTTGCATACTGGGGGATGGACTCATCCTCCCTCTGGAACCGGCCAAACAGACGCTGCCGGAGGGTCCCCGCCGAGGAGGTGTCGCCATAAATATCCCCCAGGATATTATAGATCTCCTCCAGCTCCTCGCGTTCATCGTCGGGCCGCAAGAGAATCGTCCGACGAGCCTCGCCTTCCAGAGAATTCAGGGCGAGGGGCACCTGCAGGTCGTCGGGCACCCGATAGATGAGGAATGTCGCCTCTAGTCGGGCCTTCCAGTCCTCTAAGGTCATATTGCGACCGTCGTAACGGGGTAGGTGGGCGAGGGCTGGTCCGACGTTGAGTCGACGCGATGACCTCCGTCGCTCGTCGTCCGTTCCCCTCGCCACCACATCAGTGGAGCTGGCAGTCGAGCCTCTCCGAGTGCGTGGTTTCGGCGCATCTGTCCACGGCTTCTCGGCCGTGGGTAGTGACCGATCTTCGTCCATCCTGCCGACTACGCCAAGTGTGAGCGGCTAACAAGGATGTACCGCCTGCTGCTGTGCAGGTGTCGTCACTCCACCCACCTGTGCAACGCCGCCGCAGACGATTTCCAGGCACGCCAGAGACTTCACTCTCGAGACCACTCCTCAGGGCGGACACCACCTCACCGCGGACGACAGGGGTCTGGAAAGAGAGGAATATGTCGGTTGAGACGTACGCCCGACCTCCGCCTGGAGTACGGGACACGTCAGGGGTAGCCGCGACCTTAACCGGCTGGGCGGAAGGTCATCACTGGCCAATAGGCCTCAGCTACCCAATTCTCACACACTCGCACTCTCGCACGTTGTGTGGTGAGAGGGGGGTCCTCGCGTCCGCGAGCAAACCCTCCGGACCGGTATACAGGGGGGATGACCGACAGACAGACACAGGGTGATACTCACTTCCAACTTGCGGGTCACCTTGATTGTCGCACCTCTCCACTCCTGTTGGGACAAGAAGAACAACCTCCCTACCTGCAGGCTACTCTACGGCTAACAACGATACAGCCAACTACGCCTGCCTAACAAACTAACTCAAACAACTGGAGGCTACTGGTTCTGCCCCAATCAACGGAGACTGTACTAATTAACACGTGCACTACCCGGCAAGTCAGTGGAACACTTCCCCGGCCTAACAGTATACCCCGATTTACTAGTCCTACCTTCCGGATGTTGGACACCAGCCGGTGCCTTCGGTTCACAAGGGAGGGCGGGGGTCTGGAACAGACTGGCCCACTTCCGATGACCGGGGGATGGCGACGTGTGGGACGGGAACGTTACTCCACACTTCCAATCCCCTGGGTCATACACCGCGTGGGGCCGGTCGGCTTCAAACAGCAACCTCTGACCCCTCGAGAGCTGCTGCACAGCCCACTTCCAGCCGGAAGGGCGCAGGCAGGAGCCTGAAGGAGGGGCACAGGCCTGGGGCCTGGAGTGAGGGCACAGGCCTGGGGCCTGGAGTGAGGGCACAGGCCTGGGGCCTGGAGTGAGGGCACAGGCCTGGGGCCTGGAGTGAGGGCACAGGCTTGAGGCCTGGAGTGAGGGCACAGGCCTGGGGTGAGGGCACAGGCCTGGGGCCTGGAGTGAGGGCACAGGCCTGGGGCCTGGAGTGAGGGCACAGGCTTGAGGCCTGGAGGGAGGGCACAGGCCTGGGGCCTGGAGAGAGGGCACAGGCCTGGGGCCTGGAGAGAGGGCACAGGCCTGGGGCCTGGAGGGAGGGCACAGGCCTGGGGCCTGGAGGGAGGGCACAGGCCTGGGGCCTGGAGAGAGCACAGGCCGGAGCCTGGAGAGAGGGCACAGGCTTGAGGCCTGGAGGGAGGGCACAGGCCTGGGGCCTGGAGTGGGCACAGGCCGGAGGCCTGCCTAACGTGCACACAGGCCGACAGGGCCTGACTCTGCCCGCAGGCCTAGTGCCTGTCCCTGGTGCTTTAGGGAGGATTATATATAGGTAGAGGTGGCCCAGGGCCGCCTACCTGTCGCGGAGGGAGAGGCTGCAGCGGGGAGCTTCGTTAGCTCTTTTGCTCTCCACACGCTGCAGCACTCTCCGCCGGACATCCGCCGCTGGTCGCCGTCTTCCGTCTTCCTGGGTGCCTCCGCCGACGTCTTCCTCCGCACCGCCGACGTCTTCTTCCGCACCGCCGATGTCTTCTTCTCCGCCGACGTCTTCTTCCGCAGGAGCTCTTCTTCCTCTTCTGTCCTCGTCCGCCGTCCGACTGACTGGTCCCGCTCCGCAGCGCCTCTTATATGGTGCCGGGAGCGGGCGGAGCTATGACGCGGCGAGCCCCGATTGGCTCGCCGCGGCGAGCTCTGATTGGCGGCCGAGGCGCGAGCCCTGATTGGCTCGCGCTTGGCGCGCCGTTTGAAATACGCCGCTGGGATTGGAGGGGCTTGAATCCTTTCGGATGCAAGCCCCTCCAGACTGGAAACCGCCCGCCGCTCCTCCGCCCGCCGCTCTGCCGCCCGTCGCTCCGTGGAGGGGAAAGTGGTAATCCCCTTCACACAAGCATGGAGTCACAATTATCCCATACTTGGATGATCTCCTGATAAAAGCAAGATCAAGAGAGAAATTACTGAGCAGTGTGGCGCTCTCTCTGAGAGTGCTCCAGCAACACGGTTGGATTCTAAATCTACCGAAGTCACAGTTGATTCCGACAACTCGTCTACCGTTCCTAGGTATGATACTGGATACGGAACAAATGAAGGACTTCCTCCCAATAGAGAAAGCCCAAGACATTCAGAACATGGTCAGAGACCTGCTAAAACCGAAAAGGGTGTCGGTTCACCAATGCACTCGGGTTCTGGGGAAAATGGTGGCGGCCTACGAGGCCATTCCCTTCGGAAGGTTCCATGCAAGGACTTTTCAATGGGACCTTCTGGACAAGTGGTCCGGGTCCCATCTGCATTTACGAAAAATAACTCTGTCCCCAGGAACCAGAGTGTCTCTCCTGTGGTGGTTGCAGAGTGCTCACCTGCTGGAGGGTCGCCGGTTCGGGATTCAGGACTGGATCCTGGTTACCACGGACGCGAGCCTCCGAGGATGGGGTGTGGTCACACAGGGAAAGACTGTTCAGGGTCTTTGGTCAGACCAGGAGTCCTGTCTACACATCAATGTGTTGGAACTCAGGGCCATTTACAACGGCCTTCGACAAGCGGAGAGTTTTCTTCGAAACCTTCCGGTTCTGATTCAATCAGACAATGTCACAGCAGTGGCTCATGTGAACCGTCAAGGCGGGACAAGAAGCAGAGTCGCAATGGCGGAAGCCACAAGGATCCTTCGCTGGGCGGAAAATCATGTAAGCGCTCTGTCGGCTGTCTTCATTCCGGGAGTGGACAACTGGGAAGCAGACTTCCTCAGCAGACACGATCTCCATCCAGGAGAGTGGGGACTTCATCAAGAAGTCTTTGCAGACGTAACACGTCTTTGGGGAACTCCTAAAATAGACATGATGGCGTCACGCCTCAACAAAAAACTTCGGAGGTATTGCGCCAGGTCTCGGGACCCTCAGGCAGTAGCAGTAGACGCACTGGTAACACCGTGGGTGTTCGACTCGGTCTACGTGTTCCCTCCTCTTCCTCTCATCACGAAAGTGTTGAGGATCATAAGACAAAGAAGAGTACAGACGATACTCGTTGTCCCAGACTGGCCTCGAAGGGCTTGGTACTCGGATCTACAAGAGATGCTCACAGGAGACCCCTGGCCTCTTCCCCTGAGGGAAGACCTGTTGCAGCAGGGGCCCTGTGTATTTCAAGACTTACCGCGGTTACGTTTGACGGCATGGCGGTTGAACGCCGAATCCTAGCAAAAAAGGGGATTCCGGAAGAGGTCATCCCTACTTTAATAAAGGCTAGGAAGGAGGTGACGATAAAACATTATCACCGTATCTGGCGAAAGTATGTGTCTTGGTGTGAGACCAAGAATGCACCTACGGAAGATTTTCATTTGGGTCGTCTTCTCCACTTCCTACAGACAGGAGTGGATATGGGCCTGAAATTAGGCTCGGTTAAGGTACAGATTTCGGCCCTCTCGATTTTCTTTCAGAAGGAATTGGCTTCTCTTCCAGAAGTCCAGACGTTTGTAAAGGGAGTGCTGCACATCCAGCCCCCTTTTGTGCCTCCAGTGGCACCATGGGACCTGAACGTGGTGTTGCAGTTCCTAAAATCACACTGGTTTGAACCGCTTAACAAGGTTGAATTTAAATTTCTTACCTGGAAGGTGGTAATGTTGTTGGCCTTAGCATCAGCAAGGCGAGTGTCAGAATTGGCGGCTCTATCACACAAGAGCCCCTACTTGATTTTTCATGTGGATCGAGCTGAATTGAGGACATGTCCGCAATTTTTGCCTAAAGTGGTTTCGTCGTTCCATATGAATCAACCTATTGTGGTGCCTGTGGCTACTGGTGACCTGGAGGATTCCAGATCCCTGGACGTAGTCAGGGCCTTAAAAATTTATGTAGCCAGGACGGCTAAAATTAGGAAAACAGAGGCTCTGTTTGTCCTGTATGCGGCCAATAAGATTGGCGCTCCTGCTTCAAAGCAGACTATTGCTCGCTGGATCTGTAATACGATTCAGCAGGCTCACTCTACGGCTGGATTGCCGGTACCAAATTCGGTTAAGGCCCATTCCACTAGGAAGGTGGGCTCTTCTTGGGCGGCTGCCCGAGGCGTCTCGGCTTTACAACTTTGCCGAGTGGCAACGTGGTCGGGGTCAAACACTTTTGCTAAATTCTACAAGTTTGATACCCTGGCTGATGAGGACCTAGCGTTTGCTCAGTCGGTGCTGCAGAGTCATCCGCACTCTCCCGCCTGATTGGATGCTTTGGTATAAACCCCATGGTCCTTACAGAGTCCCCAGCATCCTCTAGGACGTAAGAGAAAATAAGATTTTAAACCTACCGGTTAATCTATTTCTCCTAGTCCGTAGTGGATGCTGGGCGCCCGTCCCAGTGCGGAAACTCTGCAAGACTTGTATATAGTTGTTGCTTACATAAGGGTTATGTTACAGTTGACATCGGTCTTGGACCGTTACTGTCGTTTGTTCATACTGTTAATTGGTTATGTATGTTCCAGGTAACATGGTATGATTGGTGTGGGCTGGTATGAATCTTGCCCTTGGATTGCTAAATCCTGCCTTGTATTGTCCATCTCCTCTGGGCACAGTTCTCTAACTGAGGTCTGGAGGAGGGGCAGAGAGGGAGGAGCCAGTGCACACCCATAGTTAAAGTTCTTTTTAGGTGCCCTATCTCCTGCGGAGCCCGTCTATACCCCATGGTCCTTACGGAGTCCCCAGCATCCTCTACGGACTAGGAGATATAGATTTACCGGTTGGTTTAAAATCTTATTTTTTTATGTCTTACCTTCATTGTGCATTATTTCAAATATGCAGACAGAAAATGCTAGGTTTCCTACTTAAGATCAATCAGTGACAGGCGGGGAGGGGCGCTAACCTAGGCTGAAGCAGGGGCGGAACTACTGGCGGGGCAGGCAGTGCATTGCACTGGGGCCCCGCCGCACTCAAGGGCCCACAGCCGCCGGCCGGCATTACATGAATGAGTCACAATGACTCATTGTATGTCATGCCGCAGCCGCACACCAGCGCTCCCGTGACCCGCCCGTCATAAGGAACGATTCTGGCGGCTGGCCACCCGCACACGAAGGAGGGAGGAGGGTCCGTCCCTCCCTCCCTCATATACAAACAGGTCACAGTCTCTCAGTGAAGGAGAGAGCCGCAGCAGCGCTTTGTTACTGGTGGAGGCGCTGCTGCTGCTGCTGCTCCTCTGCTTCACTATAGGCCGTCTCTGAGAACAGCCTATAGGGAAGCAGAGGGGCAGCAGCAGCAGCAGCGCCTCCACCAGTAACAAAGCGCTGCTGCGGCTCCCTCCTTCACCTCCCTCCTCCTTCTTCTCTACTGCCCGGGAAGCTGCACCGAGGAGCCTGAGCCAACAGAGAGGGTAAGTATAATTCTTCTTTCTTTCTTTCTTTCTTTCTTTCTTTCTTTCTTTCTTTCTTTCTTTCTTTCGTCTCTTTCTTTTTTTATTTGTTGGGACTGCCTGCCGCAATGTGTAAAAAGGGGGGACTGCCTGCCGCTATGTATAAAAATGGGGAATCTGCCTGCCGCAATGTAAAAATGGGGAATCTGCCTGCCGCAATGTAAAAATGGGGAATCTGCCTGCCGCAATGTAAAAATGGGGAATCTGCCTGCCGCAATGTGTAAAAAGGGGGAATCTGCCTGCCGCAATGTAAAAATGGGGAATCTGCCTGCCGCAATGTGTAAAATTGGGGAATCTGCCTGCCGCTATGTATAAAAATGGGGAATCTGCCTGCCGCTATGTATAAAAATGGGGAATCTGCCTGCCGCTATGTGTAAAAAGGTAGAATCTGCCTGCCGTAATGTGTAAAAAGGGCACGCTATCTGCCGTAATGTGTAAAATGGGGACGCTGTCTGCCGTAATGTGTAAAATGGGGACGCTGTCTGCCGTAATGTGTAAAAAGTGCACGCTGTCTGCCGCTATGTGTAACGAGGGCACGCTGTCTGCCGCTATGTGTAACGAGGGCACGCTGTCTGCCATTGTGTAAAAAGTGTATGCTGTCTGCCGCTATGTATAACGAGGGCACGCTGTCTGCCGTTATGTGTAAAAAGTGCACGCTGTCTGCCGTTATGTGTAAAAAGGGGAATCTGTTCGCTGTAAGGAGTAAAAGGGTCTCTACCTGGTGTAGTGGTGCTACTGTACGGCGTAATTTGAAGAATGGAGACTACTGTGCACCGTTTTATGAATTGGTATTATTTTGTGGACACACCCCTTCCCCACGAAGCCACGCCACTATGTATTTTTGCGCGCGCCTACGGCGCGCACTGCCCATGGGGTGGACTTGGATGGGATGGGGGGGGGGGGCCCAAAGCATTTTGTTGCACCTGGGCCCACCGCTTGCTTGTTCCGCCACTGGGCTGAAGGATTGTAAAACCTTATAAATACAAAATATAGAGTATATAAGGAAGTGGCCCTAGACGGCACACCCTTATTGCTAGTAGTGAGAGGTGCTACCTTGCTGAGACTTGTAGCGCCACACATAAAGAGAATGAGTGCAGGTGCACTATTCAAACACCTGTAAAAAATATAAAATCATTTGTTAATGCAAAATAACAATATGTTTACAGCCTCTTTGGAGCATAGGTGTAGGCAATAAGGGTTAGCCAATCCAGATAATGTACCTGTCCCTGCCTCTCCCTACCTGGTGACAATCGTGGGATTCCTCAGCCTTATGGTTGTCTCCAATGTGACTGTCCACAGCTCCTAGTGTATTGCTGCTTTAGTGCCGTTGCGTCCAACGAGGTGCGGGATGATGACATCACTCGGCAGGTGCCGAGATTGCTGGATGCTGATGTCAAAGTGTGCTTGGTGCTGCCACTAGTCTCCAAAGTGTTTTGTGTGTGAAACACACTTTTTCAAGGAAGACTGTTGTTTGTGTAGGCTCTAGTCTTTATAGTTAAAAAACGTTATTGCTGATTTGGATAAAAAGAAAAAACGGAACCACATGTTGGATTTGGCCTTATGGTGAAAATATATAAAGGGATTTTTTTTTCCCATAAAAAAAATCCTAAAATATGAATTAAGGTGCCACAATGTATGTAATTAATGAGTATGTGTGTTGTCAATGTTTATTTCTAAAAATACATTTAATTTTGTATCTATATTATAACCCAAGGTTTGTAATGTTTTAATTCAAAATCTACTTTCATTTTTCTTTACTTCGGCTACTAAATCGCCTCCTCAACAGTTTCTTTTTATTTTCTGTATTGATATAAATTTGAATCCTGATGGGTCCTTGTTACGAGTTTCCAAAAAGTGGTTCAATAAGCAAGTAGTTAATCCTTTTTTTTATATATTATAAATATGTGCAGCGACCCTTGTTTTGGCTTTTCTTTTTGTCTGTCTGACATTTTGAAGTTCACATGGGCATGCAGCTAAGTATACAGTATAACTTCTTATGTTTCACATGTGAGGTGGTTATTGATTGTATATTGTTTACCGGTGGTGTGGGATTTAAATAAACTTGTCGCTTTTGTTGATTTTTGATTGTTATTTTTACAGGCTTTACAATTTAAACATTGATAGTATCCCTTGATTCTCTTTGAGGAAGAGGGGTGGTCTTTGACAGTTAGATAATTTGAAACTAATTCCTGTTTCATACTCTTTGCTTGGTGATAGACTATCCAAGGGTTTTCTGTCATCAAAGGTCCTAACGTTTCAGCCAATTAAAGGATATGCCAATGTTTTTAAACCATATTTTGCATCAAGTATGTATTGCATTTGAATTGTGTGATGAAAGGGAGAGATGGAGTTGTTTCTTTATTTTTTTCTTAGTATTTTAGCATTTCTTTCCTTTGCATTTGTTCCTTCTCGACAATCTGTGATTACAGTGAATACCTGATATGCTGGCATCAATATATTGATGACATCTTATTTGTATGGGGAGGATCCAATGAAAAAGTAGAAGAATTCATGAATTCTCAACCAGAAGGCTGAGGAATCCTACGATTGCTACGAGGTAGGGACAGGCAGGGTCAGGTACATTATCTGGATTGGCTAACCCTGGATGCCCACAACTATGCTTCAAAAGGGGCTGTAAACATATTGTTGCTTTACATTAACAAATGATTTTATATTTTTACATGTGCCAAGACTAAGCCTAGCGCTCAATTCTATTTTATCCCATTAACTCACCTTATTTGAGCTGCTTCCTACCATAGCGCCAAATATATATTTACCTTAACCTGACAAATAAAGCAGATTAATATAATAAGAGAAATACTTTGTGAGTGCCTAGAAGGTATCAGTGTCAAATATTCAAAAGATTGTGTTCAGGGGAGTTTGGCAGGATTTTTAAACTGGATATATTGTATCCTAATGGGTTAAGTGAGGTCAGAGATCAGTGGCGGAACTAGACAGCAACATTATAATGAGTCATCCTGACCTATTAAACGCTGCCCACCACAGTGTCCTGGGCCGCTTCAGTGATGACGGAGGGATGGAGAGGGCAGTGTTGGCCACACTGCAGTCTTCCTGCCAGTGCTGTCAATCTGATTGCGCCTACCCACCACATTTTATATTCAACAAGTGCTGTACTAATGTTCCCTCCCTAGTGTTCCAGAATACCAATGGTGGTGGGCACTATGTTGCAGCGCAAGCATGGCGCATAGCATTCTGGGAGCAAACGTGGGAGTGTACGGAGCAGTCAGCACTCTCAAACATACGTGTGCTGCAGCCTGCCTTCCTTCCATCCATGAGTGCAATAACTGCAGCACTTTGACACACAGTAAGGCTCCATTTCCAAATCTGCTGTCTGCTGCTCCCAGTTCGCAGCGCTGCTTCTGTTGCTGGGACTGGGACAGCAGATGACTGGTATATAGTTACACACACTCTGCAGTGTGCAAGAGAGCAGCCCCCATTTATCCCCCCCCCCCCTACCACACTGCAGACCCCACTGGAAGGAGGGATTGTGCTCCTGCTGGTAATGGTAAGTGTGTGTCCCTACAGGACCAACTTTTATCCGTATGTAGCCAGCCCTGGTCAGTCCATGCCTTAGTGTAGGCTATAGTAGAATCACGGATGTAGCATAGGCTATAGTGTTGTCAGTGATGTAGTATAGGGTATATAGGGGTCAGGGATGTAGTGTAGGGTATAGTGAGGTCAGGGATGTATTTAAGGGTATATTGGGGTCAGGGATGTAGTGTAGGCTATAGTAGTCTTAGGGATGTAGTGTAGGCTATAGTAGAATCACGGATGTAGCATAGGCTATAGTGTCAGTGATGTAGTGTAGGGAATATAGGGGTCAGGGATGTAGTGTAAGGAATAGAGGGGTCAGAGATGTAGTGTATGGTACAGTGGGGTCAGGGATGTAGTGTAGGGTATATAGGGGTCAGGGATGTAGTGTAGGGTATAGTGAGGTCAGGGATGTATTTTAGGGTATACTGGGGTCAGGGATGTAGTGTAGGCTATAGTAATCTCAGGGATGTAGTGTAGGCTATAGTAGAATCGCGGATGTAGCATAGGCTATAGTGTTGTCAGTGATGTAGTGTAGGGAATAGAGGGGTCAGGGATGTAGTGTAAGGAATAGAGGGGTCAGAGATGTAGTGTATGGTACAGTGGGGTCAGGGATGTAGTGTAGGGTATATAGGGGTCAGGGATGTAGTGTAGGGTATAGTGAGGTCAGGGATTTATTTTAGGGTATACTGGGGTCAGGGATGTAGTGTAGGCTATAGTAATCTCAGGGATGTAGTGTAGGCTATAGTAGAATCACGGATGTAGAATAGGCTATAGTGTTGTCAGTGATGTAGTATAGGGAATAGAGGGGTCAGGGATGTAGTGTAGGGTAGGGAATATAGGGGTCAGGGATGTAGTGTAAGGAATAGAGGGGTCAGGGATGTAGTGTAGGGTACAGTGAGGTCAGGGATGTATTTTAGGGTATACTGGGGTCAGGGATGTAGTGTAGGCTATAGTAATCTCAGGGATGTAGTGTAGGCTATAGTAGAATCACGGATGTATCATAGGCTATAGTGTTGTCAGTGATGTAGTGTAGGGAATAGAGGGGTCAGGGATGTAGTGTAAGGAATAGAGGGGACAGAGATGTAGTGTAAGGAATAGAGGGGTCAGGGATGTAGTGTAGGGTATATAGGGGTCAGGGATGTAGTGTAGGGTATAGTGAGGTCAGGGATGTATTTTAGGGTATACTGGGGTCAGGGATGTAGTGTAGGCTATAGTAATCTCAGGGATGTAGTGTAGGCTATAGTAGAATCACGGATGTAGCATAGACTATAGTGTTGTCAGTGATGTAGTATAGGGAATAGAGGGGTCAGGGATGTAGTGTAGGGAATAGAGGGGTCAGAGATATAGTGTATGGTACAGTGGGGTCAGGGATGTAGTGTAGGGTATAGGGAGGTCAGGGATGTAGCATAGGCTATAGTGGTGTCAGGGACGAAGTGTAGAGAATAGAGGGGTCAGGGATGTAGTGTAGGGAATAGAGGGGTTAGGGATGTAGTGTAGGGAATAGAGGGGTTAGGGATGTAGTGTAGGGAACACTACATCCTTTTACTTTTAACTAGTTTTGGAAGATAAATTATTACCTAACTAATAAACTAATATGTAGGTACAAATAAAATCTGAAGATGGCTTTTCTTACATTTAAAACACTTTTACTCTGCTTAATTTATTACACATAATTGTTTAAACAGATAAAACACACAATATAGACCCAAGTGTGGGCTTTACATGGTAGTATTAAATCATAGTGTTATAAGTGCTTACCGTAACCCTCATCCTGCAGCACCATCTTGCCGAGTACGTCACCTATAACAACCCCCTTTCCCAGAGCTACTATCATTCAGTTGTACTCCCATACAGCCAGGGCTTTAACTCTAATAAGCAATGCAGGCATAAGATCACAAACACATATTTAAAGAGAACAGGACACTCTAGAAACACTGAATCACATAAAAAGCAATAGCTAAATGTACAATTTAACTTGATGGCACTAACAACAAAATGCACTAGCTGAGTATGCCATTTGAATAGGAATAACACGATAATTCTAAAACTAAATATAGAAAACAGCTAAACGAATCTTCTGAATAGCATTGGTAAAATACACTGAAGTGTAAGCTAGTAGATTTTCTAAATAGGACAGAATGAAATGTAGAGACATGCTGGGTAGATCTTATAAATGGCACAGGTAATTTACACAGTACAGAAAAACGGACAAAATAACAGGTTTTCTGAATAGAGCAGATTAGCTGAACTGTGGTGACATGCTGGCAGTTCTTCCAGATAGTACAGATAAATGAACTCCACTGAGCAGAGTATCCAAGCAATGGCCAGGACTATCAGAATAGGACTGATTACAACCCACAGAGGAGTGATAAAGGGAAATCCCTAAAAAGGCTGAACAGCCAATCATCACATGTCCAGAAACCAAGCAAGGCTCTGAACAATCAAGTCAAAACACAGCTCAGTATGATGACTCCTGGTCTGCACACCTGACTGGTTGCCAGAAGACTGATTAAAGCCATTAGAGCTAACCTCACCAGGAGCTGCTGAACTGCACTTCTTCCTGATTCTAATAGGCCCTACACATATAAAGATCCGCCGCCGAGCTGCCCGACGGAAGATCCGGCTGACCCGGCGGCGCGCGGGGGGGGGGGGGGGGCAGTGACGGGGAGAGTGAAGTTTCTTCACTTCCCCCGTCACCCGGCTACATTGACGTGCAGGAAAATATGGACGAGATCGTCCATATTGGCCTGCATGTACAGCCGACGGGGCACCAGCGATAAACGAGCGCGGGGCCGCGCATCGTTCATCGCTGGTGACTCCACACTCAAAGATATGAACGTTATCTCATTCAATAATGAACGAGATCATTCATATCTTTGATGAATATCGGCCAGTGTGTAGGGCCTATTACACATAGTGGGCCTCAGCAACAGTAGTAGCAGCAGCAGCAGCTCAGTAACCGCATATATAATACACAAACCATACCTCCCAACATGACCCTTTATCCATTAACTAGTTCAACACAGGTGATGGCAGTCATAAAGAGGTAAGTCCAGGAACAGAGCATTTTGTCCCTCCTGGAAGGTGTCATGTTGGGAGGTAGAGTATTACTTCTCTTGACTCCTATAAGTATTTACTGGTAAAATGTGTAACTGTCAGTGAAAGTAAATCACACTAATTTTTATTTTAAAGCATGCTATATAGGGCCTGATTCAGTGTTGCACGCAATGTCAATATTTACGAAGTTGAGTGATTATTGGCTGACTGCGCATCCATCACGATCACACTATGCATGCATTGGGATTCACTAGCGATGATGGTCAAAGAGAGGATTTGTTGGCAAAGTCACTGACAGGGACCGTTTATGGGATGTAACGGGGACCGGTGGCAAAAATGCAGCCATGTCACAACCATTTTTTGGGGTGTCTCAGCCTGTGAATGCAATCCCGTAAGCAGAAAACATGGCGCCAGCACCTGTTTCCAATGCCATGCTGTGTCACCATAGAGTTACTATGGACTGCGACAATCAAATGATCTGCAACTTAAGCTTTGTGTTTGTGCACAGTTGCATGGATCTGCAATGTCACCTGTGTGCGTCTCCATACAAATCCTGCTGGCTGAGATATCTGCATATTTTTGCACAGTAGCTGCGTACAGGATCACAGCTGTGAATGCATTAGCATACGACTAAAAGGCCCATACACACTTGACGATAAAATGAGCGACGTCGTTCATTTCAGCCCTCATCAACGACGTCGCTCATTATATCGTCAAGTGTGTATGCATCCGACGACCACCGATGCGCGGCCCCGCGGGACGTTAACGACCCTCGCTTATCTGTGGAGCATGTATGCTCAATTTCCACTATGGTCGTTACCGACCAGAGACGTCGTTGAATGTGTATGGTGTGAACGACCAACGACCAAGCCACTGTTCACCAGCCCTGTTCCCAGCTCATTAGTTTAATAAACTGTTCAGCTTGGATGCTTCAACGATGAATGGTCTTTGGTCGTTGGTAGTGTGTATGCTCATGTCGTTTGCTCAGCTGTTCAAGGGAAGTTCAAGGGAAGTCGTTAACGACATGTGCATCGTCAAGTGTGTATGGGCCTTTAGTATGAGTTTTTATAGCATTACTGTGCATAAAATAAAGGTAGACAAAATATATTGTGCTTTAATGTATTTTATTAAAATATTTATTTTACTTATTCAGCATTTATTTCTCTGAGATGTTTGAAATACAGATTCAGTGACACCATAGGAAACTGATGTAACTTGTTTGCCATTTCTTATTCTTTGATTGGTCATGCCTTTATTGCCATAACAATTGCAACTCATGATACATTATGTATTGTGCATTTACAGTGCATAAAGTAATTGACTGCCCACATGCTACTGCAAGTCTATAGGTTCTGCTGTTCAATAGGCTTAGAATAAAACATGTTCTGCATTATCCACTGTTACATTCTAGAGGTGGTTCTACTTATAGAAAACCAAACAGGCCTTTGTTGAGCATTGGTCAAAGTTATTTTCTTCCCCAATAAATGTACAAATTATTCTAATATATAGCAGTATAGATAAATTCTGGTTACATTCAATTCTTATGCCCACTGAACAAGCCCATGAACCGTGTGCAAAACCAGAAATATTGTTTATGAGGTATCATAGATTTCACCTTATATAAACATAATCGAAATAACTTCTGCTTTAGTTTATTAAAAAAATATCTCCACTGCATAGTTATAAGAATAATTGGAGTGAGATGACCTAGACCAGGCATTCCCAACCACGGTCCTCAAGGCACAGTGCAGGTTTTAGTGATATCCAGGCTGTAGCACAGATGGTTAAATCAAAATAACTGAGCTACTAATTAAGTCACCTGTGCTAAAGCCTGCACTGTTGGTGTGCCTTGAGGACTGTGGTTGGGAAAGCCTGACCTAGACCTACACAATATATTGCATGGAATATTTAAATGAACCTTTATATCAGAAAGAGATGTTCATTATTTCAAAAAGTGCTGTTTACTAAAAAGTATAATCTGGTACTGTGGAATACATTAATTAGAGCAGAAAATAATTTCTGGATATTTAATTAGCAGCAAAGCACATTATCTGTAATGCTTCTTGTCACTCAGATAGGTATAGTGTATGCCAAGTGATATAATAACCCCTTTCAGACCGTCAGCAATAACCCAGGTTGAAAGGAGCCAGTTGAAATAATCCGGGTCAAGCAACCCAGTATATTAACTTGGGTAGCAAGCAAGGTTGAACACGTGTTTTAAACCTGGCTCGCGGTGCGATGTGAACCCGAGACCCGTTCACACCATAGGAAGAGGCAGCGCTTGGAGATCATCTCATCTCCAAGTGCAGCCTCCGCATGCGTCGGCGGTGACATCATCAACCTGGCATATTGCCGGGTCAGGCCACCTGTCTGAAAGGGGTCTCACCGAGTTACACCCGGAAAGGACCCGTGCACAAATCTCGGGTGTGACTTGGCTCAAGCGGTCTGAAAGGGGTAGAACTGACCCAGAGCCCCAAATAGTTATTATACCACTGCACCATTACCTAAAATGTATTACTTATATTCCACTTTTCTTCAGACATAAACTAAAATTGACAACTTGAAACATTTTGGATAGTTAGTCGGCAGCCCTAATGCATGGATTTCATTTTTGGTGAACATGTATACATTAGCAGGTTTTTCTTACATAATATATAATTATATATGAAAGGAAAATAAACACATATAGGGGGTCATTCCGAGTTGTTCGCTCGCAAGCTGCTTTTAGCAGCTTTGCATACGCTAAGCCGCCGCCTACTGGGAGTGAATCTTAGCTTATCAAAATTGCGAACGAAAGATTCGCAATATTGCGAAAAGACTTCTCTGTGCAGTTTCTGAGTAGCTCGAGACTTACTCTGCCAGTGCGATCAGTTCAGTGCTTGTCGTTCCAGGTTTGACGTCACAAACACACCCAGCATTCACCCAGACACTCCTCCGTTTCTCAAGCCACTCCCGCGTTTTTCCCAGAAACGGTAGCGTTTTTTCACACACTCCCATAAAACGGCCAGTTTCCGCCCAGAAACACCCACTTCCTGTCAATCACATTACGATCACCAGAACGAAGAAAAAAACCTTGTAATGCCGTGAGTAAAATACCTAACTGCATTGCAAATTTACTTGGCGCAGTCGCACTGCGGACATTGCGCATGCGCATTAGCGACTAATCGCTCCGTTGCGAGGAAAAAATAACGAGCGAACAACTCGGAATGACCCCCCATAGTTCTTACATATCTTATATTACACCAGACATAAAGATGTGATACTGCTAAAAATGTTACGTTCCATTATTAAACTTCTAGTCAAAGAAACAAAATAGCCGGAGTCATCTTAATTGCTATTTGTTGTACCTTTTACTCTTTGTCATTAAAAAATAATTTAATACTAAAGAGTGCTTAATTTATGAAGATTACTTGATGTTACTTAAACTGACTTTAAACAGATGTCTACATTTATATATTTTGACTAGATTACCCCCAGACCAGAGGATAATATATTAGGTGAGATATATCAAACCGTGGAGAGAGATATAGTGGAGAAGCTGCTATTGTAACCAATCAGCTTCTAGCTATCATTTATCTAGCACAGTCTACAAAATAACAGTTATAAACTGTGTTTGAAAAATGATAGGAGCTGGTTGGTTGGTACTTTATCTCTCTCCAAGGATTATACATCTGTCCCAGAGTTAGACAGTAACAGACAGCCCCTTTAGCTGAGCTGTTGCTACAAGATGGTATACAGTCAGGTGGTCAACTCTGATATCATCCTAAAATTTACAAATTAAATGAAAATACAATCTAAGAGCACCAACCAAATGATACCAGATTACATGACTGGTTTTAACTGTTATTGCCCATAAACTTTTTTGATTTGAATAAGATCAACTGCATTGTTGGGTAATCTAATCAATAAACAATCGACATTGATATGAATAACGCACTCAAGTAACAGTTTTCTTAGCAGATTTTACATGTAGTGTTTTGTATCTAGAGCATGTGCTGGTAGGGGGATCCGGTCAGTCAATCCTGAAATGGATTGAAATGCCAGCGTTGGGATCCCAGGGGGGTTAGGTTAAGGCTGCGGGGGGAGGGTTAGGGTTAGACTGCGAGGGGGGTTAGGGTTAGGCTGCGGGGAGGGAGCGTTAGGCTGAGGGGAGGGGAGATTAGGGTTAGGCTTGTGTGTGTGTGTGTGTGTGGGGGGAGGTTAGGGTAAGGCTGTGGGAAGGGAAAGTTTCGGATAGGTGGGTAGGATGTTAGGAATAATTTACTTACCAAATGGGTGTCAGGATCCTGAGCGTCAGGATGCTGCTGTTGGTATTTTTACTGTCGGCATCCCAAGCGCCGGCATCCTGATACCATCCCACTGGAGGAAAGTCTGATTAGCATAAAATGCAGTCTTTAAACTGAAAATGTTCAAACAAATTTTCTACCAGAACAATCAGAATTCCGATTGCTTGGTATGTTACATTTTATTATATTGTATCATTTGTCATCCACTCAGTTAATAATTGTTTACAAAAAGATAAATAAATAATACATTTCTATAGTACAACCAATGACTGTGTGGTCAGCTTTATACATTTAAGGAGCTCACAAAACAAAAATGTATCTCTTGCAAGCACATATTCTGCAGATCTGATTAATCATATGATAATTGTACGTATGTTAATTTATTTTACATATTTTTTCAACCCAGATTCATATACAAGAATCCATGCATAGAGTACATTCATTCATTTGCATTAGACATCATAACCTTTAGTCTGGATACATTTCTGGAAAAAAAAGGTAGAGAATGGACAACACATTGTCACATGAAACATTTATTTCTCTTCAGAGATCGTTTTAAGTACAGAATCTTCTCCTAGGATTTTACACAATTCATTCAACCTCTGCTGCATCTTAGGTATTCCAGCGAGCTGAGATTCTAGTCTTTGTTTTTCTTCACTTAATGACAAACGTGTGGCAGTGTCCAGTTGTTCAAAGCGCCAACCTCCTTCCCCATCAAACTGCAACAAATGTGTGTGATATTTCCTATGCAGATAGATAAAAAGAAAGATGATCTGAGGAAAACTACAAACGTTCTATAATGTGTTTGCTATGAATAATTAATAAAAATTCCATTATGAAAGAGTCGTGCTCCATTATCTGAAATAGAGGAATTCTAAATCTAGCAATGTCCAACAATGTGTTATAAGTGAAGATTATAATTGTTTTATTCATTATCTTTCAAATACTAGTGTCAAACAACAATTAAAAAAGCAGGTGTTAGCATCCAGTATATTACATTTCTGTAAACCTAAAAAATTTTTATTTCTATTTCGTCCTAGAGGATGTTGGGGACACCAAAAGAACCATGGGGTATAGACGGGATCTGCAGGAGACATTGGCACTTTTAGACTTTCAAAGGGGCGTGACCTGGCTCCTCCCTCTATATCCCTCCCCAGACTCAGTTTAGAAAATGTGTCCTGCGAGACGGAGGCACTCGGGGGAGCTCTACTGAGTTTCTCTGAAAAGACTTAGGTTAGGTTTTTTATTTCAGGGAGATCTGCTGGCTACAGCCTCCCTGCTTCGTGGGACTGAGGGGAGAGCAGTCTAGACCCACTTCTAATGAGTTTCAGGGCTCTGCTGCTGCTGACAGGATGCCTCCGCACCTGAGTGGAGATGAACGCCGGGTACTCTCGGATGTTCGCTCCCACACCCTGCCGTCACCCCCTTTCAGAGCCAGAAGTCAGAAGATAGGTGAGTATGTAGAAGAAAAGAAAACTTATCTTCACTAAGACGGCATTACAGAGGTACCGCACAGCGATTGCACAGTGCGCGCCGGGCTCCCATACAGTATACACCGCTGGGTGCAGGGCGCCGGGGGGGGGGGGGGGGCTGGGGGGGCGCCCTGGGGAGCCTGTTTACCTCAGAAAAGCTGGCTAGTGGGACTAAAAGTGGGTGTGAGCTGGCTTTTTCCCTTTGTGTTCCCTGACAGGCTTTGATTTGGGTGCTGTTTTCAGTGGACGACAAGTCTGAGGCAGATTATTCCTCTCAGGGGGATAATTTATTGGGGACACCATATGTTTTGGGGGTGGCCCTGTCGGCACCGCCGGCTGCTGACTGGTTATCTACTTTGAATGCTTTAAATGCTAATGTCACTCTTTTAAATCAAAAGTTTGATCAGTCTGAATCTTAAATCCAGGTGTGGAAGAGATCAATGGAGGATGCTTTATTGCAGGTCCAGGGCCCTCCGGGGTCGCTCAAACGTGGTGTTGACCAATTAGTTGACACAGATACCGACACAGACTCTGAGGCTGATGTCGACTATGCTGATTCCAGATTAGATCCTAAATTAGCTAAGAGTATCCAGTATATGATTGTAGCTGTTAAAGACATATTACATATTGATGAGGACCCTATTACACCTGAAACGAGGGTCCTTATTTACAAGGAAAAGAGACGCTCAGTTGCTTTTCCTCCATGTTTTGAACTAAATGACCTCTTTGATGGCATTTGGAACAACCCTGATAAAAAATTTCTAATTCCTAACCGGATCAAGGTGGCGTACCCCTTTCCTGCGGCTGATAGGGAAAAGTGGGAAACACCAGCCACAGTTGACAAGGCCCTAGCGCGCTTGTCTAAACAGGTAGCCCTCCCTGCGGCTCAGTCGACGAACCTTAAGGAGCCGGCTGATCGTAAACATGAGCCTGCTTTGAAAGCTATTTTTACAACCACGGGGACGCAGCTTAGGCCTCTTATTGCGTCAGCGTGGGTAAGTAGCGCTATTGAAAAATGGGCTGAAAGTTTCTCTTCTGATTTGGATAATCTTGATAGGGATAGCATCCTAGTGACGCTTGGTTATATCAGGGATGCGGCTGCGTAATTGAAAGAGGCTGCAAGAGATGCTGGCCTCCTCTGTGCTAAGGCTAATGCTATGTCAGTTGCGGCTAGGCGAGCGCTTTGGACTCACCAGTGGAATGCTGACGCCGATTCCAAGAAAAATATGGAGTCCCTTCCATTTAAGGGAGGTGAACTTTTTAGTGATGGCCTTACTGATTTGGTATCGGCGGCCACCGCGGGTAAGTCAACCTATTTACCTTATGTTCCCGCGCAACAAAAGAAACCAAACTATCAAATGCAGTCCTTTCGGCCCAACAAGTATAAAAGAGGCCGAGGAAATTTCTTCCTTGCTACCAGAGGTAAAGGAAGGGGCAAGAGAACACCCGCCTCCTCGGGTTCCCAGGAGCAGAAGTCCTCCTCGGCTTCTGCCAAATCTACCGCATGACGCCGGGTCTTCCCTACAGGAGACCGCACCGGTGGGGGCACGCCTAAAGTTCTTCAGTCAGGTCTGGGTTCGTTCGGACCTAGACCCTTGGGTGTTGCAAATTGTGACCCAAGGGTACAAACTGGAGTTTCAAGACGTCCCCCCTCGCTGTTTTTTCAAATCAACCTTACCAGCTTCGCTTCCAGACAGAGTTCTAGTCTGTGGAGCAATACAAAAATTGTGTCAAAATCCGGTTGTGGTCCCGGTTCCCCTGGCACAGCAAGGGGAGGGCTTTTATTCAAGCCTGTTTGTGGTACCAAAGCCGGATGGCTCGGTAAGACCAATCCTCAACCTGACATCTCTAAATTTTTTCCTGAAGAAATTCAAATTCAAGATGTAGTCTCTCAGAGCGGTGATCTCCAGTCTGGAGGAGGGGGAATTCATGGTATCATTGGACATAAAGGATGCATACCTTCATGTCCCTATCTATCCCCCTCATCAAAGGTACCTCAGGTTTGCAATCCAGGATACTCATTACCAGTTTCAGACGTTGCCGTTTGGCCTGTCCACGGCTCCGAGGATTTTCACAAAAGTCATGGTAGAGATGATGGTTCTCCTCTGCAAGCGAGGAGTTACAATTATCCCATACTTGGACAATGGGGGTAATTCCAAGTTGATCGCAGAAGGAAATTTTTTAGCAGTTGGGCAAAACCATGTGCACTGCAGGGGGGCAGATATAACATTTGCAGAGAGAGAGTTAGATTTGGGTGGGTTATTTTGTTTCTGTGCAGGGTAAATACTGGCTGTTTTATTTTTACACTGCAATTTAGATTGCAGATTGGACACACCACACCCAAATCTAACTCTCTCTGCACATGTTAAATCTGTCTCCCCTGCAGTGCACATGGTTTTGCCCAATTGCTATAAAAATTTCTGCTGCGATCAACTTGGAATTACCCCCAATCTCCTGATAAAGGCGAGATCCAAAGACAAGTTGGTACAGGACATTGCACTGTCCCTATCGATTCTGCAACAGCACGGCTGGATCTTAAACTTGCCGAAATCACAGTTAATCCCAACAACCCGGTTGGCGTTTTTAGGTATGATTCTGGACACAGTCCAGCAGAGAGTGTTCCTCCCTATGGAGAAAGCTCTGGAAATTCAGAGTTTGGTAAAACTCATTCTGAAACCAACAACAGTCTCCATTCATCAATGCATTTGGTTGCTGGGGAAGATTGTAGCGGCATACGAAGCCCTCCAGTTTGGGAGGTTCCATGCCAGAGTGTTTCAGTGGGACCTGTTGGACAAGTGGTCCGGATCCCACCTTCATATGCACCGGAGAATAATTCTCTCTCCCAACACCAGAATCTCACTCCTGTGGTGGCTCCACAGCTCTCACCTCTTAGAGGGACGCAGGTTCGGGATCCAGGACTGGATCCTAGTGACCATGGATGCAAGTCTCTGAGGTTGGGGAGCAGTCACACAAGGGGTGTCCTTCCAAGGAAGATGGTCAGGTCCAGAGACTCATCTTCACATAAACGTTCTGGAGCTAAGGGCCATTTACAACGGCCTTCTGCAAGCGGAGCATCTTCTTCGAAACCGGCCTGTCCTGATCCAATCGGACAATGTGACAGCAGTAGCATACATAAACCGCCAAGGCGGCACAAAGAGCAGGACAGCCATGGCAGAGGCCACAAAGATTCTCCGCTGGGCAGAGACACATACAAGCGCTCTTCCGGGGTGGACAACTGGGAAGCAGACTTCCTCAGCAGACACGATCTACATCCAGGAGAGTGGAGCCTCCATCAAGAGGTCTTCACACTAGTGACAAGTCTTTGGGGGGTTCCCCACATAGACACGATGGCATCTCGCCTCAACAGAAAACTTCTGAAGTATTGTTCCAGGTCCAGGGACCCTCAGGCGGCGGCAGTGGATGCACTGACGTCACCTTGGGTGTTTCCGTCGGTGTACATTTTCCCTCCGCTTCCTCTCATCCCAAAGGTTCTGAGAATTCTAAGAAAAACAAAGATTCCAGCGCTCCTTGTAGTTCCAGACTGGCCAAGGAGAATTTGGTACCCGGATCTTCAGGCGTTACTGGACGAAGATCCCTGGCCTCTTCCTCTTCGCGAGGATCTGCTACGACAGGGGCCGTTCATCCATCAGGACTTACAGCGGCTACGTTTGACGGCATGGCGGTTGAACGCCAGATTTTAGGCCGAAAGGGTATTCCCAGTGAAGTCATCCCTACCCTTATTCTTGCTAGGAAGGGTGTGACGTCAAAGCACTATCACCGTATTTGGAGGAAATATGTTTCCTGGTGCGAGTCCAAGAAAGCTCCTGTGGAGAAGTTTGACCTTGGACGGTTTCTCCTTTTTCTACAAAATGGAGTGGATGCGGGCCTTAAATTAGGCTCCATTAAGGTGCAGATTTCTGCCTTGTCAATTTTCTTTCAGAAACAATTGGCCTCACTTCCTGAGGTGCAGACCTTCGTGAAAGGGGTCCTGCACATACAGCCTCCCTTTGTGCCCCCTGTGGCACCTTGGGACCTTAATGTGGTATTGACATTCCTTCAATCACATTGGTTTGAACCTTTACGTAAAGTGGAATTGAAATTCCTCACGTGGAAGGTTTTGTTGGCATTGGCATCCGCAAGGCGGGTGTCTGAGTTAGCGGCCTTGTCTCACAAGAGCCCTTATTTGATCTTCCATGAAGATAGAGCAGAGTTGAGAACTCGGCAACAATTTCTGCCAAAGGTGGTTTCCTCTTTTCATATTAACCAACCTATTGTGGTGCTAGTGGCTACTGGCGCTTTGGCTGAGGAAAAGTCTCTAGATGTGGTCAGAGCTTTGAAAATTTATGTCGCCAGAACGGCTCCAGTTAGGAAATCAGAGTCTCTGTTTATCCTGTATGCTCCCAATAAGATTGGGTGTCCTGCTTCCAAGCAGACCATTGCCCGCTGGATATGTCGAACGATTCAGCAGGCTCATTCCACGGCAGGTTTGCCATTGCCGAAATCGGTGAAGGCCCATTCCACTAGGAAGGTGGGCTCGTCCTGGGCGGCAGCCCGGGGTGTCACGGCATTGCAACTTTGCCGAGCTGCTACTTGGTCGGGGTCAAACACGTTTGCAAAATTTTACAAGTTTGATACCTTGGCCGATGAGGACCTTAAGTTTGGTCAATCGGTGCTGCAGAGTCATCCGCACTCTCCCGCCCGCTATAGAGCTTTGGTATAAACCCCATGGTTCTTTTGGTGTCCCCAACAGCCTCTAGAACGAAATAGAAAATAGGATTTTAATACCTACCGGTAAATCTTTTTCTATGAGTCCGTAGAGGATGTTGGGCGCCCGTCCCAGTGCGTACTGTATCTGCAGTTTAGTTCTGGTTACACACAGGTTGTGTTATGGTTTCTTCAGCTTGTTGCTGAATTTTGTTCATGTCCGTTGGCATGTGTTCAGTTGAATGCCATGTTATTCGGCATGTTTATGGCATGAGCTGGTATAATGCTCACCTTGTTTGTTAATTCCTTTCCTCGGAATGTCCGTCTCTCCGGGCACAGTTCCAAACAGAGTCTGGGGAGGGATATAGAGGGAGGAGCCAGGTCACACCCCTTTGAAAGTCTTAAAGTGCCCATGTCTCCTGCGGATCCCGTCTATACCCCATGGTTCTTTTGGTGTCCCCAACATCCTCTACGGACTCATAGAAAAGGATTTACCGGTAGGTATTAAAATCCTATTTTTACTTATAGTAGTTTCTATTTAACTGCAAGCAGTATACTGCTTACCTTTGTACAATTTCAGGTTATTCACTGGCTATTTACTGAATTGCTTAAATTTCAATAAAAACTGGAAAAAAGGGGCAGTTTAAACAGACATGTAATGTGTTATATCGCCACCCACTGGTTACGCCTCTCTAATCAGAACAGCAACATTTTACTGTTTAGTTCATACATGGTTGAAATAAAAGCAAATAAAACCTACTAAAGAGAACTTGGCAAGCAAGAAAATCTTACAATACAAATAAAATTAATGTTGGTTAATGAGTGAAGACTATATACTGTATAAGATATTGAGGGAATGAGGCCATAATGGATTGCTACTCTATTATAAAGTGATCACACAGTCACGGGGGTAAATTTACTAAGATGGGAGTTCTATTTAAGATGGGATGTTGCCCATAGCAACCAATTAGATTTCAGGTATTATCTTCTAGAAGGTGCTAGATAAATGAGAAGTAAAATCTGATTGGTTGCTACGGGCAACATCCCATCTTAAATAGAACTCCCATCTTATTAAATTTACCCCACAGTTTAAATCTATCCTCGCCACCAGGGGTAAGCTGCCAACTTTTGGCCTGGGATTAGATACACTGCTCAAAAAAATAAAGGGAACACTAAAATAACACATCCTAGATCTGAATGAATGAAATATTCTCATTAAATACTTTGTTCTTTACATAGTTGAATGTGCTGACAACAAAATCACACAAAAATTATCAATGGAAATCAAATTTATTAACCCATGGAGGTCTGGATTTGGAGTCACACTCAAAATTAAAGTGGAAAAACACACTACAGGCTGATCCAACTTTGATGTAATGTCCTTAAAACAAGTCAAAATAAGGCTCAGTAGTGTGTGTGGCCTCCACGTGCCTGTATGACCTCCCTACAACGCCTGGGCATGCTCCTGATGAGGTGGCGGATGGTCTCCTGAGGGATCTCCTCCCAGACATGGACTAAAGCATCCGCCAACTCCTGGACAGTCTGTGGTGCAACGTGGCGTTGGTGGATGGAGCGAGACATGATGTCCCAGATGCGCTCAATTGGATTCAGGTCTGGGGAACGGGCGGGCCAGTCCATAGCATCAATGCCTTCGCCTTGCAGGAACTGCTGACACACTCCAGCCACATGAGGTCTAGTATTTCAAGTATTTAATAAGAATATTTCATTCATTCAGATCTAGGATGTGTTGTTTAAGTGTTCCCTTTATTTTTTTTTGAGCAGTGTAGAAGCAAGAGGCCCAGCTCTTACAGTACATCACTGTGGTACAATGGAAAATCTGAATGGCAAATACCATACAAGTGTGGGTGGTTTTATATAAACCATAAAATATCCGATAAATAGTTGTCAAAGAGCTACTAGGAAATGCAACACCGCTTCACCTGATTGTATACTCTGTGAAGACTACACCTGCAGCCACTGCTACATGAAAAAATACCAGCAGCATTGGAATATGTCATTTTAAACATTCTACCCCCTTATATTTTGATCATATAGATTTATTTTAATAATTGAGGTGACAATAACATGTGATAGACAGATAGATCTAATGTATATAATAGCATATTACAGAGTAAAATGTATGTACGGTATATTATTCTCAGCTCCATTGTAGGGCCATAGAACTGGATTTATATAGAAGAGATAATAATGGTAGTACCGTATTTACAGGAGATCAGTATGATATCCCGGCTGTTAGGAGACCGTTTAGTATCTCGGCGGTCAGGAGACCAATGCCGGGATCCTGACAGCTGGGATACCGGTGGCAAGTGCAGCGTGTCCCCTTGCTGGCTCACTACACTTCGGGCCTGGTGGCGACCTTTGGACGCCACAGGATTATATTTCCCCTCGGGTGGCGGTGTGGACCACCACCCCAAGTGGGGATTCCAGGTTGGCGGTATTTCACTAGGTGTCAGGATTCCAGTGTTGGTATCCGGACAGCCGGGATCCCGACAGCTGGTAAATGGAATGCCTCCCATTTACACTGTGTGTTAAAACATACACTGTATGTATTCCTCTAATGTTGCATTCAGGATTTACTGCTTACCACAGAGAAGGGCGATGAGTTATGGAAAGAAGGCTTATCCCAGCATCTTTTGCGGCTTGAAATATCTTTCCTTCCACATCTATACTCACAGCACTGGTGCATTCATCTAACAGTGCAAATTGTGGCCTGTTTGGGAGAAATTACATATAAAATAATTATTTGCAGAAGCTCTATGTGCATTTAATAATTAGTGCTATTTCAGTTGTTTTTAAACATCACAATTCATGCAGAGGTTACTAGCATTAAACATATGGGGCGGGATGTAATGACTTGTGAGATGGCTGGTGCTCCAAAACTCCGGCCAAACTCGTAAGTTTTTTTAAAAGCAGCAAACGTTTACAAGGTAAAACCAACCAGAATTTGCCTTGTAAACGTTTGCAGCTTAAAAAAAAACAACATACAAGTTCACCTGGGGTCTCAGAGCTCCAGATGTCTCACAAGTCATTATATCCCATGTTTTTTTTATTTTATTATGTTTTAATATATTTGTTCCTTTGTTCCCCTCAGGCTTTTATTCGTGACTATGTGAAACATTTTGAATTGCTTAGTGCATAGGGGTATGTTGGGGTCCTACAAACAGAGAACAGTCAGTAAAAAAATGGACATGTTCTATGAATTCAAAACTACCTACAGAGTTAGAAACATAGAATTTGACGGCAGATAAGAACCACTTGGCCCATCTAGTCTGCCCCTTTTTTTATCCTTTAGGTAATCTCAACCCTTTTTGAACTTTAATTCTTTGTTAATTCTTTGTAAGGATATTCATATGCCTATCCCAAGCATGTTTAAATTGCTCTACAGTCTTAGCCTTTACCACCTCTGATGGGAGGCTATTCCACTTATCCACTACCCCAGGGGTTCTCAAACTCGGTCCTCAGGACCCCACACAGTGCATGTTTTGCAGATAACCCAGCAAGTGCACAGGTGTATTAATTAATCACTGACACATTTTAAAAGGTCCACAGGTGGAGCTAATTATTTCACTTGTGATTCTGTGAGGAGACCTGCAAAACATGCACTGTGTGGGGTCCTGAGGACCGAGTTTGAGAACCTGTGCACTACCCTTTCTGTGAAGTAATGTTTCCTTAAATTTCCCCTGAATCTGCCTTTCTCCAGTTTGAGTGTATGTCCTCGAGTTCTAATACTCCTCTTCCTTTGAAGAATGTTTCCCTCCTGTACTTTGTTAAAACCTTTGGTATATTTGAAAGTTTCTATCATGTCCCCCCTTTCTCTTCTCTCCTCCAAACTATACATGTTAAGATCTTTTAACCTTTCCGGGTAAGGTTTGTGATGTAGGCCATGCACCATTTTAATTGCCCTTCTTTGTACACTCTCTAATGTATTTATATCCTTCTGGAGATATGGTCTCCGGAACTGGACACAGTATTCCAGATGAGGCCGTACCAATGACCTATACAGTGGCATTATTACTTCTCTTTTTCCTGCTACTGATTCCTCTCCCTATGCAACCAAGCATCTGACTTGCCACGTTCTGTACCATTTTTCAAGCCTAGCTAGGTCATCAATCATTTGTTTTACCCCTCCTGGTGTGTCTACCCTGTTGCATATCTTTGTATCATCTACAAAAAGGCATACTTTCCCTTCAATACCATTTGTAATGTCACCAACAAAGATATTAAAGAGAACTGGTCTGAGTACAGATCCCTGGGGTACTCCACTGGTAACATTTTCCTCCAAAGATTGCACTCCATTTACTACAACTGTCTGTTTCCTATCCTGCAACAAGGTTCTTATTCATTTAACTGTTTTAAAATCCACCCCCACGCTTTCAAGTTTATTTAGCAGTCTGCGATGTGGGACAGTGTCAAATGCCTTACTAAAGTCTAGATATGCTACATCTACAGAACCTCCCTTGATCTATTAATTTCATCACAGAGTCAAAAAAGTAATTAAAATTTGTTTGGCATGATCTCCCACCAGTAAATCCATGCTGTTTTGGATCCTGTAAATTGTTTGATTTAAGATATTCCACAACTCTTTCTTTTAATAGTTTTTCCATTACTTTCCCTACTACTGATGTAAGGCTTACTGGTCTGTAGTTACTTGCTTCTTCCTTGCTTCCGCTTTCGTACAGTGGAACTACATTCGCTCTTTTCCAGTCCCCTGGAATGGCACCTGTATTTAGTGACTGGTTAAATAATTCTGTTAATGGTGCCACCAGCACATATTTTAGCTCTTTTAGCTCTTTTATTATCCTTGGGTATATCCCATCTGGCCCCATTGATTTATACACTTTTAGTTTTGAAAGTTCTGTTAGGACCTCGAGTTGTCATGATCTGTAATTGGTTTAGATTTGTGACAGTGGCCAAGGTCATTGAACAACTGGAGCGTGTATGGAGAAAACTAGGAGATCTGAACAAAGAATCTTTATTTAATACAGGATACAGGTGATAGACATAGAAACAGTCTCTGTTACCAGTAGGGCTGGCGTATATGATCAGGTAGAGGTGTGTGCACCAGTGGGAGTTGTTATCCTGTAGATAAATGTATGCAGAAAAAAAAGAATAGTATAGCTGGCAGATGTCCAGGAATATGTGTGCGGACAGCTCAGCAGAGACAGTTTACGGGTGATGACAGGATACTGCAGGCACAGGAGATGTAGGAGCTAAGCAGGATAGTTGAGAACTTGGAAACAGTCTTTACGCTCAGAAGGGTGTTGGATAAGTCTCAATTGAAATGCAGTAAAATAGGTAGACTCTCTGGCAGAGGTCAGCTGCAGGAAACAGGCTGGGATATGTAGTACACTGTAATAGGAGCAGGCTGGAACTGTAGCTCACTGCTACAATAGGAACAGGCTGAAACTTGTAGGGCACTAGGGCCCAAATGTATTAAGCCTTAACAAGAGATAAATCTGAGACACATAAGGAAAGATAAATAACCAGCCAACCAGCTCCTAACTGTCATTTTTCAAACACAGCCTGTAACATGGCAGTTGGGAGCTGGTTGGCTAGTCATTTATCTCTCCTTATGCGTCTCAGATTTATCTCATGTTGAGGCTTAATACATGTGGTCCTAGGACAGAAACGAATGGAGACTTATATGGCACTAAAAAACGAACAGCTGAGACTTGTAGTCACTGGATAACAGGAAAAGATTGAGACGTATAGCACTATAAATAGGATTTTAATTACCTACCGGTAAATTCTTTTCTCATAGTCTGTAGAGGATGCTGGGGTCCATATTAGTACCATGGGGTATAGATGGGTCCACCTGGAGCCATGGGCACGTTAAGACTGATAGTGTGGGCTGGCTCCTCCCTCTATGCCCCTCCTACCAGACTCATTCTAGAAACTGTGCCCGAGGAGTCGGACAACTTCGAGAGAAGGATTTTACACAGATAGTGGCGAGATTCACAGCAGCTCACACATACAAGGCAAATCAAGCTAACCAGCTCGAGAACTCAGCAACGGCTGAACAATATTACTTAACCAAGTAACCAAAACAGTACTTAACCAAGAACAAAGCAGTACTGGATGAAATAACCACTGCAGGATCACGAAGCGCTGGGCGGGTGCCCAGCATCCTCTACGGACTATGAGAAAAGGATTTACCGGTAGGAAATTAAAATCCTTTTTCTCTTACGTTCTAGAGGATGCTGGGGTCCATATTAGTACCATGGGGATGTACCAAAGCTCCCAGAACGGGAGGGAGAGCGCAGAGGCTCCTGCAGAACTGATTGACCAAACTCTAGGTCCTCAGAGGCCAAAGTATCAAACTTGTAGAACTTAGCAAACGTGTTCGACCCAGACCAAGTAGCTGCACGGCAAAGTTGTAAAGTTGAGCACACCGGGCAGCCGCTCAGAAGAACCCACCTTACGAGTAGAGTGGGCCTTAACAGATTTTGGACACGGCAAACCAGCCGTAGAATATGCATGCTGGATAGTGACCCTGATCCAGCGAGATATCATCTGCTTAGACGCAGGACACCCAATTTTCTTGGGATCATACAGAACAAACAGAGAGTCCGATTTTCTGTGACGAGCCGCAGTGGCGGAACTAGCGAGCGGTGGGCCCAGGTGCGACAAAATGCTTTGGCCCCCCCCATCACGTTCAAGTCCACCCCCTCACCCCTGGAGAGGATCTGGTGAGGGGGACCTGCTCAGGGCCAGAGAAATAGATACCTTACAACAGTGCCGTAACTAGACATTTTAGCACTGTGTGCAAAAAACGGCATCGGAGCCCCACCCCTGCATGCAAAACAGAGGCAGTGCGCGCCACAGGCGCGCGCAAAAATACATAGTGGCGTGGCTTCGTGGGGAAGGGGTGTGGCCACAAAATAATACCAATTCATAAAACGGTGCACAGTAGTCTCCATTATTCAAATTACGCCGCACAGTAGCGCCACTACACCAGGTAGAGACCCCTTTACACCTTACGGCAGACAGATTCCTCTTTTTACACATTACGGCAGACAGCGTGCCCTTTTTACACATTACGGCAGACAGATTCCCCCTTTTTACACATTGCGGCAGGCAGATTCTCCCTTTTTACACATTGCGGCAGGCAGATTCTCCCTTTTTACACATTGCGTCAGACAGTCCCCCTTTTTACACATTGCGGCAGGCAGATTCCCCCTTTTTACACATTGCGGCAGACAGTTCCCCTTTTTACACATTGCAGCAGGCAGATTCCCCCTTTTCACACTGTCACAACTGAGGGCCTGAGCTGACGGAAGGCAGCCTCAGTTGTAGGGGCTGAGATGTACCGGAACCTGGGAGGTTGTATCAGACCCCTGGACATGTAAGTAACATGAAGAGAAACCGCCCGAAGGCGTGACCACGACAACTTGAGTAAAAGTCAATGATATTTATTTATGACAAACTCCATGCATCACAGTAGCAGTAAAAAGTGACAAAAATCAGCAGAGAAATAATAATACAGTTCCTGGGTACTACAGGGTGGCAGGGGCCACAGAGCTCTGGTGGTATGAGACAGTTCTTATTATCTGCAAGTTGGAAAGTCCTTACCAGGCTCAACTGTAGCAATGAGGAAAGCCCAGGGTCGTACCAGCTGGTGTTCCAGGGAAAGCTGGACTGCTGTAGATAAAATGCTGCTGTGGGTACTGGTTAGAACCAGACAGGTGTTGGCACGGAGTGGATACTGGCTGGAACCAGTTAAATAATAAATAAAGCTTGAGAGCGATGCAATGTAGATGAAATGTAGAATTTGAGAGCGGAGAAATAATAATACCGGTGGAGAGTGGTAAACTGCAGAAAGGACACCGGCCCTTTAAGAGAAGCTGTACACTGCTGGAAGCTAAGCTGGAAGCAGGTGATGTTGTAGCTGGAAACAGGTGAGTCCAGAATGGATCGGAGAGTCAGGCTACACCGCAGATGGAATGCTGGTGCGGGTCTCTATAGCAGAAGTCTGGAGACAGGAGCTGGAACCTGGAAGACATTCACAGAAGAGAGACAAACTGGAACTAGGTTTGACAACCAAAGCACTGACGCCTTCCTTGCTCAGGCACAACCTATTTATACCTGCAGCAAGGAAGGCATTGGCTAGGCAATTATGCAAATTAATAATACTGACAAAGGATTGGTAGGAATGATCAGCTGACAGAATCCAAGATGGCTGCGCCCATGCAAACACTTGGAGGGAAGTTTGGATTGTAATCCATGTGGTCTGGAAAACAGTAATGGCGGCGCCGGCCACCGGAGACAGGAGACGCCAGGCTGACAGATGCACATCCGACCACGTGGACACAGCGGAGGCCGCGGCTGACGTAATCGCCACTCTGAATGCAGAAGCTCAGGGACGGCGGCGGAGGCCGCGGGAGACGCCATGCCAGATGTATAAGGCGTTACTGTGACTGCGTCCAGAGAGACAGGAGAGGATGCGGGAATGTGCACATCAGGATAACAGATGGGATCCGGTCCTGGAGCGCTGAGCCAGCCTTAGGAGGCATCTGATAGGTAAGAAATGGCGTCCAGATACCCGGATCGTGACAGCACCCCCCCCCCTTTAGGAGTGGCCCCAGGACACTTCTTTGGCTTTTGAGGAAACTTGGAATGGAATCTCCGGACCAAGGCAGGAGCATGGATATCAGAAGCATTGGTCCATGAACGTTCCTCAGGGCCATAACCCTTCCAGTCAATAAGATACTGAAGTTGACCGTAACGGTGACGTGAGTCCAGGATCTTGGCTACTTCATACTCAACGCCTCGTTGAGTTTGGACTTTCGGAGTTGGAGGAAGTGAGGAATGAAACCGATTCAAGATTAGCGGTTTCAACAGGGAAACATGGAATGTCCTGGGTATCTTTAAGAAGGGAGGCAACTGGAGTCTGTAAGCAACAGGATTGATGACTTGATCAATTTTAAAAGGACCGATGTAGCGAGGTGCAAACTTCATACTGGGAACTCTTAACCTCAAATTCTTCGAGGATAACCATACCCGATCACCCACCTTGAGAGCAGGAACTGCTCGACGCTTCTTATCCGCAAACTTCTTGTACCTGAACGATGCCTTGAGCAGAGCTGATCGTACGCTCTTCCAGATATTGGCAAACTGATGCAAGGTGATATCCACTGCGGGAACAGAAGTTGCTGGAAGCGGTTGGAACTCAGGGACTTTAGGGTGGAATCCAAAGTTGGTGAAGAATGGTGTTGAAGAAGATGAAGAATGATACTGGTTGTTATGACAGAACTCGGCCCAGGGAAGTAATTGAACCCAGTCATCTTGAGAGGAGGACACATAGATGCGGAGGAAGGACTCCAAGTCCTGATTCACCCTCTCAGTTTGACCATTGGTCTGAGGATGGTAAGCCGTGGAAAACTTTAGCTTGACTTGGAGGGCTTGACATAAACTTCGCCAGAATTTGGCTGTGAATTGAACTCCTCGATCTGAGATTCTTCTGGAAGACCGTGGAGTCGAAAGATCTCTTGTATGAATACTTGAGCCAACTTGGAAGCTGACGGAAGACCGGTGAGAGGAATGAAGTGTGCCATCTTGGTGAACCGGTCAACTACCACCCAGATGGTATTAAACTTGTTGCACATGGGCAAATCTGTAATAAAATCCATCGACAAATGGGTCCATGGTCGACGGGGAACAGATAGTGGAACCAGTTGCCCCGCAGGCGACTGGCGGGATACTTTATGTTGAGCACACTTTGGGCAAGATGCAATAAACTCCAAAACGTCCTTTTTCAGAGTTGGCCACCAATAAGACCTAGAGATAAACTCCAGGGTTTTTTGGATACCTGTATGTCCGGCAAAGCGGGAAGCATGGGCCCAATGCATGAGCTTCTTCCTTAGTGTCGGCTTCACAAAACTTTTCCCTGATGGGGGCGTAGAGTCCATCCCTACCGTGGAGAATGCCAACGGATTTATAATAGGATGCTTGTCTGAAGACTCTGACTCATTTTCTTGCTCCCATGAGCGGGAAAGGGCATCGGCCTTGCGATTCTGAGAGCCCGGACAGAACTGGAGTTTAAAGTCGAACCTGGAAAAGAAAAGTGCCCATCTGGCCTGACGAGGGTTGAGACATTGTGCGCCTTTCAGATATAGAAGGTTCTTGTGGTCTGTAAGGATGGTGATTGAATGAGAAGCTCCCTCCAACAGATATCTCCACTCCTCTAGAGCGAGCTTGATGGCTAGCAACTCCTGGTCGCCAATGGCATAGTTGCGCTCCGCTGGGGAGAACTTCCGTGAGAAGAACTGCAAGGATGTAAATGGCCATCTTTAGCCCTCTGAGATAACACCGCTCCTACTCCAACGGAGGAGGCATCCACCTCTAGGATGAAAGGAGAGTCGATGTCAGGCTGTTTCAGGACAGGCGCAGAGATGAACCTCTGTTTTAAAAGATGAAAAGCTTGCATGGCTTCTTCAGACCACTTGGACGGGTTAGCACCCTTCTTGGTAAAAGCAGTAATAGGCGCCACAATGGTGGAAAAGTCTCGTATAAACTTTCGGTAATAATTGGCGAACCCTAAGAACCTCTGGACCCCTTTGAGGGTTAAGGGTACCGGCCAATTCTGGATTGCTTGTAGTTTCTCAGGATCCATCTCTAGTCCGGAACCGGACACAATGTACCCTAGAAACGGAATGGACTTGACTTCAAAGACGCATTTCTCTAATTTGCAATAGAGATGATTGACACGGAGACGGGACAGAACCTCCTTTACCCAAAAACGATGTTCCTCTAAATTGTTGGCAAAAATGAGGATATCGTCTAGATAGACCACGACATGACGGTATAGAATGTCTCTGAAGATCTCATTGACGAAATGCTGGAAGACAGCTGGAGCATTGCTCAATCCGAAGGGCATGACGAGGTACTCATAATGTCCATCACGGGTGTTAAATGCGGTCTTCCACTCGTCACCCTCACGGATCCAAATGAGATTGTATGCACCTCTCAAGTCCAGCTTTGTAAAGATGGTAGCTCCGCTAACTCTGTCAAAGAGCTCAGTAATCAGGGGTAAAGGATAGCGGTTCTTAATGGTAATGTCGTTCAAACCTCTGTAGTCGATGCACGGCCGCAGACCACCATCTTTCTTTTTTACAAAAAAGAAGCCTGCGCCGGCTGGAGAAGAAGAAGGTCGAATGAACCCCTTTGCTAGGTTCTCTTTAATGTATTCCTCCATAGAATGCGTCTCGGGCAGAGACAACGGATAAGTTCGGCCTCGAGGTGGAACCTTCCCTGGAACGAGATCAATCGGGCAGTCCCATTCTCTATGAGGAGGAAGGATATCAGCAGAAGCTTTACTGAACACATCCGTGAAATCTTGATATGGAGGAGGTGGAACATCAGACGACCTGGGGGAGGAAGAACAGACAGGCAACACTTTAAACAAACATGTCTCAGCACAGGAGGGACCCCATGCCAGGATTTGCGTAGTCGTCCAATCAATTGTAGGATTGTGAAGACGGAGCCATGGAAGGCCCAGGACCACAGGATGTGTGGCTCTTGGAATCACTAAAAGTGAAATAAGTTCGGAATGAAGAACTCCCACTCTCAGACGAACTGGTAGAGTCCTTAGAGCAATAACTGTATCAAAAATTTTACTGCCATCCACGGCAGTTAAGGAAAAGGAGGAAGGAAGTCTCTCGGTGGGTAGGGACCACCGTTTAACATAGGCTTCGGTAATAAAGTTCCCAGCTGCTCCGGAATCCAGGAGGGCAATGACGTTCTGATAACGTTGAGCAACTTGAAGCGAGACTGGGAGATTACAATCTTGAGGAGATGGAGAGGAGATCATTACTCCTAGCCGGCCCTCTCCTTGACGAGCTAGGACTTGGAGTCCCGGACGTTTGGGACAGGCATTAATGGTGTGAGACGGAGCTGCACAATAAAGACAGAGAGACTCGGAGAGACGTCTTCGGCGCTCAGCAGGAGTTAAACGGGAATGGCCAATTTGCATGGGTTCATCTTTAGTTGGTGACAGTTGGCGAGGAGGAGGAGCAGAAGATTTTGGAGCAGATGATCTTCCACGCTCAGTTGCTCTCTCTCTGAAACGTAAGTCAACTTTTGTACAAAGTGAGATTAGCTCATCTAACTTGGAGGGTAAGTCTCTGGTAGCTAACTCATCTTTAATACGCTCGGATAAACCATGCCAGAATGCAGCATACAGGGCCTCGTCGTTCCATGCCAGTTCAGATGCCAGGATCTGGAACTGTATAAGATATTGTCCTACAGTATGTGATCCCTGGCGTAAACGGAGAATCTCAGACGAAGCTGAAGTTACCCGGCCTGGCTCGTCGAAGATGCGCCTGAATGTTGACACGAATGCAGTGTAAGAAGATAGCAGGGTGTCGGACCTCTCCCATAACGGTGATGCCCAGTCAAGGGCTGAGCCACTGAGAAGTGAAATGATGTAGGCAATTTTTGTACGGTCACTGGGAAAATTGCCAGGTTGTAGCTCAAACTGAATCTCACACTGGTTGAGAAATCCCCTGCAGAATCTTGGAGATCCGTCAAATTTTGCTGGCGTTGGAAGATGAAGACGTGGAGCAGAAATGCGTAAGGTGGGTGGGGTTATAGTTGGAGTCACTGTGGTTGACGCCCCAGATGCGCCTGATCCACGGAGAGTTGTCTGAATCCCATCCAGCCGAGTAGAGAGATCCTGGAGACAGCGGATGATGTGGCCCTGTGCAGCCTCCTGATGTTCAAGTCGGGCTGCCAGTTCTTGCATCGGCCTGGCCGCTTGATCCTGGTCTCCGGCTGGATTCATTTGGTCAGTGCTTACTGTCACAACTGAGGGCCTGAGCTGACGGAAGGCAGCCTCAGTTGTAGGGGCTGAGATGTACCGGAACCTGGGAGGTTGTATCAGACCCCTGGACATGTAAGTAACATGAAGAGAAACCGCCCGAAGGCGTGACCACGACAACTTGAGTAAAAGTCAATGATATTTATTTATGACAAACTCCATGCATCACAGTAGCAGTAAAAAGTAACATAAAAATCAGCAGAGAAATAATAATACAGTTCCTGGGTACTACAGGGTGGCAGGGGCCACAGAGCTCTGGTGGTATGAGACAGTTCTTATTATCTGCAAGTTGGAAAGTCCTTACCAGGCTCAACTGTAGCAATGAGGAAAGCCCAGGGTCGTACCAGCTGGTGTTCCAGGGAAAGCTGGACTGCTGTAGATAAAATGCTGCTGTGGGTACTGGTTAGAACCAGACAGGTGTTGGCACGGAGTGGATACTGGCTGGAACCAGTTAAGAAATAAATAAAGCTTGAGAGCGATGCAATGTAGATGAAATGTAGAATTTGAGAGCGGAGAAATAATAATACCGGTGGAGAGTGGTAAACTGCAGAAAGGACACCGGCCCTTTAAGAGAAGCTGTACACTGCTGGAAGCTAAGCTGGAAGCAGGTGATGTTGTAGCTGGAAACAGGTGAGTCCAGAATGGATCGGAGAGTCAGGCTACACCGCAGATGGAATGCTGGTGCGGGTCTCTATAGCAGAAGTCTGGAGACAGGAGCTGGAACCTGGAAGACATTCAAGAGAGACAAACTGGAACTAGGTTTGACAACCAAAGCACTGACGCCTTCCTTGCTCAGGCACAACCTATTTATACCTGCAGCAAGGAAGGCATTGGCTAGGCAATTATGCAAATTAATAATACTGACAACGGATTGGTAGGAATGATCAGCTGACAGAATCCAAGATGGCTGCGCCCATGCAGACACTTGGAGGGAAGTTTGGATTGTAATCCATGTGGTCTGGAAAACAGTAATGGCGGCGCCGGCCACCGGAGACAGGAGACGCCAGGCTGACAGATGCACATCCGACCACGCGGACACAGCGGAGGCCGCGGCTGACGTAATCGCCACTCTGAATGCAGAAGCTCAGGGACGGCGGCGGAGGCCGCGGGAGACGCCATGCCAGATGTATAAGGCGTTACTGTGACTGCGTCCAGAGAGACAGGAGAGGATGCGGGAATGTGCACATCAGGATAACAGATGGGATCCGGTCCTGGAGCGCTGAGCCAGCCTTAGGAGGCATCTGATAGGTAAGAAATGGCGTCGATACCCGGATCGTGACACACACATTGCGGCAGGCAGATTCCCCCTTTTTACACATTGCGGCAGACAGTCCCCCTTTTTACACATTGCGGCAAAGATTCCCCCTTTTTACACATTGCGGCAGGCAGATTCCCCCTTTTTACATATTGCGGCAGGCAGTCCCCCTTTTGCACATGGAAAGACAAGAAAGAAAGAAAGAAAGAAAGAAAGAAAGAGAGAAAGAAAGAGAGAAAGAAAGAAAGAAAGAGAGAAAGAAAGAAAGAAAGAAAGAAAGAAAGAAAGAAAGAAAGAAAGAAAGAAAGAAAGAAAGAAAGAAAGAAAGAAAGAAAGAAAGAAAGAGAGAAAGAAAGAAAATAATTGAATTATACTTACCCTCTCCGGAGCTTCTGACGATTCCCGGGCAGGAGAGAAGGAGGAGGAGGGAGGTGGAGGAGGGAGCCGCAGCAGCGCTGTGTCATTGGTGGAGGCGCTGCTGCTGCTGTCCCTCTGCTACACTCTAGGCTGTTCTCGGAAGACAGCCTATAGTGAAGCAGAGGGGCAGCAGCAGCAGCGCCTCAACCAATGACACAGCGCTGCTGCGGCTCCCTCCTCCACCTCCCTCCTCCTTCTTCCCCCCGTACCGCTGCGCTCCTCTCCTCTCTGTCCGGGCGGCTGTGTGCTGTGGGCAGCGGTTGCCCGCAGCACACAGCGGCATGTAATGAGTCAGTTTGACTCATTACTTGCTTTGGGCCCCTGGACAGTGGCGGGCCCCAGTGCAACGCACTGGTTGCACTGGCGGTAGTTCCGCCTCTGACGAGCCGTCCTCTTCACATAAATTTTCCGGATGGAGGCTCCACTCTCCTGGATGGAGATAGTGTCTGTTGAGGAAGTCCGCTTCCCAGTTGCCCACTCCCGGAATGAAGATTGCTGACGGCGCCAACGCGTGCCGTTCTGCCCAGAGGAGGATTCCTGTTACCTCTGACATTGCAGCTCTGCTCTTCATTCTGCCCTGTCGGTTTATGTAGGCCACCGTCGTTACATTGTCTGACTGCACCAGAATGGCTTGAGCTTTTAGAAGATGCGCCGCTTGTAGAAGGCCATTGTACACGGCTCTTAGCTCCAGAATGTTTATTGGAAGAATGGATTCCAGTCTTAACCACCTTCCTTGGAAGGTTTCCCCTTGGGTGACTGCGCTCCAACCTCTGAGACTTGCATCCGTGGTTAGAAGGATCCAGTTCTGAATTCCGAAACTGCGTCTCTCGAGAAGGTGAGGCAGCTGTAGCCACCACAGGAGTGAAATCCTGGCTTTCGGCGACAGACGTATCCTCTGGTGCATGTGCAGGTGAGATCCCGACCACTTGTCCAGAAGATCCAGTTGGAAGGACCATGCATGAAATCTTCTGTACTGTAGAGCCTTGTAGGAGGCAACCATCTTCCCCAGAATGCGAATGCACTGATGAACCGATACCCGGGCAGGTCTCAAGACATCCCGGACCATCGTTTGTATCACCAACGCTTTTTCCACCGGAAGAAATACCCTCTGCACCTCCGTGGCGAGGATCATCCATAAAGAAGACTATCTCCTTGTCGGCTCCAAATGTGACTTTGGAAGATTCAGGATCCATCCGTGTTCCCTGAGCAGTCGAGTCGTGAGAGCAATGGACTGCAACAACCTCTCCCTGGAAGCTGCCTTTATCAGCAGATCGTCCAGATATGGAATTATATTCACCCCCTGCTTGCGAAGGAGAATCATCATCTCTGCCATTACCTTGGTGAGCACCCTCTGTGCTGTGGAGAGGCCGAATGGCAGTGCCCGGAAATAATAGTGACAATCCAACAGTGCAAATCTGAGATAAGCCTGGTGTGGCGGCCAAATCGGAATGTAGAGGTATGCATCCTTGATATCTAGAGATACCAGGAACTCTCCCTCCTCTAGCCCTGAGATCACCGCTCTCAAAGACTCCATTTTGAACTTGAATTCCCTCAGATAAGGGTTTAGAGACTTTAGGTTCAAAATTGGCCTGACCGAACCATCCGGTTTCGGTACCACGAAAAGGTTTGAATAGTAACCCTGGTGTACCAGATGAGGTGGAACTGCAACAATAACAGCAGACCTTTCCAATTTGTGAATGGCTTCCTGAAGGATAGCCCTTTCTGTCAGCAATGCTGGTAGGCCTGACTCGAAAAACCAGTGGGGTGGGAGTTCTTGAAACTCCAGTTTGTATCCCTGGGACACAATATCCAGTACCCAGGGATCCAGACTGGACGACACCCAGACGTGACTGAAATGTCTGAGCCTCGCTCCCACCTGCCCATTCTCCAGGCAGGGAGGTCCACCGTCATGCTGAGGATTTTGAGGACACAGAGGCAGGTTTATGGTCTTAGGAACCAGCAGGTGCCGGATTTTTGGATTTTGCGTGCTCACCTCTGAAGAAAGTGGTAGGAGCCTAGGACTTTTTTGCTTTTGCAGATCAAAAGGGCTGCAGAAAGAACATAGAAAAAGGTTTCTTCGTCGTCGGAGAGGCTGAGGGAAGAAAGGTTGACTTACCAGCGGTTGCCGTGGAGATCCACGCATCCAATGCTTCCCCAAATAGAGCCTGACCTGTGAAGGGTGGGTTCTCCACACTTCTCCTGGATTCCGCGTCTGCAGTCCCCTGCGTGCTGAAACAGCCATGGATGACGTCCTTGCAGTCAGATTACCCAGGTCCTTCATGGCCTCCACCATGAAACCCGCAGAATCCTGTATGTTACGTAAAAACAATTAAATGTCACTTCTATCCAGAGAATCTAATTCCTCTAGTAACGTGCCTGACCACTTTATAATGGCTTTAGAAATCCATGCACAGGCAATAGTGGGCCTTAATGCCACTCCTGAAGCAGTGTATATGGATTTGAGCGTAGTTTCAATCTTGCGGTCTGCCGGTTCTTTCAAAGTGGTAGAACCCAGGACAGGTAAAACCACCTTCTTAGACAGTCTAGATATAGAAGCGTCTACAATAGACGGGTTTTCCCACTTTTTCCTATCATCCTCAGGGAAAGGAAAAGCTACAAAAACCCTTTTTGGAATCTGGAAATTTTCTCTGGATTTCCCAGGATTTTTCAAATAATGCGTTTAATTCCTTAGACGCGGGAAAGGTCAGGGAGACTTTCTTATTGTCTGTAAAGTAAGCCTCCTCTACCTGTTCAGGTGGTTTGTCAGTAATGTGTAACACATCCCTAATAGCCTCAATCATGAGTTGCACCCCTCTTGCCAGGGAAGCCTCACCCCCCCCCCCCGCATATCTGCATCACCCTCTGCCGTGTCAGAGTCAGTGTCCATGTCGACCTGCATAATTTGAGCAAGCGCGCATTTTTTGGATACACCAGGGGATTTTGAGGTAGTGGGGACAGAACCAGACAAAACCTCCAGATTGTTTTAAAATCTGTGATTCAGTCTCATAATGTGCAATCCTAGTAGAAATCTGGGATATCATTCCCTTAATAGAAGCTACCCACTGGGGCTCGGATTCGGAAGGCTGAGACAAAATATTACATTCCTGAGTACATGGAATGGATTCCTCTGGAGAAGATACATATTCTGCCGCACAAGGCACAGAGTCCCTGGACATAGTTATGTGAGAATTAGGCGCGCGCGCACACACACACACACACACACACACACACACACACACACACAGTAAAATGTCAGACACAGTTTCCCCCCAAGTACCTTCAAAGAAACACAGAGCTTGCAGCCAGCACACACAGCGCCCCAATAGGCAGTTATAAAAAACAGCCTGTCGCTGACTGTGTACCCTTAATAGAAATACCCTGCCAAATACAGCCTCCCCCCCCCTTCTACCACCCCACTGGTACTGCACAGGATAACTGGAGTCGTGGAAGGTCAGTGCTCCCTGTCAGCGTCTCAGCGGTGGATCTGCAGGGAGAAAATGGCACTGGATTCCGCTCTGAGAAGCTCTGCCCCCTTAACATGGCGCGTCTTCCCACACAATTTAAATCTTTATACTGGCCTGAGGTAACAGCGCTAGCAGCGCAACCGAAGTCCCTGCTAGCTGAGTGACCAGTGAATAGGGTATCGTCGCTGGCCCAGGGCGCCCCTCACAGCGCCGCCCCTGTACCCCTGAGCCTTCCAGAGTGCAGTGTTAGTACTGCGCTCCACACCTCGATGCCGCCATTTATACCGGCTCCCCCATGTTGCACTCACCACCACGATCTTCTGGCTCTGTTAGGGGTGGCGGCAAGCTGCGGGAGTGAGCGGTCGCCTCGAGGGCTAACGTTCATCACCCTCAGGAGCTCAGTGTCCTGTCAGCCGAGATAGTGGCCATTAACCTCAGCGGGTTGGGCACTACTCACCCCCCCCCCCCTAAGTCCCACAAAGCAGGGAGGCTGTTGCCAGCAGCCTCCCTGTGCCTAACCTGTAATAAAACCAAAGAAGCTCTAGGAGCTCCCCTAGCTGTGACCGGCTCCTCTAATATGCACCCCAGCATCCTCTAGGACGTAAGAGAAAATAGGATTTTAATTACCTACCGGTAAATCCTTTTCTCATAGTCCATAGAGGATGCTGGCCGCCCGCCCAGCGCTTTGTGATCCTGCAATGGTTACTTAGTTCAGTACTGCTTTGTTCTTGGTTAAGTACTGTTTTGGTTACTTGGTTAAGTAATATTGTTCAGCCGTTGCTGAGTTTTCGAGCTGGTTAGCTTGATTTGCCTTGTATGTATGAGCTGGTGTGAATCTCGCCACTATCTGTGTAAAATCCTTCTCTCGAAGTTGTCAGACTCTTCGGGCATAGTTTCTAGACTGAGTCTGGTAGGAGGGGCATAGAGGGAGGAGCCAGCCCACACTATCAAAGTCTAAAAGTGCCCATGGTTCCTGGTGGACCCATCTATACCCCATGGTACTAACATGGGCCCCAGCATCCTCTAGGACGTAAGAGAAACAGGAACAGCTAAGACTAGTAGTGCATTGGATAACAGGAACAGACTTAATGCACTGTAGCAAGAATCAACAGAGACTTGTAGTGCACTGTATAGGGACAGAAGGGAATGTCCAATTACCTGTGGTACATTACCACGGGCAATTACATCACCTGTGGCTATCCAATTAGCCCCAATAAGCCAGCATGAGCCGCAACTTATTGGGTTTGTGCCACCTGGCTTAGCCCGGGCTCTCCTGACAACTCTGGCTCCTCTACAGCTCCGGCTCCCCCGTCACATAACCCTCCACACATGACTCCTACCACATCAACCCTGTCTGGCTGGGGCACCTTGGGCGAGGGAACAGGGGTGGATGTGGGAAACAGGATCATCAGAAGTTCCACTAGCAATGGATAATGCACCTGGAGGAACTTAAATTGGGTGCCCTGGCTTCCGATTAGCAGCAGCAGTCATGTGCAGTACATAAAGCTGGACCTGGACTGGTGAATCACAGCTGACTCAGAGCAAGATGACGGCATCGGCTCCACTATGCAAAGTAGTACTGGAAAACCTGTCCTGCAGGACAGATGAGTGATGAACAGCTATGAAGCAGCAGAAATCAGTACACAGATGGGTTCCCTTGGACAGCTTTGTGGTAAGAGTGCTTTGATCATACGGAGCTAGACAAAGCTACTGTGTAATTATTACAGTACACATTCCTGCTTCAATAGAAGGCCTGAATCTTTTTACAAATTAAATTGCAACTGTATTATTATCACTACATTTATTTATTTAGCTTCAGTTTATATACAGAGCACACTCCGAATGTATTGCAGTCCGAGTTGGCCTGATGTGCGGGTTGCTGGCCGAACTCTGATTTTTTACAGCTTACAGATAAGAAATTCTTTTAGTACTATATATTTCAAGGGAAATTTTTTAGAAAGCTCCTTTTGGATTTATGCCTTACTTGCAGCCATAACTAATATTTGGGTTCATGCTGACTTGGATGCATCCAATAAATCAGGTCTAAAAAGCTGCATGTATAAATATATGTGGGCCCATATGATGAAATGGAGGCATTGCAGCATGCACCCAGCTCCGCAACAGTGGCATATGTGACAGGTTTATGTCAGGCATGCTAACTTACGCTTAACCAATCATAAGCACAAGAAAAATATTTAATTTTTTATAGGGAAAGACACAATTGCAAAACTGTCTTGCTGTAAGTTCAACTTTTGTTGCTTTGAAAGCTGAACCATTAAGAAATGATGATCTGTATGTCTTGATAAAACTGGTACTGGAAATAAGGACTCTTAGGCAGTTTTTTCCGGTAAAACACACCGTCTTTGCTGGCATCATACACTGAATATAGAACACACAGGCTTAGGCCTAGTCACACAGGTACATAACTTAAAATGAACAAATTAAAAGTAATTGTTTTAGCTGTCTCCGTGCTGAACAGTCATTCTGCTGCAACGATCTGCAGCCACCATCCGCCATGCTCTCCTGGCACAGTCAACGTCCACAGTCCCTGTCACTACAAACTGCAGCCTACTCACTGGCCTCTAATAGGCATTATTGCACCATGTAGTGGATGTATGGGAGTTTTAAACTCCTTTCCTGCTATTGACTTCTGGCTCTGGGTGAACTGGAAAACACGGACTTCTATTTTACCACTTGGAGCTGTGCAATCCAGAAAGCCAGGAGTTTCAAATTACTACTGCATGTGCAGTGGTAATTTGTAAGGTCCACAGCAGAGGTTCTCAAACTCGGTCCTCGGGGGCACACACAGTGCATGTTTTGCAGGTCTCCTCACAGAATCGCAAGTGAAATAATTAGCTCCACCTGTGGACCTTTTAAAATGTGTCAGTGAGTAATTAATACACCTGTGCACCTGCTGGGTTACCTGCAAAACATGCACTGTGTGTGCCCCCGAGGACCGAGTTTGAGAACAGCAAGTCCACAGTCACACCTTAATACTGCAGGTGTGACTGTGGAGCTCATGTGATAGGAGAGGCACTTCTTTCAGATTAACTGACAAGGTCTGAGAAGCATCTCTATTTCCATGAAGTGAATCATATGTGTTACAGAGCATTTCCTCATATCCATTTTAGATATGTCAAATATATTTATGATATTATATTTTGATATACTCATAGATTTAAGTACAGTGGTAAAACTAGTTTCACACACCCAAAGACTGTAGCCTGGACTAATTAGCATTTGAACAAGCAAGCCCAGCTCACTGATACAGCTAGCTCACATGGCCTTAAGATAGACAATAGCTTCCACACATTTCCTGTGGAAGACACACCAATTCACAAGTTGAATGTACTACCTCACAGGTTCTCAAACTCGGTCCTCAGGACCCCACACAGTGCATGTTTTGCAGGTCTCCTCACAGAATCACATATGAAATAATTAGCTCCACCTGTGGATCTTTAAAATGGGTCAGGGAGTAATTATTACACCTGTGCACCTGATGGGTTACCTGCAAAACATGCACTGTGTGGGGTCCTGAGGACAGAGTTTGAGAACCTGTGTACTACCTGAACAGCTGAGAGACACACTCTCTGGCTCCAACACACTGCAGTAGACACAGCTATAGAGACTCTGCAAGAATGGACCTCTCATCACCAGAACTGATCTCTTTATGGCTAAGTATTGCACACAAATGGCTTAATGTCATAGAATAGATAATCTGTAAAATGGATGGCTTTAAGGTTAATGGTGCTGGTGCAATTATGTGATATTGTTATGTGTTTGTATTAGATCTGGGAATCGGTGATGGTAGCTGGGACATAGTTTACAATGTGCTAATAATACATTGGTATTAGTTTGTGGATGGTGATTTATAACAGATTGTAGTGGTTTCATATAGTGTATCTTGCTGAAATATGGAAAGAGATTACATGTATTTCCTTTTGTTACTGTGGCGGTTACATTGTGGTCTTATAATGGTTTGTATAACATGGACAGTATGCAACATGTGCTGTCTATTGAGATACTGTGTTGGTTCTTAGAATATCAAATATACTTGAATATGTATAATTAGTCGGATTGGAACGTAGAATATAATTAGTTGGACTGGTGGATTGGACGTGGAATATAATTAGCTGGAGTGCAATGTGCCTGAATGAGTTAGTTGGTTCGTACAAGATGGCTGCTGGCATGTGGCTGCTGGCATCCTCTTTTGAACCATGTGACTTTGGAATCATGGGAGCTTCCTAAAATGGAGTTTAGCTTGTGTCCCATGTGGTTTGTACAAAGGAAACATGTGGATTGAGCATGTTGCCCCTCCTCGACACATCCACACTGGCAATTACCCCTCTGGGCATCTCTCTCGCTCTCTCCCTCTCACACTCACACACATAGCCCAAAATCTATAATCCCCTTAGATGTTTCTTCAGAAAAATGTTCTCCAGAATTGGTCAATAAAGCTAGGATAAATAAATCTGTGATTTGACGAGCGCATGAAGTAATATTTCCCCAGTAATAAATAAATAACTATACAATGTTAGCATTCAGTTATGGGGCAGTTGTCAGAAGTTTAGAAATATTCGAAGTTTGGAAATTACAAAGTAAGTAAATTTTAAAAAGAACAGTTAAACCAACAGTTAGTCTACATATATCTCACTGAATATGGACTGATCAGCTTTCTATATATCTTTTCATCTCACAGGTATGTGATTTCTGCTTGATGATTCCTACACCTCTGCATTAACCCACAGACATCTTCAGCTGTATTTTCAAATGTATGTGATTTCTGCTTGATGATTCCTACACCTCTGCATTAACCCACAGACATCTTCAGCTGTATTTTCAAATGTATGTGATTTCTGCTTGATGATTCCTACACCTCTGCATTAACCCACAGACATCTTCAGCTGTATTTTCAAATGTATGTGATTTCTGCTTGATGATTCCTACACCTCTGCATTAACCCACAGACATCTTCAGCTGTATTTTCAAATGTATGTGATTTCTGCTTGATGATTCCTACACCTCTGCATTAACCCACAGACATCTTCAGCTGTATTTTCAAATGTATGTGATTTCTGCAAACTATAACTCTTGATCTCTATTCACACCAATGTATAATTTAGCAGTGTATGTAATTGTATTTGTAGAATATTAGTACTTGCTTATAGCTGATATTATCTCTTGTATAGATGTTGGTCAGTGGAGTGGAGTTTATTAGCATACATGGACTGGTGTTTACTTAACACAGGGTAATATAAGCCCTTTGATTAGATGTCCAATTGGCTTCAGCTGAAGCCTTTGTAAATTAGAACTAGTATATGTTAGCATTCAGTTATGGGGCAGTTGTCTGCGGGGCAGTTGTCAGAAGTTTAGAAATATTCGAAGTTTGGAAATTACAAAGTTAGGAAATTTTAAAAAGAACAGTTAAGCCAACAGTTGCACAAACATTGAAAAACATTGGAAAGCAGGTAAATCTACCATTTAACTAACAATTTCCATAAGCATTTTCCTATCTATACTTTTCTCTTTATAAACACCATGCTCCACAAACTGTTTTTCCTCATAGCACTTCATGGTATCCTCTATAAAATGACATCGTCCTTCACTATTCCTGTTATGTATCGCTCTGTACACATTGCAGCCTCATTAATCCACTTACCTCTTATTAACACTCATGAGCTTTTAACCTATCTATGTACACTAACTGTCAAATCCTCTACCTGTCACCATAAGAAACTATCACACACCTCCCCCAACTATACCTATCTCTCTCTTCTTCTGCTTCTACTAGCTGGTGACATATCCCCAAATCCAGGTCCCATCCACATACCACGCTCACATTCAGCTGATTCACAACGGAATATAAAATCAACAAACCTTATCAACATCACTTGTCTCCCATCTACCTCCAAGTCACTAAAATGTGCTTTATGGAATGCACGCTCTGTTTGCAACAAATTAACAGCTATTCATGACCTTTTCATAGCAAAAAAATTCAATATACTGGCTATAACAGAAACCTGGCTCACACAATCAGACACTGCCTCCCCTGCAGCACTGTCACATGGTGGCCTCCACTTCACACACCCCCCCAGGCCTGGTAACATCAAAGGAGGTGGTGTTGGAATATTGCTGTCCAAATCTTACACGCACATCGTTTTACCACCTGTTCCCTCACTCACATTTACATCCTTTGAAGTACACTCTATTAGGATTTTCACCCCTTTCTCTCTGCGTGTTGCAGCTATCTATCGCCCACCTGGGCAACCCAAAAAGTTTCTGGAAGATTTTTCTGCTTGGCTCCCTCACTTTCTATCCTCTGACATCTCCACCATCATTATGGGTGATTTCAATCTCTCTATTGACAGTCCACAATCTCCCCATGCCTCTAAACTACTCTCTCTAACCTCCTCTCTTGGCCTCTCCCAATGGACTGACTCCCCTACTCATCAGGAGGGCCACTGCCTTGATCTTGTATTCACCAGACTATGCTCTGTTTCTGAACTCACTAACACTCCTTTCCCTCTCTCAGATCACAACCTTATCACATGCATGCTCTCCTCCATTACTTCAAACTCCATGTCCCTAAAGTCTACAAGGACACCTCTTACCCGCAGAAATATTAACGCTATTAATTTTCAACAACTATCTACCTCTCTGCAACCACTACTCTCACCAATTTCTACATTCACCTCTTCAGAGACTGCTGTGTCACACCTTAACCAAACTCTAGTAACAGCACTTGATGAAGTGGCTCCAGCTACCCATCACACTCCACGTAGACTTAGATGTCAACCGTGGCACTCTAAATAAACTAGACACTTACAAAAACTCTCACGTAAAGTTGAACGCCAGTGGCGTAAATCTCGTAGTTCAAGTGACTTTCTCACATATAAGACCACCTACCACTCTTATCGTAATGCTCTGGACACTGCCAAACAAACATATTTTCAATCTCTCATCTCTGCTCAAGCCTCTAACCCCAAGCGACTTTTTAATACATTTAAATCACTTCTTGTCCCTCCCTCACCTAACCCACCAGCCACTGTCAGTGCGCAAGATCTTGCTTCCTATTTCAAGGACAAGATCCGAAATGAAATGGTATGCTCTTCCACAGCAAGTGACCTGCTCAATTCCCTGCCTGAACCCTCTAACACCTTCTCTTCCTTTGATCCTACAAATGAAGATGAAGTATCTGCACTCTTTTCATCTGCCTACTCTAATACCTCTCCCCTTGACTCTATACCCTCACAAATTAGTAAAGCTCTGTCTACTGTGCTCATCCCAACCTTAACGAAAATCTGTAATCTCTCCCTGTCTACTGGTATCTTTCCTTCTCTATACAAGCATGCAGTGATTACTCCCATTCTGAAAAAACAAAACTCTGACCCGAACTCTCTCTCTAACTACCGTCCCATCTCTCAGCTCCCATGCCCCTCCAAGCTACTGGAGAGACTTGCCTACATTCGCCTCACACACTTTCTTAACTCACACAGCCTACTGGACCCACTTCAGTCAGGATTTCGTGCCCAACACTCCACAGAGACAGCACTGACTAAGGTAGTGAATGATTTGGTCACTGCTAAATCTAAAGGACATTACTCTCTACTTATTCTCCTTGATCTCTCTGCTGCTTTTGACACGGTTGACCACTCTCTTCTCATACAAACACTACAATCCCTAGGTATTCAGGACACAGCCCTTTCTTGGTTCTCATCCTACCTATCTAATCGCTCCTTCAGTGTTCGTTTCTCTGATTCCACCTCTCCTTCGCTACCTCTCTCAGTTGGAGTACCGCAAGGCTCAGTCCTAGGTCCTCTGCTTTTCTCTATCTATACCACATCTCTTGGCAAACTAATCAACTCTTTCGGATTTCAGTACCATCTGTATGCGGATGATACTCAAATCTACCTATCCTCCCCTGATTTGTCACCATCTGTATTGGGCCGTGTCACTGAATGCCTTTCTGCCATTTCATCTTGGATGACATCTCGCCACCTCAAACTTAATATTTCCAAAACAGAATTAATTATATTTCCACCGGCCAATAGTAGTTTCCAACCTGATATCTCTATCACTGTTGAGAACTCTGCAATCACCCCTACCCCACAACTCGCTGCCTAGGTGTCATTCTTGACTCTGAACTGTCCTTTGTTACCCACATTCTATCTGTCTCAAGATCATGTTACATACATCTAAGAAACATATCCAAAATACGCCCTTATCTTACACAAGACACAGAAAAAACTCTAATCCATGCTCTCATTATCTCCCGCATTGATTATTGTAATAGTCTCCTGACCGGTCTTCCCAAACATAGGCTCTCACCACTACAATCCATTTTGAATGCAGCTGCGAGGCTAATCTTCCTTGCCAGACGTTCATCGTCTGCAGATCCGCTCTGTCAGTCCCTCCATTGGTTACCGGTATTCTACCGTATTAAATATAAAATACTTTTACTCACATACAAGGCTATTAACCAAACTGCACCAACATACATCTCTTCACTCATCTCAAAATATCTCCCTACCCGACCTCTCCGCTCTGCACAAGATCTACGTCTCTCATCCACACGCATTACTTGTTCACACTCAAAATTACAGGACTTTATCCGGGCTTCACCCACTCTGTGGAATGCCCTCCCATGCACAGTAAGACTCGCCTCTAGTCTCCAAACCTTTAAATGTTCCCTGAAAACTCACCTCTTCAGACAAGCCTATCAAATTCCAGACCCACCCACATAACCTTCAGTGCTTCCCTATCTAATTACATCCTCTGTAGAGTATTCATAACATCACATATCTTGTTTCTTTAGTCTCACACCCTCCTGACACTTGGATAACTTTGTGGGGTATCATCATACAACCCATTAAGAACCTAGCAATCTGGTGGACCATTAAGCAATAGGTAGCATCTATCCTTGTGTATCTATGCCTATTTGCCTATAGATTGTAAGCTTGCGAGCAGGGCCTTCCTACCTCTATGTCTGTCTGTTTTTACCCAGTTTTGTTCTATTACTGTTGTTCTAATTGTAAACGCAACGGAATATGCTGCGCTATATAAGAAACTGTTAATAAATAAATAAAATAAATATACACACACACACACACACACACACACACACACACACACACACACACACACACACACACACACACACACCTCACACCTCACACTTGTCTTTCATACTATTTCTTTCTTAAATAGTGTAAACTTGTGAAAATATTGTATGGTGATTTACAATGTACAAATACGGTTTTATGAGTATCAATTGTTTATGGAAATACATTCTTACGTTTTACATTCTATATGACTGGCGTGCATTCTTCCATGAATAGAATATTCCTAATGGTTTAAAGGTATATTTCTAGGTACAACCCTCTGCGAGTATATTATTAAAAGGTACATAATTAGTGATTCATTATTATAAATCACTAAATGGTTAAAATTATACATTTTGCTTCGAAGATATGAAATAATGTAATACAAACAATAGGAAAAAGCAATCCCCTTTATCAATATGAAATAAATATACTACGAATTATCACCTCTATAGTGAAAAGCTGCTATTTGCTCTCCTGTTGATATAATTTTAATTTTATAGGTGATTTCACAATTGTCTTACACACACTGCTGTTTTTAATTATTTCAAATGTGGCTCTTCAACCTGTGTGCAATTTACATTTCCAATTAACAAAATGCAAAGTGAATGAACAAAAGAGACATCTAAATCAAATAACAAACAATATGGAAACCAGCGCTGGCTGTGAAAATTAGGCAATATGGACGGTTTGTTATAAAATAGATGGTATCAACAATTTATTTACCAATACACATTTGAGAAAAGTATACAAAAGAATTTACACATTAGATACAAAATGTTAAAAATTGAGCCTGAGAACCTGAGTCGATACCACACGCAGATATCCTGGACTCCTGTCATCCATCCCTCGCGTCAAATGGACACTCGCTCCACCATTTGGATCTACAGCTAAGCATCAATTGTTTGGATTCCCTTCAAGCCACTAATGAACAAGTCCTAAGGCTGAAAGTATACAAGGGACAACCATCTACCGATTTCTGGTAAAATCTACTGCTTATATGCTGACTGCTTTCCATTGGAGGAGATCCTAGCCAAGAGAGGATTTATATATAGGAGCTTTTTAAGTGGATCGGCTGAGAATCAATTATCCCAATTTGATGGCACTAGCTATTTTATTAACATTTTTTTTATCTAATGTGTATATTCTTTTATATACGTTTCTCAAATGTGTATTGGTAAATAAATTGTTGATACCATCTATTTTATAACAAACCATCCATATTGCCTAATTTTCACAGCCAGCGCTGGTTTCCATATTGTTTTTGTTATACCTATCTCAGGGAATTTGACCATCCCTCTACCAGCAGCTGTTGACAGCGCACTTGTCTATATTTCTATAAAACTTGATAACTCAAATCAATATTTGGTGTGACCACCCTTTACCTTCAAAACCACATCAGTTTTTCTAGGTACACTTGCACAAAGTCAGGGATTTTGTAGGATTATAGCCAGGTGTATGGTTAACCAATCACACAAAATAGGCAATAGTGATCATCATTTTCATATGTAGGCTGAAAAACAGTCATTAACTGAAACAGAAACAGCTGTGTAAGAGGTTTAAAACTGGGTGAGGAACAGCCAAACTCTGCCACAAAGGTGAGGTTGTGGAAGACGGTTTCATGTCACAGGTCATACATCATGGCAAGACTGAGCATAGCAATAAGACACAAGGTAGTTATACTGCATCAGCAAAGTTTCTCCCAGGCAAAGATTTCAAAGCAGACTGAGGTTTCAAGATGTGCTGTTCAAGCTCTTTTGAAGAAGCACAAAGAAACGGGCAACGTTGAGGATCGTAAACGCAGTGGTCAGCCAAGGAAACTTAGTGCATCAGATGAAAGACACATCATGCTTCCTTCCCTTCAAATTCAGAAGATGTCCAGCAGTGCCTTCAGCTCAGAACTGGCAGAAACCAGTGGGTCCCAATTAAGGGTCCCCTCCAAGGGAGAGGAAAACAGGACCTGTACATTCTGCAGCTGCAGTAGAAGTTTGGAATTCCGGGTTTTCTGGGCTGCACAGCTCAAGGTGGATATATGGAATTCTGGGGTTTCCAAGTCGCTCAGAGCCAGCAGGAAATCAGCAACAGAGGAAGAGTTTAAAACTTTCATTAACCTAGTCTTCCACGCACTGATGCCCGTTAGAGACCAATTAGTAGGGAAAGTGGCTGTAGTGCCAAGGACTAAAGGCTATGCTGAGAGAGAGGGACGATTGTGGCTGCAAGTTCTGAAGAAACAGCCCCTCCTCAGTGACCGAGAAAGTACTGCTGTTACATGATGTCTGCAGACTGAGCCACAGAAAGCCGGGACTATCAGCTCCCATTACCGCAATCCCGCCAGCTTTGATACTGCTCTAACAACACTGGGCTGCCCAGTGCCAGCATAAGGAGGACGCACCACTTCTGCTTTATTGGCCTCCACTCCAACTTGCTGAGACAGCCAGTGCCAGCAAGAGAAGGACGCATCGCACCCACCAGCTCCGGTCCCCGCTCCTTAAGTGCTAGGCAGCTGGCGCCAGCATTAGGAGGTACATCATAAGGACCATTTCACAAACAGCATGGGTAAGCGTGTCCCAATTGATTTGATAATCAGTGGATCACAGCAAGACGCTTTCCATGATCCAGCTATTAATGAGCAGCTTTTAAATTTTTAATAACAGTTAAAATCGGAGAACCAGTTATTAATTGCGGAGTTTGGGAAACAACTAATGTTAACCTAATTAATGGGATAATTTCTGTTAACAATAATGCAAAATGAATGCTAATTGAAGATCTAGTTTCACGGTGTGGAACTTTAAGTCTCTGAAAGTGCATTATAGCAATTGTTGCTATCTAGTAACAAAGAAGGACATAGTCACATGGATACTTAATTGTTCCTTTTTCATTCAAAATTGATACAAAGTGACTGACTTTCAGTACTGAGTCTGCAGATCATCTTCGTGGCTCTAAAGAGCGTGATTTTAAAGTGCGTGTATTCTATATTTATTTTATTTTTATATTTTTTATTTTATTGTGATTAGGAAATGCATATGTTATATAATAATAAGATAAAATATATTGCTTGATACTTTCACAGACTACGCTTCTTTTTCTTGTTTTGCAAGCCACTAAGCGGACTGACTGCTAAGCATATGATGAGTACTGGGACTTTGTATGTTCATTTTCTGTATGTACCTGTAATTCCAGGCCTAAGCCTAGGCATGCTGTTCTTCAGTGTCTGCTGCCAGTAAAACACAGGGATACATTTACTAAAGATTCTAAAACAGAGACTTGGTGATGTTGCCCATAGCAACCAATCAGATGCTATAATTTCTTTATTGCCCTTTAGAAAATGACAGCATCTGATTGGTTGCTATGGGCAACATCAACAATTCTCTGTTTTAGAAGCTTTAGTAAATTTACCCCACTGTGTATCCACCAAAAGTCTACCTACCGAGTCCTTATTTCAAGTACCCATTTTACTATATATTTATTTTATAATTTCAAATACAGTAATGAATGTATAACATATTACTCTTACTTGTGGTAGAACATCCGGGCCATACCCATTCTTTGTTTCTCTCCTCCAGATAAAACATCTTTCCAGTCTGTGACTGCATGCCAGCCTGTGTATACCCACAAGACAATAATTACAATTTCAAAATAATATTACATTGTGTTTTACAGTGCCACTTGTTTCACTTTTAGCTCATTTTAATTTATCCAGAAGAGTTTGACTGCTTGGCACTAGTATCACTTTCCCATTGGCTAACTGACAGAAATTGAATCACAGTTGAATATCACAATGCGATGTTTATGTCTATGCTAACAGACATCAGGTTGCTTCTGAAATACCGACAAACTGGCTGATATCCCACTTTTCTCTTGCAAAACTAAATATTAACACAAGATGAGCACAAGTGAATTAGTGCTGATGGGTTGATCACAGCCATAAATATACTGCATATATGAGAGCTTAAGTTTATAGCACATTCAACAAAATTTGTTAATAGACAACCCTTTAACAATATGTCCTGTGTTGATCTATTTCTTGTTAATTTATTTAAGATACAGTGTACTTGCAATATTACCATAATATTATGCTATATTTAACATAGTTAACACAATAAACCTGATTTATTAACTGCAAAGAATACAGGCCCCCCATTTGTTCTTTAGGTGTGTTACATAAAACCTCCTACACTGCAGAGGGTTTGGCACACAAAAATTTGCTTTGACTACTAGAAAGTATTAAAGCTCAACAGAAGTGTGCAGACCCGGTGTAGCACAGTGCTCGTTTACTTAAGCACTTTTATACAACTAGTGGAGCTTCGGTTGTAATCCTGCTAGCTGCCCCGCTGCAGCTAAAGTGAGTTGATAATACCCAGCATAAGGCAAAGGAAGTAAGGAAATAAATAAACAGAGCAATTTAGGACTGTGGTTCCCAAACTGGGTGCTGTGGCATCCTGGGATGCCACAGGGCACTTGCAGGGGTGGCACAAGCTTGTGGTCCAGTACCTGGTCAAATTAATTATGGTCAATGTTATGGGCAAACATAGGCAAACGCATATTCTAGAGCTGCTGTCACATCATGCAGTTTAAGGGAAAGAGCAGAGCTGCTGCACATGCCCAGTATAGCAGCTTCATCTACCAAGTTTGCTGTGTGTGTGTATGTGAGTCCTCAATCAGTGCACTGGACCAGAGAGCAGCTACCAGGTAGAAGAGACAGGAGCCTTATCATGATGTGGGATAATGTGTGCTTAGAAAAGGAGATTTATGGTAGACTTACCATAGTTAAATCTCTTTTTGCGAAGTACACTAGGTTCCACAGGGAATACATCGGGGTGTAGAGTTGGACCTTGATCCAGAGGCACCAACAGGCTAAAGCTTTAACTGTTCCCAGGATGCATTACACGGCCTCCTCTATAACCCCGCCTCCGGACACTGAAGCTCAGTTTTGTTAACCAGTCCAAAGCAGTAGCAGGTAAAAGAGAAGGCAGATGTTAGTCACATAGAACCACATTCTCACGACAGGAGAAGGGACCAGCGGCTAATGCCATACAAACCCAAAGAAGCTAAGTGCGTCAGGGTGGGCGCCCTGTGGAACCCAGTGTACCTCGCAGAAAGATTTAACTATGGTAAGTCTACCATAAATCTCCTTTTCTGCAGTGGGGTACACTGTGTTCCACAAGGAATACATCAGGGATGTCCTAAAGCAGTTCCTCATGGGAGGGGACGCACCGTAGCAGGCACAATAACCCGGTGTACAAAGGAAGCATTCTGGGAGGTGGAAGTTTCAAAGGCATAAAACCTAATGAACGTGTTCACTTAGGACCACGTAGCCGCCTTGCACAATTGTTCAGCAGACACGCCTCAGCAGGCCGCCCAAGAAGGTCCAACATACCGAGTAGAATGAGCTTTGATAGCAGCAGGAGCTGGAAGACCAGCCTGTGCATATGCTTGTGCAAACACCATTCTAATCCATCTGGCCAAGGTTTGCTTGTTCGCAGGCCAGCCATGTTTGTGAAAACCAAACAGTACAAAAAGGGTATCGGACCTCCTGAGAGAAGAAGAAGTCCTCTTCACGTAAATACGGAGAGCCCGTACCACATCCAAAGACTGCTCTTTGGAGGACAAACCAGAAGAGATAAAAGCCGGAACCACAATCTCTTGGTTAAGATGGAAAGATGACACCACCTTAGGGAGATAACCGGGATGAGTTCTAAGAACTGCCAGGTCACGGTGAAAAATCAGAAAGGGTGGACGACAGGACAAAGCGCCTAAGTCCGACACCCTCCTAGCAGAGGCAATAGCTAGCAGAAACATGACTTTAAGCGTAAGACATTTAAGGTCCACAAACTCAAGAGGTTCAAATGGAGTCTCTTGCAGGGCATTCAAGACAATAGACAGATCCCATGGAGCCACAGGAGGGATATAGGGAGGCTGAATCCGTAAAACGCCTTGAGTGAAAGTATGAACATCAGGAATAGACGCAATCTTTCTCTGAAACCACACCGACAAGGCAAAAATATGAACCTTGAGGGAGGCCAGAGGAAGGCCTAAGTCTAGGCCTTGTTGCATAAAAGCCAAAATTCTGGAAGTTCTGAAATTGTATGCATTGTAATTCTTAGCAGCACACCAGGTGAAGTAAGAATTCCAGACCCTGTAATAAATCCGTGCAGAAGCCGGTTTGTGAGCCTTCAGCATAGTTTGGATAACCACCTCAGAGAATCCTTTGGCCCTCAGGAGTGAAGCTTCAATAGCCACTCCATCAAAGCCAGACTGGCTAGGTCCTGGTAGACACAAGGGCCCTGAACGAGGAGGTCTGGGCGTTGAGGAAGTAGAAGAGGGCGCTCTATCGACAGACCCTGCTGGTATTGCTGGTAGATAACGTTCCGCCCAACAAAGGATTTTTGATACTTCCATCATTGCCATGCGGCTTCGAGTGCCGCCTTGATGATTTATGTATGCCACTGTGGTGGCGTTGTCTGATTGTACTTGAACAGGCCTCTTCTGTATCAGAGGCAGGGCAAGTGTCAAAGCATTGAACACTGCCCGCAATTCTAGAATGTTTATCAGGAGGAGAGATTCCTCCTTGGTCCACCGACCCTGGAGAGAGTGTTGCTCCAACACCGCACCCCAACCCCGCAGACTGGCATCCATAGTCAGTAGGACCCAGTTGGAGATCCAGAAGGGACGGCCCCTGCTCAACTGTTGGTCCTGTAGCCACCAGCTCAGTGACAGACGAACCTCTGGAGTCAAGAAGATCATTTGAGACCTGGTCCGATGAGGCAGGCTGTCCCACTTGGAAAGGATTAACCTCTGCAGAGGGCGGGAATGAAATTGAGCGTACTCTACCATGTCGAAAGCCAACACCATGAGGCCAAGTACTTGCATCGCCGAGTGTATCGACACTCTTGGGTGAGAAAGGAAGTATCTGATCCTTTCCTGAAGTTTCAGGACTTTCTCTGGAGATAGAAACAGTCTTTGGCTGTGTGTGTCCAGCAGTGCCCCCAGGTGCACCATGCTCCGAGCAGGGACCAGCGAGGACTTTTTCCAGTTGATGAGCCACCCGTGGGCTTGTAGGAATTGGACCGTCAGTTCCAGATGACTGAGAAGAACATCTTCGGAGTTTTCGACAGGATCAGCAAGTCGTCATGATACGGCAGGATCCTGATTCCCTGACGGCGGAGAAGGGCCGTCATCATGGCCATGACCTTGGTGAAGATCCGAGGGGCCGTGACCAGTCCAAATTGCAGAGCCTGGAATTGATAATGTAGGTTGCCAATAGCAAACCGCAGATATTGCTGATGCGATATGGCAATAGGTATATGCAGGTAAGCATTCTGTATGTCCAGGGATACCATATAGTCTTCGGGTTCTATGGCCAGTACAATAGAGCGCATCGTTTCCATACGGAATTTGGACACTCTCACAAATTTGTTCAATGATTTGAGGTTGAGTAGAGGCCGGAAAGACCCATTGGGTTTCGGGACTAGAAACAGGGTCGAATAGTATCCCCTGCCTCTTAGGCACAGAGGAACCGGCACTACCACTCCTGTCTCCAGGAGGGATTGCACAACCAGGTGTAGAGCTTGCGCTTTCAACGAATTCCAAAGGAATAACCATCGTGAAGAACTGGCGAGTGGGACGTCACTTGAAGTGGTCCTCAACCAGACCTGGGCGAATTGCAGAAGTTGGCCTCCTACCCTGGGATCCCCCAGGGGGAGGCCCGGCCCGTCATGCAGCAGGCTTGTCTTGTTTGTAAGCAGGCTGATGGGCAGCCCAGGATCGTTTAGGTTTGAGCTTAGTGGTTTTGGAGGAACGAGCCTGTCTCGGGTACGCCTGACCCTTTGCTTTCCCTGAAGGTCGAAAGGAACGAAAAGTGGTACTCTTAGCCTTCGGTGCAGAAGTATTAGTACTTGGGAGAAACGCAGTCTTAGCAGTCGCCAAGTCAGTCACAATCTTGTTCAGATCTTCCCCAAATAGGATGTCTCCCTCAAAGGTCTTTTTGGAGTCCAGGTCCACCTTCCAGGACCTCAACCACAGAATTCGGCGAGCCAGTATAGATGTAGTAGACGCCTTGGCCACCATTACACCTGCTTCAGAGGACGCCTCCTGAATATAGTGGGAGGCGGTGGTTATATGAGACAAATATTGTCTGGCAGTTTCAGAAATATCCTGAGGTAGCTCTTCTTCTAATGACTGAACCCATGCTTCAATTCCGTTTGCGGCCCAGGAGGCTGCTATAGTGGGTCTATGTACCGCACCGGTAAGGGAGCAAATAGACTTCAGGCATCCCTCCACATGATTATCCGTCGGTTCCTTTAGTAAGGTGACAGTGGTGACAGGCAGAGTAGATGACACCACAAGACGGGCGTCATGAGAGTCCACCGGCGGTGGATTTTCCCACTTGTTACTCAACTCCGCAGGGATAGGATAACGAGCTAGCATCTTCTTAGAGAGAATTTCTTTCCTGGAGAAGACCAAGATTCCTGACGTATATCGATTAAATGGTCAGAATGCGGTAAGACTACTTTAGCAACCTTCTGACGATATATTGGCGCGTCGCTGTGTGTGTACGGGGCGGTCGGCCGACCGCCCGTACACATGCTGCGGCGGCCGGCGGTGATTGACAGGTGAACTGGGCGGGCGCGAGCGCCCGCCCAGTTCATGACGTCAGTCCCCCGACGGATTGGGCAGTGTGTATGCACAGCACACTGCCCGATCCGTACATAGATATATCTGCAGATCAATTGATCTGCAGATATATCTAATAGTGTGTACCCACCTTAAGACGCCGTAGTGGGATCTACCTCATCATCAATTATTAGAATCAGCTTAATAGCCTCCACTAGGTCAGGAACATCAACCTGAGTTGTAGGTTCCTCGTCAGAAGCAACTGTATCAGTGTCTGACGGATCAGTATATTCCCCATCGTCATCAGAAGAATTATCTTAAATATTAGTGAATTGTGAGGTGGAAGCGGCACGCTTAGATGACCCCTTGAGCCCTGAGGGACATAGGGTAGACCTTTTGTCTAACCAAAGATTGATTTAATTGTTGTATCTGGGTATACAGAATGTCCGCCCAGGGCAGATTATCTACAGGGACAATATGTGGCTGTAATGGCACAGGAGGTCCCACAGGGGGCGTAAGACGTGTCACAAGCGTATTCAGCATACTTGAGAACGCTGCCCAAGGTGGCTCCTGAATGGCTACAGGGGCTGCGGGCTGACTGGGAGATGTATGGCACCCATTACACAGGCCATCAGTTAAAACTTCCCCCTCAGGTAAATCCTTTGCACACGCACTGCATGATGCAGGAGCGCCCGCAGGTTTCTCGCTCTTTGTGGCAGACATTATAGGGAATGTAGCCGTAAAGCGTAACAGTACAATATAGCCAGACAAATACAATACCTGCAAAACACACCCTTATTTATGTGACAGTAAATACAGAACATAAACAGAGAATAAATGCGGTATGAGGTGACTGAAGAGCGCAGTAAAATACACTTAACAGTATATACTGCGCAGCACTATATATTTGACCCTGACGCACCTAGCCCCCCAGGGTACAGAATACAGTGATAGCTATAGCTGTGACATACTGAAAGTGAATTACATGCAGCAGATGCAGGCACACACAGTCACTATGACTATGCAGATAATTATTTTAGACACACAATAAAACTGAAAGAAACCAAAAAGAAAGATAGCAGCGCTAATTGGAATATTATAAATCAATTCTAATAAGAAGGATTGAGTGAAAAACTTTTTTCAATTTAATAAAACATAGGTTTAGGCCTCATTAAAAATTGGATACAAAATCCAAAAACAGTTTATGACAATAAAAACAACAATTGTGGGTCAATTATTCATAACTGCCTATCACATTAGCATCCGTTCCTATTATTAAACCTGGAACATATAGCAGATGGAGACAGACTGACAGCGCAGTCACACCAGTGCACTTTACCCAAAGACCGCTAGAGGTGTAGTCCCTTAAGAGTGTCTCTGATGATTTGCTCAGAACCAGCCAGGTTCGGGATCCTCATTTAACACGGTGTCCTCTGTATAGAGATGGGGTTGATGGTGTTTCCAGTCATAAGATGTTTGTCTCGTTTTTTCTGCAGATGGTAAAGTCCAGTATTGGTCCGGATGTGATGCGGCAGTAAAACTTATATAATTGTTGACCCAAATAGCCTCCTCTTGACGCGTTTCGCTGCAGGCACTGCAGCTTACACAATAAAACTGCACTGGACTAGTAAATATATATATATATATATATATATATATAAAAAATCTGTAGGGAAGGGCACTCGGTCCAACTTTGAAAAATACATTCTTTTAATATCACCCAAAATTTGGGTATTGAAAATGAACAGCAAATCGCGGTGGCTCAGCATGAAATATCATAAAATATCATCTCCAAAAACCGTGGCATCTCAACGCCTACATAATATTTCCAAAAGTGTGTTTCAGAGTGAAGGGGATATACATGGTAACTTAGCTGTCCGTCGACCTCGGTCACTAAATGACCGTTCAAGACCATAACATCATGTCACTGCCACCCCGCTATAGTGTAGAGCCATCTGTGTATGCACACCACAATACCCCTCCTCAATATACACATCTAGATGAGCAACAACTTACAGGTGGGCCAGCTGTCAGGCCCGCTACTCCCGGCGTGCGTTCCACCCGACTGCGCACGCGTCACCATGCCTGCTAGCATACTCACGGAAAGCGTGATCCCTCTGCGTTCCACTGCGTCCTTCACTTCCTGGTTATGCGCCTCAAATGCCGCTACGTCACTTCCAGTGACGAGCGTTAGGCGCATCACCACCAGGGGATTACTTTGGTCATCACCATGGTTACAGGGCACCATGAGTGACAGGCTACTGCCCGCACATCACTGCCCCGTCTTCCAGAATATAACCATCAACACATTACCCCCATAGGTTGCTTTTATTCTCTATAAAAAAATCATGTTAACCATGGTAATAATTCACACTAGAGGCCTAATCCAAAGTATTATACACCGCCAGCGAGTGTAGCACAGACGAGGGACACATCAGCAGCGGGTTTGCTGGGGACCAACCGAGCCCGGACCAATTACAGTTGTATTGCCTAATAATCACCTCATATATCCGACTATAGATCCACTCAAAAGTGAAAAATAGTGGTGTTCACACACAGATGTATCCACTCAAGCAGCTCATCACCAAATGCCCAATACAATATTGACAATCAATATTTTACTGCGCTCTTCAGTCACCTCATACCGCATTTATTCTCTGTTTATGTTCTGTATTTACTGTCACATAAATAAGGGTGTGTTTTGCAGGTATTGTATTTGTCTGGCTATATATATTAGATAGATATCAATGCACAGTCAGAGATTGGATGTGTATAACAGAACACTTGTACTAAATATAATATTCTGGTAGAGAGACACTTGTTCTTAACTAATAGTTCTTAATATGACATGTAGAATACTTAAGTGACTGTAAAATCACAGCGCTGATGAGGCAGGCAGATTTACAGAGGAGACTTTGCCCAGCAGTCCCGGAGACCAGACGCAGCTACTTGAGAAGATGGCGCCTAAATCTCAGCCAGGGAGTGAGGGAGAGAGAGAGAGAAGCAGCTCCAGGGCGGGAACACCAGCAGTAGTTGTCGCCCAGAGCTGGGGTAGGGGCTACAGGTCAGCACTTATCCCCTATGCTGGTCCTCACCACCAGGTACTGTGGAGCCTATTGAAAACGGATTTTATATAATCCGACTTGTGCTCCCTGCCCTGGTGGATATAGTGGGGTCCCTGTACTGACACAGTGTCCATGCCAGTGGCGCGGTCCGTATCCTGGGACCGCGACCGGAACGCGATTTAGCAGCGGGTCACACCTGGGGGACCCTCTTCCCTCCTCCCTAAGAAGCAGCCACTCAATCCTGGAGAGCGGCAGCGGTGGTGTGCCTGGTAACCGGAGCACCTCCACCGCAAGTACCGGGAACTTAGCTAGCGGGAGTATGCAGCGCTGCTGGGGAGGTGATGGAGCCGCAGCACAATGACATATAAAGTGCTGCAGCCCTTGAAGTCTTCTAAAAGCTCTTTTCAGGGCTGCCTAGCGCAGCCCTCCCTGTTAAGTGACCTGCTCTGCAGGCACCAACTTACAAACTGAGCTCCAGTGTCCGGAGGCAGGGTTATAGAGGAGGCCATGCAATGCATCCTGGGAACAGTCAAAGCTTTAGCCTGTTGGTGCCTCTGGATCAAGATCCAACTCTATACCCCAATGTATTCCCTGTGGAACACAGTGTACCCCGCTGCAGAAAGAGCAGTACTGGTTCTATTATGTTTAACCTTTTCCTGACCACTTATTTATATTATTTAAATGTTTGATACAGCCTATACTATAGACCATCTATAATGTTAAATATTAATACTGTATTCCATCCAGTAACCGGTGTATAAAAAGATCAATGTGAAATTAATGTCCAGGGTCTGTACTAGATTCTTCTACCGCTCCTCCAAACTCCCGCACTTGCTCCAATGTTCTGCAGAGTGGGAGATTATGGACTGCATTTGGAAACCCCCCTCTAGAAATCCTGCGGTTGCCACTGGTAAAATCAATGTTGGTTGCTGCCAATCATAGAATATGTGGACAAACAGAAGAGCAAACCTCTCCACATAACTCAACAAAATGGTGACATCCAGATGTGTCCTCATACACCTAGCCTCAATGAACCATGCATCGTGAGATGCCTGGTGTGAGTGAGCCGGCAGTTCCCGGGCAGCTCTGATAACATCAAGTGTCTTTTTGCCGAAAAAACTTCTTATTCGCATTACTCTGCGAATAAGACACACAAGCAGGCTCTGCTGATTAAAATTATATGCAGCATGCCTATAGTGCGTGTGTGTGACTGCAGCAGAAATGCTACAATATAGAGTTTTCCAGCTGTATCTGCAGATGAAATGCTATGATACAGTGTTTTCCATTTTGTATGCAGATACAGGTACAGTGGCACACAGAACATAGGCATGCCACAGATCATTTTAATCAGCAGAGTCTGTTTGTGCGTCTTATTTGTATAGTGATGCAAATAAGACACATTTTTGGTGAAAAAAATGCACCAAAAAACAAACAAACACTGAGCGTTAGTAAATCTGCTCACAATTAGATGTGACTAGAAGGGCTGTTTAATGTGACTGCAGGGAGGCTGTAGGAGGACACATCTGTATAACCACTATTTAATAATTTTTACTCAGTTTTTAAACAAGAACTTTTGGCCTAGGAATGCCATTGAAAAAATGCTAATACTCTAGGGTGCAGTGATTTAATAAAGTTTGTGGACCACTGATTTAGAGAATATTTACCCACTACTGATTTGAGCTGTTAAACATTTGATGCACCAAACTGAGAACATTATGTGACTTATGCAAACTTAGTGTAAAGCAAACCCATTTGTGCAGAGCATCAAACGGAACCAAGCGTACGTTAACTACTAGAGGTTCAAAATCATACAAACATACAGACGCATCTCCACCACTATCACTGACTGAAGGGGCATAACTATTTATTATTATTATTTATTATCAGTTATTTATATAGCGCACACATATTCCGCTTTACAGAGAATATTTGCCCATTCACATCAGTCCCTGCCCCAGTGGAGCTTACAATCTATATTCCCTAACACATGTACACACACACACACACACACACACACACACACACACACACACACACACACACATTCACACTAGGGTTAATATTGTTGGGAGCCAATTAACCTACCAGTATATTTTTGGATTGTGGGAGGAAACCAGAGTACCCAGAGGAAATCCACGCAAGTACGGGGAGAATATACAAACTCCGCACAGTTAGGGCCAGATATTTTGCAGCTAGTATAGGGTGGTGCAAATGTACACTGATGATGATGATGAGGATCATGGCTATGAAACCAAGAGTACGAAAATAAGATTTTAAACCTACCGGTAAATCTTTTTCTCCTAGTCCGTAGAGGATGCTGGGGACTCCGTAAGGACCATGGGGTATAAACGGGCTCCGCAGGAGACATGGGCACTATAAAGAACTTTAGAATGGGTGTGCACTGGCTCCTCCCTCTATGCCCCTCCTCCAGACCTCAGTTAGAGAAACTGTGCCCAGAGGAGATGGACAATACGAGGAAAGGATTTTGATAATCTAAGGGCAAGATTCATACCAGCCCACACCATCCACACCGTATAACCTGGAATATACGCAACCAGTTAACAGTATGAACAAAAAACAGTATCAGCTAAAGACTGATCTCAACTGTAAAATAACCCTTATGTAAGCAACAACTATATACAAGCCTTGCAGATTATGTCCGCACTGGGACGGGCGCCCAGCATCCTCTGCTGACTAGGAGAAAAAGATTTACCGGCAGGTTTAAAATCTTATTTTCTCTTACGTCCTAGAGAATGCTGGGGACTCTGTAAGGACCATGGGGTTTATACCAAAGCTCCAGACCGGGCGGGAGAGTGCGGACGACTCTGCAGCATCGACTAAGCAAACGCAAGGTCCTCATCAGCCAGGGTATCAAACTTACAGAACTTTGCAAAAGTGTTTGAACCTGACCAGGTAGCTGCTCGGCAAAGCTGTAAAGCCGAGACGCCTCGGGCAGCCGCCCAAGAAGAGGCCACCTTCCTAGTGGAATGGGCCTTTACCGAATTTGTTAACGGCAATCCTGCCGTAGAATGAGCCTGCTGAATCGTATTACAGATCCAGCAAGCAATAGTCTGCTTCGAAGCAGGAGCGCCAACTTTGTTGGCTGCATACAGGACAAACAGTGCTTCTGTTTTCCTAACTCGAGCCGTCCTGGCTACATGGATTTTTAAGGCCCTGACTACATCCAGGGACTTGAAATCCTCCAAGTCACTCGTAGCCACCGGCACCACAATAGGTTGGTTCATATGAAATGAAGAAACCACCCTATGCAAAAATTGAGGACGGGTCCTCAACTCTGCTCTATCCACATGGAAAGTCAAATAGGGGCTCTTGAGAGACAAGGCCGCCAATTCGGACACCCGCCTTGCAGATGCCAAGGCCAACAACATGACCACCTTCCAAGTGAGAAATTTCAATTCAACCGTTTGAAGAGGTTCAAACTAGAGATGAGCGGGTTTGGTTTCTCAGAAACCGAACCCCCCCGAACTTCACCCTTTTTACACGGGTCCGAGGCAGGTTCGAACATTCCCGCCTTGCTCGGCTAACCCGAGCGCGCCCGAACGCCATCATCCCGCTGTCGGATTCTCGCGAGATTCGGATTCTATATAAGCAGCCGCGCGTCGCCGCCATTTTCACTCGTGCTTTGGAGATGATAGGGAGAGGACGTGGCTGGCGTCCTCTCCGTTTATTGTTGAACTTGATTGCTTTATTGCTTAATTGTGGGGAGGACTGGGGAGCAGCTGTTAGGAGGAGTACAGTGCAGAGTTTTGCTGATAAGTGACCACCAGTTTTTATCCGTTCTCTGCCTGAAAAAAACGCTCCATACCATATCTGTGCTCAGTGTGCTGCATAATATATCTGTGCTCACACTGCTTAATTGTGGGGACTGGGGAGCAGCTGTATTATATAGCAGGAGTACAGTGCAGAGTTTTGATGACAGTGACCACCAGTATACGTTGTCTGCCTGAAAAACACTCCATATCTGTGCTCAGTGTGCTGCTTTATTGTGGGGACTGGGGACCACCAGTATAATTAATATTATATAGGAGGAGTACAGTGCAGAGTTTTGCTGACACAGTGACCACCAGTATACTATATATAGCAGTACGATACGGAAGGCCACTGCTGTACCTACCTCTGTGTCGTCATTAAGTATACTATCCATCTACATTCTATACCTGTGGTGCATTTTAGTTTTGCAGTTTGCTGACACAGTGACCACCAGTATACTATATATAGCAGTACGGTAGGCCACTACTGTACCTACCTCTGTGTCGTCATTCATTAAGCATACTATCTATCTACATTCTATACCTGTGGTGCATTTTAGTTTTGCAGTTTGCTGACACAGTGACCACCAGTATACTATATATAGCAGTACGGTAGGCTACTGCTGTACCTACCTCTGTGTCGTCATTCATTAAGTATACTATCCATCTACATTCTATACCTGTGGTGCATTTTAGTTTTGCAGTTTGCTGACACAGTGACCACCAGTATACTATATATAGCAGTACGGTAGGCCACTGCTGTACCTACCTCTGTGTCGTCATTCATTAAGTATACTATCCATCTACATTCTATACCTGTGGTGCATTTTAGTTTTGCAGTTTGCTGACACAGTGACCATCAGTATACTATATATAGCAATACGGTAGGCCACTGCTGTACCTACCTCTGTGTCGTCATCCATTAAGTATACTATCCATCTACATTCTCTACCTGTGGTGCATTTTAGTTTCGCAGTTTGCTGACACAGTGACCACCAGTATACTATATATAGCAGTACGGTAGGCCACTGCTGTACCTACCTCTGTGTCGTCATCCATTAAGCATACTATCCATCTACATTCTATACCTGTGGTGCATTTTAGTTTTGCAGTTTGCTGACACAGTGACCACCAGTATACTATATATAGCAGTACGGTAGGCCACTGCTGTACCTACCTCTGTGTCGTCATTCATTAAGTATACTATCCATCTACATTCTATACCTGTGGTGTATTTTAGTTTTGCAGTTTGCTGACACAGTAACCACCAGTATACTATATATAGCAGTAAGATACGGAAGGCCACTGCTGTGCTACCTCTGTGTCGTCATTAAGTATACTATCCATCTACATTCTATACCTGTGGTGCATTTTAGTTTTGCAGTTTGCTGACACAGTGACCACCAGTATACTATATATAGCAGTACGGTAGGCTACTGCTGTACCTACCTCTGTGTCGTCATTCATTAAGTATACTATCCATCTACATTCTATACCTGTGGTGCATTTTAGTTTTGCAGTTTGCTGACACAGTGACCACCAGTATACTATATATAGCAGTACGGTAGGCCACTGCTGTACCTACCTCTGTGTCGTCATTCATTAAGTATACTATCCATCTACATTCTATACCTGTGGTGCATTTTAGTTTTGCAGTTTGCTGACACAGTGACCATCAGTATACTATATATAGCAATACGGTAGGCCACTGCTGTACCTACCTCTGTGTCGTCATCCATTAAGTATACTATCCATCTACATTCTCTACCTGTGGTGCATTTTAGTTTCGCAGTTTGCTGACACAGTGACCACCAGTATACTATATATAGCAGTACGGTAGGCCACTGCTGTACCTACCTCTGTGTCGTCATCCATTAAGCATACTATCCATCTACATTCTATACCTGTGGTGCATTTTAGTTTTGCAGTTTGCTGACACAGTAACCACCAGTATACTATATATAGCAGTAAGATACGGAAGGCCACTGCTGTGCTACCTCTGTGTCGTCATTAAGTATACTATCCATCTACATTCTATACCTGTGGTGCATTTTAGTTTTGCAGTTTGCTGACACAGTGACCACCAGTATACTATATATAGCAGTACGGTAGGCCACTGCTGTACCTACCTCTGTGTCATCATCCATTAAGTATACTATCCATCTACATTCTATACCTGTGGTGCATTTTAGTTTTGCAGTTTGCTGACACAGTGACCACCAGTATACTATATATAGCAGTACGGTAGGCCACTGCTGTACCTACCTCTGTGTCGTCATTCATTAAGTATACTATCCATCTACATTCTATACCTGTGGTGCATTTTAGTTTTGCAGTTTGCTGACACAGTGACCACCAGTATACTATATATAGCAGTACGGTAGGCCACTGCTGTACCTACCTCTGTGTCGTCATCCATTAAGTATACTATCCATCTACATTCTATACCTGTGGTGCATTTTAGTTTTGCAGTTTGCTGACACAGTGACCACCAGTATACTATATATAGCAGTACGGTAGGCCACTGCTGTACCTACCTCTGTGTCGTCATTCATTAAGTATACTATCCATCTACATTCTATACCTGTGGTGCATTTTAGTTTTGCAGTTTGCTGACACAGTAACCACCAGTATACTATATATAGATGTACGGTAGGCCACTGCTGTACCTACCTCTATGTCGTCATTCATTAAGTATACTATCCATCTACATTCTATACCTGTGGTGCATTTTAGTTTTGCAGTTTGCTGACACAGTGACCACCAGTATACTATATATAGCAGTACGATACGGAAGGCCACTGCTGTACCTACCTCTGTGTCGTCATCCATTAAGTATACTATCCATCTACATTCTATACCTGTGGTGCATTTTAGTTTTGCAGTTTGCTGACAGTGACCACCAGTATACTATATATAGCAGTACGGTAGGCCACTGCTGTACCTACCTCTGTGTCGTCATTCATTAAGTATACTATCCATCTACATTCTATACCTGTGGTGCATTTTAGTTTTGCAGTTTGCTGACACAGTGACCACCAGTATACTATATATAGCAGTACGGTAGGCCACTGCTGTACCTACCTCTGTGTCGTCATTCATTAAGTATACTATCCATCTACATTTTATACCTGTGGTGCATTTTAGTTTTGCAGTTTGCTGACACAGTGACCACCAGTATACTATATATAGCAGTACGGTAGGCCACTGCTGTACCTACCTCTGTTTCGTCATTCAATAAGTATACTATCCATCTACATTCTATACCTGTGGTGCATTTTAGTTTTGCAGTTTGCTGACACAGTGACCACCAGTATACTATATATAGCAGTACGGTAGGCCACTGCTGTACCTACCTCTGTGTCGTCATCCATTAAGTATACTATCCATCTACATTCTATACCTGTGGTGCATTTTATTTTTGCAGTTTGCTGACACAGTGACCACCAGTATACTATATATAGCAGTACGGTAGGCCACTGCTGTACCTACCTCTGTGTCGTCAAGTATACTATCCATCCATACCTGTGGTGCATTTCAGTTGTGCGCAGTAAATATAGTAGTAGGCCATTGCTATTGATACTGGCATATAATTCCACACATTAAAAAATGGAGAACAAAAATGTGGAGGTTAAAATAGGGAAAGATCAAGATCCACTTCCACCTCGTGCTGAAGTTGCTGCCACTAGTCATGGCCGAGACGATGAAATGCCATCAACGTCGTCTGCCAAGGCCGATGCCCAATGTCATAGTAGGGAGCATGTAAAATCCAAAAAACAAAAGTTCAGTAAAATGACCCAAAAATCAAAATTAAAATCGTCGGAGGAGAAGCGTAAACTTGCCAATATGCAATTTACGACACGGAGTGGCAAGGAACGGCTGAGGCCCTGGCCTATGTTCGTGGCTAGTGGTTCAGCTTCACATGAGGATGGAAGCACTCATCCTCTCGCTAGAAAAATGAAAAGACTTAAGCTGACCTTCCCAACACTGGACGGGAAGAGCTTGCGCCTTCCACCATTTGCACGCCCCCTGCAAGTGCTGGAAGGAGCACCCGCAGTCCAGTTCCTGATAGTCAAATTGAAGATGTCACTGTTGAACTACACCAGGATGAGGATATGGGTGTTGCTGGCGCTGGGGAGGAAATTGACAAGGAGGATTCTGATGGTGAGGTGGTTTGTTTAAGTCAGGCACCCGGGGAGACACCTGTTGTCCGTGGGACGAATATGGCCATTGACATGCCTGGTCAAAATACAAAAAAAATCACCTCTTCGGTGTGGAATTATTTCAACACAAATGCGGACAACAGGTGTCAAGCCGTGTGTTGCCTTTGTCAAGCTGTAATAAGTAGGGGTATGGACGTTAACCACCTCGGAACATCCTCCCTTATACGTCACCTGCAGCGCATTCATCATAAGTCAGTGACAAGTTCAAAAACTTTGGGTGACAGCGGAAGCAGTCCACTGACCACTAAATCCCTTCCTCTTGTAACCAAGCTCCTGCAAACCACACCACCAACTCCCTCAGTGTCAATTTCCTCCTTACCCAGGAAAGCCAATAGTCCTGCAGGCCATGTCACTGTCCAGTCTGACGAGTCCTCTCCTGCCTGGGATTCCTCCGATGCATCCTTGAGTGTAACGCCTACTGCTGCTGGCGCTGCTGTTGTTGCTGCTGGGAGTCGATCGTCATCCCAGAGGGGAAGTCGGAAGACCACTTGTACTACTTCCAGTAAGCAACTGACTGTCCAACAGTCCTTTGCGAGGAAGATGAAATATCACAGCAGTCATCCTGCTGCAAAGCAGATAACTCAGGCCTTGGCAGCCTGGGCGGTGAGAAACGTGGGTCCGGTATCCATCGTTAATTCAGAGGCAACTATAGACTTGATTGAGGTACTGTATCCCCGGTACCAAATACCATCTAGGTTCCATTTCTCTAGGCAGGCGATACCGAAAATGTACACAGACCTCAGAAAAAGACTCACCAGTGTCCTAAAAAATGCAGTTGTACCCAATGTCCACTTAACCACGGACATGTGGACAAGTGGAGCAGGGCAGACTCAGGACTATATGACTGTGACAGCCCACTGGGTAGATGTATTGCCTCCCGCAGCAAGAACAGCAGCGGCGGCACCAGTAGCAGCATCTCGCAAACGCCAACTCGTTCCTAGGCAGGCTACGCTTTGTATCACCGCTTTCCATAAGAGGCACACAGCTGACAACCTCTTACGGGAACTGAGGAAGATCATCGCAGAATGGCTTACCCCAATTGGACTCTCCTGGGGATTTGTGACATCGGACAACGCCACCAATATTGTGCGTGCATTACATCTGGGCAAATTCCAGCACGTCCCATGTTTTGCACATACATTGAATTTGGTGGTGCAGAATTATTTAAAAAATGACAGGGGCGTGCAAGAGATGCTGTCGGTGGCCCGAAGAATTGCGGGCCACTTTCGGCATTCAGGCACCGCGTACAGAAGACTGGAGCACCACCAAACATTCCTGAACCTGCCCTGCCATCATCTGAAGCAAGAGGTGGTAACGAGGTGGAATTCAACCCTCTATATGCTTCAGAGGATGGAGGAGCAGCAAAAGGCCATTCAAGCCTATACATCTGCCCACGATATAGGCAAAGGAGGGGGAATGCACCTGACTCAAGCGCAGTGGAGAATGATTTCAACGTTGTGCAAGGTTCTGCAACCCTTTGAACTTGCCACACGTGAAGTCAGTTCAGACACTGCCAGCCTGAGTCAGGTCATTCCCCTCATCAGGCTTTTGCAGAAGTAGCTGGAGACATTGAAGGAGGAGCTAAAACAGAGCGATTCCGCTAGGCATGTGGGACTTGTGGATGGAGCCCTTAATTCGCTTAACCAGGATTCACGGGTGGTCAATCTGTTGAAATCAGAGCACTACATTTTGGCCACCGTGCTCGATCCTAGATTTAAAACCTACGTTGTATCTCTTTCCGGCAGACACAAGTCTGCAGAGGTTCAAAGACCTGCTGGTGAGAAAATTGTCAAGTCAAGCGGAACGTGACCCGTAAACAGCTCCTCCTTCACATTCTCCCGCAACTGGGGGTGCGAGGAAAAGGCTAAAAATTCCGAGCCCACCCGCTGGCGGTGATGCAGGGCAGTCTGGAGCGAGTGCTGACATCTGGTCCGGACTGAAGGACCTGCCAACGATTACTGACATGTCGTCTACTGTCACTGCATATGATTCTCTCACCATTGAAAGAATGGTGGAGGATTATATGAGTGACCGCATCCAAGTAGGCACGTCAGACAGTCCGTACGTATACTGGCAGGAAAAAGAGGCAATTTGGAGGCCCTTGCACAAACTGGCTTTATTCTACCTAAGTTGCCCTCCCTCCAGTGTGTACTCCGAAAGAGTGTTTAGGGCAGCCGCTCACCTTGTCAGCAATCGGCGTACGAGGTTACTTCCAGAAAATGTGGAGAAGATGATGTTCATCAAAATGAATTATAATCAATTCCTCCGTGGAGACATTCACCAGCAGTAATTGCCTCCAGAAAGTACACGGGGACCTGAGATGGTGGATTCAAGTGGGGACGAATTAATAATCTGTGAGGAGGGGGATGTACACAGTGAAAGGGGTGAGGAATCGGAGGATGATGATGAGGTGGACATCTTGCCTCTGTAGAGCCAGTTTGTGCAAGGAGAGATTGATTGCTTCTTTTTTGGTGGGGGCCCAAACCAACCAGTCATTTCAGTCACAGTCGTGTGGCAGACCCTGTCGCTGAAATGATGGGTTCGTTAAAGTGTGCATGTCCTGTTTATACAACATAAGGGTGGGTGGGAGGGCCCAAGGACAATTCCATCTTGCACCTCTTTTTTCTTTCATTTTTCTTTGCATCATGTGCTGTTTGGGGACAATTTTTTTGAAGTGCCATCCTGCCTGACACTGCAGTGCCACTCCTAGATGGGCCAGGTGTTTGTGTTGGCCACTTGTGTCGCTTAGCTGAGTCACACAGCGACCTTGGTGCGCCTCTTTTTTTCTTTGCATCATGTGCTGTTTGGGGACAATTTTTTGGAAGTGCCATCCTGCCTGACACTGCAGTGCCACTCCTAGATGGGCCAGGTGTTTGTGTTGGCCACTTGTGTCGCTTAGCTTAGCCATCCAGCGACCTCGGTGCAAATTGTATGACTAAAAATAATATTGTGAGGTGTTCAGAATAGACTGGAAATGAGTGGAAATTATGGTAATTGAGGTTAATAATACTATGGGATCAAAATGACCCCCAAATTCTATGATTTAAGCTGTTTTTTAGGTTTTTTTGAAAAAAACACCCAAATCCAAAACACACCCGAATCCGACAAAAATTTTTCGGTGAGGTTTTGCCAAAACGCGTCCGAATCCAAAACACGGCCGCGGAACCGAATCCAAAACCAAAACACAAAACCCGAAAAATGTCCGGTGCACATCACTAGTTCAAACCAGTGAGACTTCAGGAACCGTAACACCACGTTAAGGTCCCAAGGTGCCACTGGGGGCACAAAAGGAGGCTGGATGTGCAGCACTCCCTTTACAAAAGTCTGGACTTCTGGGAGAGAAGCCAATTCCTTCTGAAAGAAAATAGATAGGGCCGAAATCTGTACCTTAATGGAGCCTAATTTTAGGCCCATATCCACTCGTGTCTGTAGAAAGTGGAGAAAACGGCTCAGATGGAAATCTTCCGTAGGAGCATTCTTGGCTTCACTCCAAGAAACATACTTCCTCCAGATACGGTGATAATGTTTTGCCGTCACCTCCTTCCTAGACTTTATCAGAGTAGGGATGACTTCCTCCGGAATACCTTTCCCAGCTAGGATTCGGCGTTCAACCGCCATGCCGTCAAACGTAATCGCGGTAAGTCTTGGAACACGCAGGGCCCCTGTTGTAACAAGTCCTCCCTGAGAGTAAGAGGCCATGGATCTTCTGTGAGCATCTCCTGAAGATCCGAATACCTGGCCCTTCGAGGCCAATCTGGAACAATGAGTATTGTTTTCACCCTTTTTTGTCTTATGATTCTCAATATTTTTGAGATGAGAGGAAGAGGGGGGGAGACACATAGACCGACTGAAACACCCAAGGTGTCACCAGGGCGTCCACCGCTACTGCCTGAGGGTCCCTTGACCTGGCACAATACCTCCGAAGCTTCATGTTGAGGCGTGACGCCATCATGTCTATGTGAGGAATTCCCCAAAGACTCGTTATCTCTGTAAAAACTTCTTGATGAAGTCCCCACTCTCCTGGATGGAGATCGTGTCTGCTGAGGAAGTCTGCTTCCCAGTTGTCCACTCCCGGAATGAAGACCGCTGACAGAGTGCTTACGTGATTTTCCACCCAGCGAAGAATCCTGGTGGCTTCCGCCATTGCCACTCTGCTCCTTGTCCCGCCTTGGCGGTTTACATGAGCCACGGCTGTGACGTTGTCTGATTGAATCAGAACCGGTAGGTTGCGAAGAAGATCCTCCGCTTGTCGTAGGCCGTTGTATATGGCCCTCAATTCCAGTACGTTGATGTGTAGAGAAGCCTCCTGGCTTGACCATAGCCCCTGAAAATTTCTTCCTTGTGTGACTGCTTCCCATCCTCAGAGGCTCGCATCCGTGGTCACCAGAACCCAGTCCAGAATGTCGAACCTGCGACCCTCTAGAAGGTGAGCACTTTGCAGCCACCACAGGAGAGACACCCTGGCCCGGGGGGACAGGCTTATCTTCTGATGTATTAGTAGATGGGACCCGGACCACTTGTCCAGGAGGTCCCACTGAAACGTCCTTGCATGAAACCTGCCGAAGGGGATGGCCTCGTAGGCTGCCACCATTTTTCCCAGAACTCGAGTGCATTGATGAACAGACACTCTTTTTGGTTTTAGCAAGTCTCTGACCATGTTCTGGAGGTCCTGGGCTTTTTCCATCAGGAGAAAAACCCTCTTCTGTTCCGTGTCCATGCCTAGGAATGATAGTCGAGTCGTTAGAATCAATTGTGACTTTGGCAGATTGAGAATCCAACCGTGTTGTTGTAGCACTCTCAGGGAGAGCGACACGCTCTACTGCAATTGATCTCTCAACTTGCTTTTATCAGGAGATCGTCCAAGTATGGGATAATTGTGACTCCCTGCCTGCGCAGGAGCACCATCATCTCCGCCATCACCTTGGTGAAAATCCTCGGGGCTGTGGAAAGCCCAAACGGCAACGTCTGAAACTGGTAATGACAGTCCTGTACAGCGAATCTCAGGTACGCCTGATGAGGAGGATATATGGGGACATGAAGATATGCATCCTTTATGTCGAGTGACACCATAAAATCCCCCCCTTCCAGACTGGAGATGACAGCCCGGAGCGATTCCATCTTGAATTTGAAATTTCTCAAGTACAGGTTTAGGGATTTTAGATTTAAAATGGGTCTGACCGAACCATCCGGCTTCGGGACCACGAACAGGGTCGAATAGTACCTTTTCCCCTGTTGAACTAGGGGAACCCTGACAATCACTTGCTGTTGATACAGCTTTTGAATTGCAGCGAACACTACTTCCCTCTCTGGGGGAGAAGCTGGCAAGGCCGACTTGAAAAATCGGCGAGGGGGCACCTCTTCGATTTCCAGTTTGTAGCCTTGGGATACAATATCCATCGCCCAAGGATCCTTGTCTGACAGAACCCAGACCTGGCTGAAGAGTCGAAGACGTGCCCCCACCGGTGCGGACTCCCTCAGTGGAGCCCCAGCGTCATGCGGTGGATTTAGTAGAAGCCGGGGAGGACTTCTGCTCCTGGGAACTAGCCGTAGCAGGCATTCTTTTCCCTCTACCCTTACCTCTGGCGAGGAATATGAGCCCCGACCTCTTCTGGACTTACGCGACCGAAAGGACTGCATCTGATACTGTGGAGTTTTCTTTTGCTGTGGGGGAACAAAAGGCAAAAAGGTAGATATACCCACGGTAGCTGTGGCAACCAGGTCCGCGAGACCTTCCCCAAATAAAACTTCACCTTTGTATGGCAAAACCTCCATATGTTTCTTTGAGTCTGCATCACCCGTCCATTGGCGAGTCCACAGGGCGCGCCTAGCAGAAATCACCATGGCGTTGGCTCTCGAACCCAGCAGCCCAACGTCTCTTTGAGCATCCCTCATATATAAGACTGCGTCTTTAATGTGGCCTAAGGTTAATAAAATGGTATCCCTATCTAGGGTATCAAGGTCAGCTGACAAGGTATCTGTCCAAGCTGCAACAGCACTACACACCCATGCCGATGCTATTGCCGGTCTGAGCAAAGCACCTGTATGTGCATAAATAGACTTTAAAGTAGTTTCCTGCCTTCGATCAGCAGGATCCTTGAGGGCCGCCGTGTCCAGAGACGGTGGCGCCACTTTCTTGGACAGGCGTGTTAAAGCCTTGTCCACCCTGGGTGAGGATTCCCAACGTACCCTGTCCCAAGCAGGGAAAGGATACGCCATAAGAATCCTCTTGGGAATCTGCAGTTTTTTATCAGGAGTTTCCCAAGCCTTTTCAAATAACTCGTTAAGCTCATGGGATGGGGAAAAGGTTACCTCAGGTTTCTTTTCCTTATACATGCGCACCCTCGTGTCAGGGACCGAGGGGTCATCTGTGATATGCAAAACCTCTTTTATTGCAATAATCATATAATGAATACTTTTTGCCACCCTTGGGTGCAACCTCGCTTCATCGTAGTCGACACTGGAGTCAGAGTCCGTGTCGGTATCAGTGTCTGCTATCTGGGATAGGGGACGTTTTTGAGACCCAGAAGGGCTCGGTGACCCAGCCGAAGCCGTGGATTGACTCCCTGCTCTTTCCCTGGACTCTGCTTTGTCAATCTCTTATGTAATAAGGTCACATTTGCATTTAAAACATTCCACATGTCCATCCAATCATGAGTCGGCGTTGCCGACGGTGACACCACAATCATCTGCTCCACCTCCTCCTTAGCTGAGCCTTCCGCATCAGACATGCCGACACACTCGTACTGACACCCACACACACACACACACACAGGGATATATTATAAGGAGACAGTTCCCCAATAAGGCCCTTTGGAGAGACAGCACACACCCAGCGCCAACTGACACTGGAAAATAATGTCCCAGATAATAGCGCTTTTATATTAAATTACTGTGTAATACACTCACTGCGCCTTACAAGTGCCCCGCCTCCTCTTTTCAGCCCTGTGTCACCGTGTTCAGCAGGAGAGAGACCGGGGAGCCAGCTTCTCAGCAGATCTCTGTGGAGAAAATGGCGCTGGTTAGTGCTGAGACCAAGCTCCGCCCCCTCCAACTGATGGGGGATTGAAAGAAATACTGCCTCCGCAGTATATATGCCAGATATAGAGGCTTTATAGCTGCCCAGGGCGCCCCCCCTGCACCCTGCACCCATCTCTGCCCGCTAGTGTGTGTGTGTTTGTGTGTGTGTGAGCAATGGCGCGCAGAGTTACCACTGCGCGCGTACCTCATTGAAGATCTGAAGTCTTCTGCTGCCTTGAAGTCTTCTTTTCTTCTTATACTCACCCGGCTTCTATCTTCCGGCTCTGCGAGGAGGATGGCGGCGCGGCTCCGGGATACACAGCAAGGGGAGACCTGCGTTCCGACTCCATCTGGAGCTAATGGTGTCCAGTAGCCTAAGAAGTAGAGCCTATCACTTAAGTAGGTCTGCTTCTCTCTCCTCAGTCCCACGATGCAGGGAGCCTGTTGCCAGCAGTGCTCCCTGAAAATAAAAAACCTAACAAAATTCTTTATCAGAGAAACTCAGGAGAGCTCCCCTGTAGTGCACCCAATCTCCTTTGGGCACAGGATCTAACTGAGGTCTGGAGGAGGAGCATAGAGGGAGGAGCCAGTGCACACCCATTCTAAAGTTCTTTATAGTGCCCATGTCTCCTGCGGAGCCCGTCTATACCCCATGGTCCTTACGGAGTCCCCAGCATCCTCTAGGACTTAAGAGAAAAGGGGTGGTTCGGCCACAGAGATGCATACAACCCTGCATTCTGGTCAATATACAGTACACAAATATTTCTGTGCGTGCCATCTGACGTGGGACTCTGTAAACAGTAGATTTGTTTATGTACTTTTTAAGGGGTGCTGCGGAACCCTTGTGGCGCCATATAAATAAAAATAAGAATTTACTCACCGGTAATTCTATTTCTCATAGTCCGTAGTGGATGCTGGGGACTCCGTAAGGACCATGGGGATTAGCGGCTCCGCAGGAGACTGGGCACAACTATAAAGAAAGCTTTTAGACTACTGGTGTGCACTGGCTCCTCCCACTAAGACCCTCCTCCAGACTTCAGTTAGGATACTGTGCCCGGAAGAGCTGACACAATAAGGAAGGATTTTGAATCCCGGGTAAGACTCATACCAGCCACACCAATCACACCGTATAACTCGTGATACAATACCCAGTTAACAGTATGATAACAACTGAGCCTCTCAACAGATGGCTCAACAATAACCCTTTAGTTAAGCAATAACTATATACAAGTATTGCAGACAATCCGCACTTGGGATGGGCGCCCAGCATCCACTACGGACTATGAGAAATAGAATTACCGGTGAGTAAATTTTTATTTTCTCTAACGTCCTAAGTGGATGCTGGGGACTCCGTAAGGACCATGGGGATTATACCAAAGCTCCCAAACGGGCGGGAGAGTGCGGATGACTCTGCAGCACCGAATGAGCAAACTCAAGGTCCTCCTCAGCCAGGGTGTCAAACTTGTAGAATTTAGCAAACGTGTTTGACCCCGACCAAGTAGCTGCTCGGCAAAGTTGAAGAGCCGAGACCCCTCGGGCAGCCGCCCAAGAAGAGCCCACCTTCCTCGTGGAATGGGCTTTTACTGATTTAGGATGCGGCAGTCCAGCCGCAGAATGTGCAAGCTGAATCGTACTACAGATCCAGCGAGCAATAGTCTGCTTTGAAGCAGGTGCACCCAACTTGTTGGGCGCATACAGGATAAAGAGCGAGTCAGTCTTTCTGACTCCAGCTGTCCTGGAAACATAGATTTTTAGGGCCCTGACTACATCCAACAACTTGGAAGCCTCCAAGTCATTTGTAGCCGCAGGCACCACGATAGGTTGGTTCAGATGAAAAGCTGATACCACTTTGGGGAGAAACTGGGGACGAGTCCTCAATTCTGCCCTATCCATATGGAAAATCAGATAAGGGCTTTTACATGACAAAGCCGCCAATTCTGATACACGCCTGGCCGAAGCCAAGGCCAACAACATGACCACTTTCCACGTGAGATATTTCAAATCCACGGTTTTCAGTGGCTCAAACCAATGTGACTTTAGGAAATCCAACACCACGTTGAGATCCCAAGGTGCCACTGGAGGCACAAAAGGGGGCTGAATATGCAGCACTCCCTCAACAAAAGTCTGAACTTCAGGTAGTGAAGCCAGTTCTCTCTGGAAGAAAATCGATAGAGCCGAAATCTGGACCTTAATGGAACCCAATTTAAGGCCCATAGTCACCCCTGACTGTAGGAAGTGCAGGAAACGGCCCAGCTGAAATTCCTCCGTTGGGGCCTTCCTGGCCTCACACCACGCAACATATTTTCGCCATATGCGGTGATAATGGTTTGCGGTTACTTCTTTCCTAGCTTTAATCAGCGTAGGAATGACTTCCTCCGGAATGCCCTTTTCCTTCAGGATCCGGTGTTCAACCGCCATGCCGTCAAACGCAGCCGCGATAAGTCTTGGAACAGACAGGGCCCCTGCTGCAGCAGGTCTTGTCTGAGCGGTAGAGGCCATGGGTCCTCTGTCATCATTTCTTGAAGTTCCGGGTACCAAGCTCTTCTTGGCCAATCCGGAACAATGAGTATAGTTCTTACTCCTCTTCTCCTTATTATCCTCAGTACCTTTGGTATGAGAGGAAGAGGAGGGAACACATAAACCGATCGGTACACCCACGGTGTTACTAGAGCGTCCACAGCTATCGCCTGCAGGTCTCTCGACCTGGCGCAATATTTTTCTAGCTTTTTGTTTAGGCGGGACGCCATCATGTCCACCTGTGGCTTTTTCCACCGGTTTACAATCATTTGAAAGACTTCTGGATGAAGTCCCCACTCTCCCGGGTGGAGGTCGTGCCTGCTGAGGAAGTCTGCTTCCCAGTTGTCCACTCCCGGAATGAACACTGCTGACAGTGCTAACACGTGATTTTCTGCCCATCGGAGAATCCTTGTGGCTTCTGCCATTGCCGTCCTGCTTCTCGTGCCGCCCTGTCGATTTACATGGGCGACCGCCGTGATGTTGTCTGACTGGATCAGTACCGGCTGGTTTTGAAGCAGGGGTTTTGCCTGACTTAGGGCATTGTAAATGGCCCTCAGTTCCAGAATATTTATGTGCAGGGAAGTCTCCTGACTTGACCATAGTCCTTGGAAGTTTCTTCCCTGTGTGACTGCTCCCCAGCCTCGAAGGCTGGCATCCGTGGTCACCAGGACCCAGTCCTGTATGCCGAATCTGCGGCCCTCTTGAAGATGAGCACTCTGCAGCCACCACAGCAGAGACACCCTTGTCCTCGGAGACAGGGTTATCAGACGATGCATCTGAAGATGCGATCCGGACCACTTGTCCAACAGGTCCCACTGAAAGTTTCTTGCATGAAACCTGCCGAATGGAATCGCTTCGTAGGAAGCTACCATTTTTCCCAGGATCCGCGTGCAGTGATGCACTGACACCTGTTTTGGCTTTAGGAGGCCTCTGACTAGAGATGACAGCTCCTTGGCCTTCTCCTCCGGGAGAAACACTTTTCTCTGTTCTGTGTCCAGAACCATCCCTAGGAACAGCAGACGTGTCGTAGGGACCAGCTGTGACTTTGGAATGTTTAGAATCCAGCCGTGCTGTTGTAGCACTTCCCGAGATAGTGCTACCCCTACCAACAACTGCTCTCTGGACCTCGCCTTTATCAGGAGATCGTCCAAGTACGGGATAATTAAAACTCCCTTCTTTCGAAGGAGTATCATCATTTTGGCCATTACCTTGGTAAAGACCCTCGGAGCCGTGGATAGACCGAACGGCAACGTCTGGAATTGGTAATGACAATCTTGTACCACAAATCTGAGGTACTCCTGGTGAGGATGGTAAATGGGGACATGTAGGTAAGCATCCTTGATGTCCAGTGATACCATGTAATCTCCCTCGTCCAGGCTTGCAATAACCGCCCTGAGCGATTCCATCTTGAACTTGAATTTTTTTATATATGTGTTCAAGGATTTCAAATTTAAAATGGGTCTCACCGAACCGTCCGGTTTCGGTACCACAAACATTGTGGAATAGTAACCCCTTCCTTGTTGAAGTAGGGGCACCTTTACTATCACTTGTTGTGAATACAGCTTGTGAATTGCCTGTAACACTACCTCCCTGCCTGAGGGAGTGGTTGGCAAGGCAGATTTGAGGAAACGGCGGGGGGGAGACGTCTCGAATTCCAGCTTGTACCCCTGAGATACTACTTGAAGGATCCATGGATCCACCCGTGAGCGAGCCCACTGATTGCTGAAGTTTTTGAGACGGGCCCCCACCGTACCTGGCTCCGCCTGTGTAGCCCCAGCGTCATGCTGTGGACTTAGAGGAAGCGGGGGAGGACTTTTGCTCCTGGGAACTGGCTGTATGCTGCAGCTTCTTTCCCCTACCTCTGCCTCTGGGCAGAAAGGACGCGCCTTTAACCCGCTTGCCCCTATTGGGCCGAAAGGACTGTACCTGATAATACGGTGCTTTCTTTGGTTGTGAGGGAACATGGGGTAAAAATGTAGACTTCCCAGCTGTTGCTGTGGAAACGAGGTCCGAGAGACCATCCCCGAACAACTCCTCACCCTTATAAGGCAGAACTGCCATGTGTCGTTTGGAATCTGCATCTCCTGTCCACTGCCGAGTCCATAACCCTCTCCTGGCAGAAATGGACATTGCACTAATTTTGGATGCCAGCCGGCAAATATCCCTCTGTGCATCCCTCATGTATAAAAGTGCGTCTTTTATATGCTCTACGTTTAGCAATATAGTGTCCCTGTCTAGGGTATCTATATTTTCTGACAGGGAATCTGACCACGCAGCAGCAGCACTGCACATCCAGGCTGAAGCAATAGCCGGTCTCAGTATAACACCTGTGTGTGTATATATAGATTTCAGGATAGCCTCCTGCTTTCTATCAGCAGATTCCTTCAGGGCGGCCGTATCCGGAGACGGTAGTGCCACCTTCTTTGACAAGCGTGTGAGCGCTTTATCCACCCTAGGGGATGTTTCCCAGCGTGACCTATCCTCTGGCGGGAAAGGGTACGCCATTAGTAACCTCTTAGAAATTACCAGCTTTTTATCAGGGGAAGCCCACGCTTCTTCACACACTTCATTTAACTCTTCAGATGGAGGAAAAGCTACTGGTAGTTTTTTCTCTCCAAACATTATACCCCTTTTTTGTGGTACCGGGGGTAACATCAGAAATGTGCAACACATTTTTCATTGCCTCAATCATGTAACGTGTGGCCCTACTGGAAGTTACATTAGTCTCATCGTCGTCGACACTGGAGTCAGTATCCGTGTCGACATCTGTGTCAGCCATCTGAGGTAGCGGGCGTTTTAGAGCCCCTGATGGCTTTTGAGACGCCTGGGCAGGCACAGGCTGAGAAGCCGGCTGTCCCACAATAGGTATGTCGTCAAACCTTTTATGCAAGGAGTCGACACTGTCGCGTAAGTCCTTCCACAGCACCATCCACTCAGGTGTCGACCCCGCAGGGGGTGACATCACGTTTACAGGCATTTGCTCCGCCTCCACATAAGCCTCCTCATCAAACATGTCGACACAGCCGTACCGACACACCGCAAACACACAGGGAATGCTCTGACAGAGGACAGGAACCTACAAAGCCCTTTGGGGAGACAGAGAGAGAGTATGCCAGCGCACACCAGAGCGCTATATAACACAGGGATCCCACTATCAATGAGTGTTTTCCCTTATAGCTGCTTTTTTATATATATCATATATATATATATATTATCTATACTGCGCCTAAATTTAGTGCCCCCCCTCTCTTTTTTACCCTTCTGTAGTGTTCAGACTGCAGGGGAGAGCCAGGGAGCTTCCTTCCAGCGGAACTGTGAGGGAAAAATTGCGCCAGTGTGCTGAGGGAGAAGCCCCGCCCCCTTATCGGCGGACTTTCTCACGCTTTTTCTGGAATACTGGCAGGGGTAATTTTACATCTATATAGCCTCTAGGACTATATATGATGTATATTTGCCAGCCAAGGTGTCATATATTGCCCTCAGGGCGCCCCCCCCCAGCGCCCTGCACCCATCAGTGACCGGAGTGTGAGGTGTACATGAGGAGCAATGGCGCACAGCTGCAGTGCTGTGCGCTACCTTGGTGAAGACCGAAGTCTTCTGCTGCCGATTTTACGGACCTCTTCGTTGCTTCTGGCTCTGTAAGGGGGACGGCGGCGCGGCTCCGGGAACGAACACCAAGGTCGGGTCCTGCGGTCGATCCCTCTGGAGCTAATGGTGTCCAGTAGCCTAAGAAGCCCAAACTACCACCTGTTAGGTAGGTTCGCTTCTTCTCCCCTTAGTCCCTCGATGCAGTGAGTCTGTTGCCAGCAGATCTCACTGTAAAATAAAAAACCTAAATATACTTTCTTTCTAGGTGCTCAGGAGAGCCCCTAGTGTGCATCCAGCTCAGCCGGGCACAAGAATCTAACTGAAGTCTGGAGGAGGGTCTTAGTGGGAGGAGCCAGTGCACACCAGTAGTCTAAAAGCTTTCTTTATAGTTGTGCCCAGTCTCCTGCGGAGCCACTAATCCCCATGGTCCTTACGGAGTCCCCAGCATCCACTTAGGACGTTAGAGAAATAATAATAATAATAATAATATATGGATGCAGGGTATGTAGTGTGGACCTAGGGGCCCGTGTGTACCCACACCTTGCACCCATTATAGATACGCTATTGGCGTGAGCAGTTAGAGTCAACTTGCATTCAACTCGCATCAGCCCCTATGTGCTAAACATTCTGAGATACTGTACATTAGTGGTATATTTACTATGGGCAAAATGCAGGAAGGGCCCAGTCAAGCACTAGCTTTATCAGCTAGAAGCTCTGCCTAAAAAAAGGATAAAGGGGGTCATTCCGAGTTGATTGCTAGCTGCCGTTGTTCGCAGCGCAGCGATCAGGCTAAAAATCGGCATTTCTGCGAATGCACCGCAATGTGCAGGCACGTCGTATGGGTACAATGAGCATTGTGGGTTTGCACAGAGTGTAACGAACATTCCAGTCGCACGGCCGAAAGCAGGAAGATTGACATGAAGTGGGCATTTCTGGGTGTCAACTGACCGTTTTCAGGAAGTGCTCAGAAAAACGCAGGAGTGGCAGAAAAAACGCAGGCGTGGCTGGGCGTTCACTGGCGGGTGTGTGACGTCCAAAGCCGTCCCTCCGTCGTTAGAGTCAACGCACACGAAGAGTAACTACAGGGCTGGTCTTGTTTTGCATAAAAAGATTTTGCAGGCGCTCTGCTGCACAGGCGTTCGCACTTCTGCAAAGTGAAAATACACTCCTCAGTGGGCGGCGACAATGCGTTTGCACGGCTTCTAAAAACTGGTAGTGAGCAATCAACTCGGAATGACCCCCAAAATGTACTCAAGTGTGTAGCAACACTACATTTAAAATATGGATCAATGATCTCTATGTTAACAGATGGTGAATGCATCTGTATAAGCCAGAGGTTCCCAAACTGTGCGCCGTGGCTCCCTGGGGTGCCTTGGGGTACTTGCAGGGGTGCCCTGGGTTGCTGGTCCAGGACCAGTTCAAATTATTCATGGTCAATATAATAGGCAAAACCAGTGCTGGTGGCTGCCAGTCATAAAATATGTGGCCAAACAGAAGCAAATCTTGTCCCTCACCACACAACTGACCCTAAGGATGACATATAAACACAATCTACTTAATGTAATATTTCTTTCTAAATTTCTCAATAAGAAATTTTTGGCCTAGGGGTGCCGTGAAAAAAATTCGGATATTCTAGGGCGCCGGGGCGCCTTGATTCAACAAAGTTTGGAAACCACTGGTATAAGCTGTAAGTATTCAAAAGCACAATATAGCTATTTACACAGCTCTCTGGTGTTGCTATAGTTTATTTTTTGTGATGGGCATTTTGTTTATACTGACCCTAATACATCATAAGGTTTATAGCGGTTACAATGTATGCTGCACAAGAGCTTCAATAGTTTAATCTCTTCAACCTGTTCTTTCTTTCTTGGAGAAAGTTGCTTTGTTTTGCATTCATAGATTTATATAGAAATGCAGACAATGGAAATTTGTGATGTTTATACTATTGAACAAAAACAGTTCACCTACAGTGCAGCAGCACTTACCTCCTTCTCTCTGTACGATATGATTAAGATGTACAATGTCTAGAATACTTTCAAGGTCTTGGTCCTGATATCCTTTTTCATGCATGTCGTCCATTGAATCCGGATAAATGACTTGATCCCTTAATGTTCCAATAGACATATATGGCCTGTAAAACAATTGTTTGGTTAAATACATTCCATGTGCTTTCATAGATAGAAGACTAAACTTATAAGCGAGTAAAAAAATGTACTAAACAGTGACATTTACCATTTCACAATACAAGTTGTTTTACCATAGGCAAATTTGTTTCAGTTTCACTGTTTTCTGTGTCAGTGTTTTCCCTAGCAGATAAAGGTTACATGAATGCTGACCACATTAAAGAGCCTAGAGAAGAACTTTTTTTTCTGCATTTAATAAAAATAATTTCATATTCTGATATAGATGAAGTTTTTGTTTGTAAATATACATCTTTAATATTAAGAAAAAGTATATATATATATATATATATATATATAATTTTTTTTAAATGTATAAGTTTTCATTGAGTTTTACAATTTTTACATTTATACTTGCATGAACATAACATGACAGGAAAATAAAATATATAAAACATAAGAAAAGGAGTCTGTGTGGTCTCAGTAATATGTCACATATACTGTTCAGGGCTATTACAACTCCAGCGCATAGAACAGAAGTTCACATATTTGCAGAAAATAAACACAGAGTGAGGAAAAGCAAGAAAACAGGTATCCTCATAGTTATCAGGCACTGTAACCCTCGCTTCATTAGATTGAACCTGTATGCATCCCACGAATAGCTCTTCTGTATGCAGTATTGAAGGGAGAACTTAATCAAATCTGACAAAAACACTCATATATAATTAATTGACATATGGCGAGTAAAGGCACCTTTCCCAGATGTTATGAAATGTCTGTTCACCGCACCTAGCCAAATATATATATGTTTCATGCAGAATTGTGTCATTAACCAGAGATTTCCAGGTTGCTAGAACAGGTCCAGAGGAAGCCAGCCAAATTCAGGGTACAGAGGTTAATCAACATAATGCCTAGCACATTTAGCCAAAAGGTTTTCATCAATCTAATATTTAAAAATGAAAATCTGTCCTTCTGTCTTTCTATACAAATCCACAGTTTACAAGCGAAGATCGTGAAATTTCACATACAAGAGTATTAAAACATGGCGGAGGCAACTAAAACAAGTTGAAATTCCTAGCACCCCTAGGGGGGCAGACAGCAGCACAGAGAATATCAGGATACAGCATAACTCCGGAATTGCTGGAGCAATGTACTCAAAAATTGGTACACATATGCCTTACAATCTAGCAACAAACACTGTGGGAGGAAGACACCCCTAGCACCCTTAGGGGTGAGGCAGCAGCACTGAGTATTTCAGCAGACAGCATAACTCTGGAATGCCTGCAGCAAATTACAACAAACTTGGTACACATATGACTTACACTCTGGGAGCAAACACTATGGGGGGGCAGACACCGCAAGCACCCCTAGAGGTTGGACAGCAGCAGAGTGTATGTCAGCAGCCAGCAAAACTGTGGAAGGCCTGGAGCAATTTACACCAAACTTGGGCCCTCATTCCGAGTTGTTAGCTCACAAGCTGCTTTTAGCAGCAGTGCACACGCTAAGCCGCCGCCTACTGGGAGTGAATCTTAGCTTAGCAAAATTGCAAACGAAAGATTCTCTAAATTGCGATTAGAAATTTCTTTGCAGTTTCTGAGTAGCTCGAGACTTACTCTGCCACTGCGATCAGTTCAGTCAGTTTCGTTCCTGGTTTGACGTCACAAACACACCCAGCGTTCGCCCAGACACTCCCCCGTTTCTCCAGCCACTCCCGCGTTTTTCCCAGAAACGGCAGCGTTTTTTCACACACTCCCATAAAACGTCCAGTTTCCGCCCAGAAACACCCACATCCTGTCAATCACATTACGATCACCAGAACGAAGAAAAACCTCGTAATGCTGTGAGTAAAATACCAAACTTCTTAGCAAATTTACTTGGCGCAGTCGCAGTGCAGACATTGCGCATGCGCATTAGCGACTAATCGCTCCGTTGCGAAAAAAAGATAACGAGCGATCAACTCGGAATGACCACCCTGGTACACATCTGAACTAAAATCTTGGAACAAACTCTGTGGGGGTTAGACACCCCTAGCGCCCCTAGGGGAGGGGAGGGGACAGCAGCGCAGAGTATTTCAGCAAAACTATGGAAGGCCTGGAGCAATTTACACCAAACTTTGTACACATCTCACTTACAATCTGGGAACAAACTCTGTGGGGGTTAGACACCCCTAGCGGTGGGACAGCAGTACAGACTATTTCAGGAGACAGCATAACTGCAGAATGCCTAGATCAATTTACAACAAACTTGGTACACATATGACTTACAAGCTGGGAACAAACACTGTGGGGGTAAGACACACCACTAGCACCCCTAGGGGTGGGCCAGCAGCACAGACTATATCAGGACATGCATGATATGTCAGTGATGACAGGGCTGCATGTGACAGGGGCAGTGACATGATGTGAGGAGGGGAATGGACGTAGCACGAACCCACACACTGGTAGTGATGAGCGGATTCGGTTTTACTCGGTTTTACTCGGTTCTCAAAACCGAATCTTATTGGCTCACTGATGTCACGTGTTTTGGATAGCCAATAAGATTCGGTTTTGAGAACCGAGTAAAACCGAGTAAAACCGAATCCGCTCATCACTAAGTTATAGTGGAAGTAGCATGGTCCCCCAGCAGCACATTGGGTTTTCATTTTATTGATGTGTATAACATTTTACATGCTTTTTTTATACTATGTTATTTATACTGTGTGTTTAATATTTAAATTAATTTTTGTAAACAAACATTCTTAAAATCCTGGGCAACGCCGGGTACTCCAGCTAGTTATTGATAAAATACATGCTATGGGAGTAAGTATATCCCTGGGGATAGCCGTGTATACAATAACAGCATTCCAGAATCTAACAACCGTGGGACAAGTCCACAGCAGGTGCCAAAATGTTCCCTCTCCCGAGGTGCACTTAGGACAAACTGAGACAGTCCTCCCCCAAATCTAAAGAGTCTCACAGGGATCATGTATATCCTAAAGTAAATATATATTTAGGGAAAAAGAAATCACCAATTGTATTATATGGTAACCAGCAGTTATGTAGAATACATTTACTTTAGCTGGGAAGGAATGACAACTAATCAAATGCAGATTAGGATTAAAAATAAAGGTTCATAAATTTACATTTTTTTTTTTTTTTCTTAAAATCAAGATTCAGTTATGACAAAAGAAATTCCAAGGCAAAGAGTTGATTTTAAAATTCAGGCACATGACCACATCCAAATTGTAAAGAGGACAACTTATTTTCCACTAGGTGGTGCTGAATCCTCAAAAGCATTTTAAAGTTCAACATATTAAACCAAAAATTATATAAAAGTTTGAAGATCCTTAACCCCTTAGAGACCAAAGGGATTTAACTCTTAAGGGTCTGACTCATACTTAACAGCAATTTGATTTCCTGTTAGGCAATATAAGACCATAACAGATAGGCAATATACCATAACATCAATAGGGATGGTAACATAGATAAGGAACAAACTTTAAAACTAAGAAAAGGGTAAACTAAATAAATACAGAACTAATATAAAAAAATAATAACCATTTTTATTACATAATTTAGCCCCCAACATATATTAATATTTTTGACCTGGCTAATCAATGACCATTCTTGTGCTTGCCATATGATTGTCTAAGTCGTCATCTTACCATGTATCTTTCTGCTTAATAACCTTTACCATGTCTGTCGTGCTCTGTAACTGCCATTAGGTAGAACTGCAACCTGTGGGTGAGCAGTCCCTCACCTACCAGTGGCAATTGTTCAATGTGCCAACAACACCTTCCATTGTGTGACAATTAGCCAACATACATTCATTTAATTCTAAGACACTGGAATTATGCTGAAAACTGGCAACATTGATGGACTTAGTTAAGAGTCAGTGTCACATGTAATTAAAATAACAATGATATTGTCAATGACTAAATTAAATTCCAGTGTTGTATGAAAAATAGTACAGTATATATGAGAAAAGTGAGGTTACATGACAATTAACGATGTGTCAGTTGAGAAAGAAAAATGAGGCAGCACTGAAAAACAAGTCAGGTGTCTTCAAACCTACCTACACCATCCACAATCTGTACTACAATTAACAATTCCAGCTATGGGTGGTATTCAGTTGTTTGAAAAGTCAGTTGGGTGTCTGTTTTGTTCCCTGTCCATTAGATAGGAATAAACAGACTCCCAACTGACTTTTCAAACAATTGAATAACTCCTATGGGGTATATGCAATTGCCGTCGAGTTGCCGCAAATGTCGAAAAACGGGGCATTTTCGACACAGAAAAAATATTCGACAATGCAATACAGTACTTTGACAAAAAACCTGCCGTTTCAGATTCGACTTTTTGCAATTTGACATTTACTCAAATTCGACATGTCTGCAATGGTAAAAATGCCGCTTTTCGACAAAAGTATATTCAATTGAAGACTGTCGATTCGACAACAGTGCTTTTCGACAGTCATTTCGTCAATTTCAGTCCACCTCATTTTGCTGGCGGAATCTAATAAAAAAATGTAAAAACATGTTTTTTTTGTGTTTTTTTTTATTGCTAATAGCATATCTATTTATATTAGAAGGGATTATGTACTTGGTTTGTCTTTTAGGAGCCACAAGTATTATTTATATATTTTTTAAAAGAATATTTTTTTTTTTACTGACTAAAATAATATGGAGAGATCAGAGCATGTTTTTCAGTGGGAAGGGGTTAAAAATCCTGAAAAAAATGCGTGGGGTCCCCTTGATTTAAGGGGTCCCCACTCCTCCAGGGTACCCCAGCCAGGGGTGACTAGTTGGGGATTTAATGCCACGGCCGCAGGGACCGGTATAAAAGTGTCCCCCGGCTGTGGCATTATCTCTCCAGCTAGTGGAGCCCGGTGCTGGTGTGAAAAATACGGGGGACCCCTACGACTTTTGTCCCCTGTATTTTTGGCACCAGGACCGGACGAAGAGCCTGGTGCTGGTTGTGAAAATATGGGGGATCCCCTGTCATTCCCCCCCCCCCCCCCACCACCGTATTTTTACAACCAGGACCGGCTCAAAGAGCCCGAGGCTGGTTATGCTTAGGAGGGGGGACCCCACGCATTTCCCCCCACAATTTTTTACTCCGTTTTGTGATGTCCATGAAGTCGAATCCAGGACGCACACTATCGTCAATTGGTCCGTTTTTCTACAGCGGGACTGTCGAATCCGTTTTTTATTGAATATGTCGAATTCGGGTCCCGGCGGGAGGGTGTCTGACTGTAGAATTGTGTCGAATTTAAAAACGGTCGAATTCCAGCCGGAATTCGACCGCAATTGCATATACCCCATATGTCTCTACTGTACTATTCCAGTCCAACGTCTCAGTGTTAACAATGATTCTGCTCTCTTCCTTCATACAATTAATCACAAAATAATGTTAAATGCATCTCATGAATAAATCTGAATATTGGCAGGACATGCCCCTCTCTCATAAAAATATCCTACAAAACTAACTTGCTCCCCTTTCAGTTCCTGTCTCAGCTATTGCAATATTATCCCTACTGGCCTTTCACCTAATAGTCTGTCTCCTCTTCAGCCAAATGAAAACACTTAACCCAGATTAATCTACCTCTTTTGCCAATATTCCATTGCTTGGCCTCAGCAATTTCTTTCACTGGCTCCAACACATTCAGGGATGAAATTCCTTTAACAAAACTAAAGGGTCTATTTACTAAGCCTTGGATGGAGATAAAGTGGACGGAGATAAAGTACCAGCCAACCAGCTCCTAATTGTCACTTTTTAAACCCTGCCTGTGACATGGCAGTGAGATTCTGATTGGCTGGTACTTTACCTCTGTCTACTTTATCTCCATCCAAGGCTTAGTAAATAGACTTGCAAATCCAATACTGTCCAACTTTACAGTTATTGCCTTATATATAGGGCTTAAAAGTGGTCCTGAAGAGGAGGTGGAACTTATTCTCCCCACCACCTACCCCCCTTCCATTAGGCAGAGCCAAGGCCAGTGCTAGGGTTTTCGGCACCCCTATGCAAACTATAAATTTGTGCCCTACCTCCCATACTTTATAAAGGGATAATGCACACCTTGCAATTTGTTGCAAAAAAAGGGTGTGGTCTCACAAGGAAGGGGCATGGTCACAGTAGTATCCCCAATTGAAACTCCACCACACAGTGTAGCACAATCTTATTAACGTTACACCGCAAGTAGTGCCCGATTCATATTACGACACACAGTAGTGTCCCTTTTTCCTTATTGATGTCACACTACAAAGTATTATTTTTATTATTACAATTTATTTATAAGGCGCCACAAGTGTTTCGCAGCGCCGTACATACAACACACATTAGAACAACACGGGGTATACAGAACTTAACATTACAGAAAACTAAAAGCTGAGCACAGATAACAATTATCACCTCAATTCTCAGTGCACAATACAGCTGAGATATAAGGAAGCAAAGGAGTAAATCGGCATACTACTGGGGGTGGGCAGCCATTGGAAGAGATGAACAGTCACGAGCAAAAGGAAATGCAGGTTTAGACAGTCACTGAGTGGGAGAGAGCTGTAATTGAAGTAAAAAATAAGAGGGCTGTGAGAATAGGAGGGCCCTGCTCTAAGGAGTTTACAATCTAGGGAGAGAGGGGTGACATGATGTACAAGCAAGCGAAATGTGGCTTCGTGTCAGGAATTAAGCAAGGCAGAGATGGCCAAGTCGTGAGGATAGAAGAGCGGCCTCAAGACTAGGTTATGTGGAAGGGTATGCTTTGATAAACAGGTGAGTTTTCAGTGCCCGTTTGTCGCTTTGCAAGGTCGGGGAGTGTCTAATAGAGCAAGGGAGCTTGTTCTAGTGAGCAGTGCGGGCAAAATCTTGGATTCACGCATGGGATGTAGTGACCAGGGTAGATGAGAGGCGACGGTCATTGGCCGACCAGAGTGGGCGGGCGGGAGTATGTAGGGAGATGAGGTTGTAGATGTATGGTGCAGTGGAATTAGAGAGCGCCTTGTATGTATGTGAGGGTGAGGAGTTTGAAGAGGATTCTGTGGGGGAATGAGAGCCAGTGTAGGTTTTGTAGAAGGGGAGTGGCAGATGTGGTGTCGGGAGAGGAAGATATGTCTAGCTGCGCAGTTGACAACAGATCGGAGTGGAGCGAGATGGGAGAGTGGGAGGCTAGTGAGGAGAATGTTGCAACAGACGAGCCGTGAGATGACTAGTGAGTGGATAATAAGTTTAGTCGCACTCTGGGAGAGGAATAGCCTGATGCGAGCGATGTAGCGTAGCTGGAATCGACAGCATTAAGCCAGAAATTGGATGTGGGGGGCAAAGGAGAGGGAGAAGTCAAGAGTGACGCCCAAGTAGCGGAGTTGGGGAACGGGGAAGATGATATTGTTGACAACAGTGATAGAAATATTGTGGGGTGGAGATTCTGGATGGGGGGAAAGCTGATGAGTTCGTTTTTTCCCAAGTTGAGATTCAGGGAGTGCTTAGACATCCAGGAGGACATGGCAGAGAGGACAGCTAGATACCTGAGAGAGTACAGAGGGAGATAGGTCAGGAGAGGAGAGGTATAGTTGCATATCATTCGCATAGAGGTGTTATTGATAGGCCAAAGGAGTTTATGAGCGAACCCAAGGAAGAGGTGTGCAGGGAGAAGAGAAGGGGGCCAAGGACAGAACCCTGGGGGACACAAACGGGGAGGGGGGAGGAAGGGGAGAGGTGGAGCTAGAGGTAGACACCGAGAAGGAGCGGTTAGCAAGGTAAGCTAGAGGTAGACACCGATAAGGAGCAGTTAGCAGGGTAAGAGGTGAACCAGGCAAGGACAGTATTAGAGAGGCCAATTGACTGAAGGGTGCGGAGGAGGGGAGAGGATGATCCACAGTGTCGAAGGCCGCAGAGAGATCCAGGAGGATGAGTAGAGAGAAGGGACCCCTGGATTTGGCCAAAAGCAAGTCACGGGTGACTTTGACCAGAGCAGTTTCAGTGAAGTGGAATGGGCAAAAGCCAGAGTAGTACCTCTTATATGCATTATGCCACACAGTAGTGATCCTTATACACAATGCCCACAGTAGTGCCCCTTATACACAATTCCCACAGTAGTAGTGGCCCCTACACATAATGCCCACAGTAGTAGTGCTACTTATACACATGTAGGAGTACACACTGATCAGATAATCACTCTGAAGAGCATTTATCTGATCTGCTCAGTGATTGGCATAGTGTGCACCAGGCTTTTGACCTAGAGCAGCATGTACATATAAGCTTCTTCATTACTACACACACAAGCATAACAAAGAATACTACTAGATTTTATGGTTAGATAAATGGCCTGAAGTAAAGTGAATACCCAGGCATAGGGGCCAGAAGTAAAAGTTACAAAAATGTTAAAATAGTGTCGCATTATACCGTGCTTGCGTAATAACAAAAATCTTACTTTTAGCTAAACTAACATCCAACTTTAAATGATGGGCAAGCAAACAAATGTAGAGTATAGGCTTGCACGTGTAGCACAAACAATCTGTATATAAAGCCCGATTAAATCCAAAAAGCAAGACAATAAGCTTCAAGTTCCTCTGCAAAAGCAGCAAACAACACCAGGGTATGCCAGGCTGGGGTGGTCTTACTATAACAGGAAGAGAGTGTGGAGTTATCCTGTCACTATGTGAAACCAGTCTTAGCCTGGTCAGCATGTGGCAGAATTCCATAAGGAGCCCCATGCATAGGGTGGTAGCATAATTGCTTAAGTAAAAAACAAATAATGTACTATTGTGGAACTAAAACCCTTGACACTTGGGCATGCCTGCTTGCACTTGAAGAACTAAATGCCCACATGACAATGGTGCATGTACATGCTAGAATGGATCCTGTAGTATTATAAGCGCCAACATGACCTAAATGCAACCCTGCCCTTGATAGCTTTGTAATTAGTCTTCTAAATGTTTTGTGTCTTCTTTTATTTTTTATTTGAATGTAGAGAAAAAACTGCCTGTTCTTTGTATAAACAGAAATATTGATAAAATGTATTTTTACATTGTGTCTACAGATGAGCTATAGTATGTCCAGAGAAAACATGAGCTCTGGGGGACCACCCTTGTATTACTTCCTCATCTGACTGTCTACGTTAGAAGGGGGGAGTTTGGAGTGGCATCTTTTCTTTCTGGGACTGGAAGTGTGGTGCTTGACTGTGACAATATAGTCAAGTAACCAGCATCTTCACATATAGGAAGGTGACTGCCCTTTCTCCTTCATGTCAGTGGCTGGAGTCTAGGGTCATTACAAACAGTGGATATGACAGTATGTCACTCATTCAGTGTTGTAGGGAACGCTAATCATTTGCTCCCTTAGCAACCACTAAAGTCCACCTAATTATAGTACAGGCCTTGGGCTACGTTTCTCTCCCAACAAATCGAATTTAGTCCGCACATTTTAAATAAGTCTCCATTGAATCTGTCATACATTTTTTCCAAGAGTGTATCTTGATGCATCTGATGCATATTATACTGTACTTGGAGTTACACATATTATAGAATCTTTAATACAAGCAAAATGCAGCAATTTTTCAACCATAAACCTACGACTATTTAAGAGTGCCTATTGTAAACCAGGCCCTTAATGTAAAGTACTGCTTTATAAAGTTTATGTAATTATATAGTTTTTTTCCCAATAGAAATATTGACAGCACTGCAGTCACTTAGAGAAGTCTACATACCTCCCCAGAAAAGAAAAGAGAAACAAGAATAACTAGAACAAGGGGTTCTGCAGGAAGACTTGAGAATGGAGTGACATTTCTAAAACACAGCACCAGTAATTCCGCCTTTCGCCCTAAAGTGTAAGTGGTTCAACTAATGAAAATGCCCTGTCTTCCTGCATAATACATATGTGCAGCACTAGACCTGTGAAATAGTTAATTATCACGCTGTTTCATAAAACTAAACTAAACATAAATAAATAAAATTACCAATAAGTTCCAATACACAATATTTGCATGATGGAAGAAAAAAACTCTAAATGCCAAAGGCAGATTTTATGAAAATTCCAAGTATTAGTGTTAATATACTGCTTTGGCTTTATTATACTACGCCCTGTTTATTTTATTAAAAAATAAATCAAGCACAGAGTAATCATGACAGATGGCCTCATTTACAATCCTCTCTGCTACAACATAGATTGACATTTTAACACACGTTAATCCATATGGGGAAATGAAAGAAGCATATGATGGCCTAAACAGAAGTAAGAAGATTACTGTCTGAATATGCTGTTTTTAATTCTAATGGCCAAGTCTAGTAAGTAAAAAACTAACAAAACATCTTTACATATAAATAAAGGTAGACTTGAATTTACAGTATTTAAAAGCTAGCTTCATTTTATTACACATGATATTCCATCTCACTACCAAGCATTTCCATAAAGTTTACCTCCAACCTGCAGCATTTACAGTATTGCTACGTTGTGCTTATTGTTATTGTGGGTATTTCATTTTAATAAACAATGTTATCTGTCAAGTACAAAAGGGGTCATTCCGAGTTGAACGCTCCTTAGCTACTTTTTGCAGCCGTGCAAACACATAGTCGCCGCCCACTGGGGACTGTATTTTAGCTTTGCAAGTGTGCGAACGCCTGTGCAGCCGAGCACTACAAAAATAGTTTGTGCAGTTCTGAGTAGGTCTGAACTTACTCAGCCGCTGCGATCACTTCAGCCTGTCCAGTCCCGGAATTGACGTCAGACACCCGCCCTGCAAACGCTTGGACACGCCTGCGTTTTTCCAACCAGTCCTTGAAAACGGTCAGTTGACACCCATCAACGCCTTCTTCCTGTCAATCTCCTTGCGATCGGCTGTGCAAATAGATTCTTTGTTAACTCCATTGTCCAGCAACGATCCGCTTTATACCCGTATGACGCGCCTGCGCATTGCGGTGCATACGCATGCGCAGCAGTGACCTGATCACTGCGCTGTGAAAAACGGCAGCGTGCGATCAGGTCGGAATGACCCCCAAAGTCTCTCCATTGCCTTGGTTCTATTTCCTTACCTCTCTGTATGTCATCAAGGTTAACCAACCCATTCTAAAGATGTTCCTTTCTAACTTTAACATAAAATGTGAATTACTGTATCTAGGATATGTACACATACTATAGGTATTTCCAATTGTACCTCATTTTTGTTCTTTACTGAATTGTAAAGGCTAGCTGCAATTATCTTTTTATTTTTTTTACTGATATTTGTAAGCATAAAATCTGTTTTTTTTTTAGCTGTAACCATTTCATTTGATCATACAGATGTGTCCACTTACATCTTTGCTCCATGCGCTACAAGTCGTGTTACACATAATGAGTGAGTGCTGTGTGACTCGGTAGCACCAAGCACCTTTTTTTTTTGCGATTTTTTTCCCCACGAAAATGTAATGTAATAGGACGCATGAGCAGCTTCTGTTGATTCAAATGATATGCAGTATGGCTATATTCTGTGTGTGACTGCGACTATTTGCATACAAAATGCTATGCTATAGAGTTTTCCTGAACATAACATTTCGGATGCAGATACAGCCGCAATTAAACACAGACTATAGGCATTCCGCATATCATTTTAATCAGCATAAGCTGCTCATGAGCTCTATTGCATTACATTGCATCAAAGATACATTTTTGTGGAAAAATACACATCTGTTTCTCTTACGTCCTAGAGGATGCTGGGGTTCCATTTAGTACCATGGGGTATAGATGGGTACACTAGGAGCCATGGGCACTTTAAGAGTTTAATAGTGTAGGCTGGCTCCTCCCTCTATGTCCCGCCTACCAGACTCAGTTTAGAAAATGTGCCCAGAGGAGCCGGTCACAGCTAGGGGAGCTCCATAGGAGTTTTCTTAGTTTTGTTGTTTTCTAGAGTTAATTAGGTTACAGGAAGGCTGCTGGCAATAGCCTTCCTGCTTTGTGGGACTTGGGGGGGGGGGGGGGGAGTAGGAACCAACTCTTGAAGTTAATGGTCCTCTACTCCACTGACAGGACACTGAGCTCCAGAGGGTGCTGATCGCAAGCCCGCGAGGCGACCGCTCAATCCCGCAGCACGGCCGCCACCCCCTAACAGAGCCAGAAGAAAGAAGAGTGGTGAGTACAGCGCAGCGGCTCGGTTAGCAGGTCACCGGTGGGAATAGTGGCACAAGGGTGGGAGCGCAGCTCTGACAGGCTGCGCTCCAGGAAGGCTCAGCAAAACACAGTGTAGGCGCTTTGAGGGGCGTCCTGAGCCAGCGCTGATCACCCTACACTGGTCAAGCAGCTGACAGGGGCTAATCCCGCTGTTAGCAAAAAAATCCTCAGGCCAGTATAATACAATTTGTGCGGGAAGCTGCGTGCGTACCCACAAAAACGTACACTTGCCCAGATAATGCAAGCTGACACTGATACCGACTCTGATACAGGGGATGGTGATGGGGATCTACTGGGGGTGGGGGGGATGCATCACTTGCTAAGGGGTGCAACTAATGATTGAAGCCATTTGTGACATTTTACATATTTCTGAAAAGGTACCCGAGCAGGTAGAGGAATCTTATTTTACGGAAAGTAAGAAATCCTCGCTTACCTTCCCAGCTTCTAAGGAGTTAAACTCTTTGTTTGAAAAATCCTGGGAAAACCCAGAGAAAAAATTCCAGATCCCAAAAAGGGTTCTCATTGCTTTACCTTTCCCTGAAGAGGATAGAAAGAAGTGAGAAAACCCCCTATAGTAAACGTTTCTGTATCTAGGTTTGTCAAAAAAAGGTGGTTTTACCTGTCCCTGGTTCAACCGCTTTAAAAGAGCCGGCTGACTGCAAGATTGAGACTACGCTCAAATCACCATACACAGCTACTGGTGTAGCTTTAAGGCTCACTATTGCTTGTGCGTGGATATTTCTAAAGCCATAGTATAGTGGTCAGGCACATTACTAGAGGACTTAGATATTATGGATAGGAGTGACACTGAAATGTTTTTGCGTCACATACAGGATTCTGCAGGTTTCATGGTGGAGGCCATGAAGGACCTTGGCATGCTGAATGCAAGGGCTACTTCCATGGCAGTCTCGGCATGCAGAGGACTCTGGCTACGCCAATGGACTGCGGATGCAGAATCCAAGAACAGTGTGGAGAACCTACCCTTCACAGGTCAGGCTCTGTTTGGGGACGCATTGCATGCGTGGATCTCCATGGCAACTGCGGGTAAGTCAACCTTTCTTCCCTCAGCAGCCCCACCGGCTAGGAAATCTTATCCTACGTCTACACTGCAGTCTTTTCGGACTGCAAAAGTTAAAATATCCAAACCCCCTTCCACTTTCTTTAGAGGAGGTCGGGAAAAATCCAGAAAACCGGCACCAACATGTTCTCAGGAACAGAAACCAGGTTCTGCTTCCTCAAAGTCTTCAGCATGACGGTGGGCCTCCCAGCCTGGAGATACGGCAGGTGGGAGCAAGACTAAAAGGTTTCAGTCACATCTTGGCGTCATCATACCTAGACCCCTGGGTAAAAGATATTGTTGCCCAGGGGAACAGACTGGAGTTTCAAGTGCTCCCACCTCACAGATTCTTCAAATCAGGCTTACCAGCTTCGCTGACAGAAAGTGCTATCCTACAGGAAGCCATTCAAAAATTGGTTCAAACAAATGTCATTGTTCCAGTTCCACCTCACCTACAACACAAGGGTTATTACTCAAACTTGTTTGTGGTACCGACGGTTCGGTAAGGCCCATATTAAACCTAAAGTCATTGAACCCCTTCTTGAGGGAATTCAAATTCAAGATGGAGTCTCTGAGAGCGGTGATCTCAGGTCTGGAGGACTGAGAATTCCTGGTGTCCCTGGATATCAAGGATGCGTACCTTCACGTTTCCGATCTGGCCGCCTCACCAGGCTTATCTAAGATTTGCGCTGCTGGACTCTCACTATCAGTTCCGGCACTGCCATTTGGCCTCTCCACAGCACCGAGGGTGTTCACCAAGGTCATGGTGGAGATGATGCTACTCCTCCGCAAGCAGGGAGTGAACATAATTCCATATCTGGACGATCTGCTGATAAAAGCATCTTCCAGGGAGAAGCTGTTACAGAACATTGCTCTCTCAGCTCGACTACTCCAGGATCATGGGTGGATCCTGAACCTTCCGAAGTCACATTTGGAGCCGACAAGGAGACTGCCCTTCCTGGGGATGATACTCGACACGGAAGGCAGAGGGTGTTTCTACCGGTGGAGAAAGTGTTGGTGATCCAATCAATGGTCTGGGATGTCCTGAAGCCAGCACGGGTATCGGTTCATCAGTGCATTCACCTTCTGGAGAAGATGGTAGCCTCCTATGAGGCTCTACAGTACGGAAGATTCCATGCATAGTCCTTCCAACTGGATCTCCTAAACAAATGGCGGATAAGCCTGTCACTGAAATCCAGAATTTCACTCCTCTGGTGGCTGCAAACTTCTCACCTTCTCGAGGGCCGCAGGTTCAGGATTCAGAATTGGATCCTTCTAACCATGGATGCAAGTCTCAGAGGTTGGGGAGCAGTTACCCAAGGGGAAAACTTCCAAGGAAAGTGGTCAAGTCTGGAATCCATCCTTCAGATATACAGTCTGGAACTAGGGGCCTTCTACAAGTGGCACATCTTCTCCAAGATCAGGCCATTCAGGTTCAGTCGGACAATGTAACGGCACTGTCCTACATAAACCGACAGGGTGAAACGAAGAGCAGAGTGGCAATGTCAAAGGTAACAAGAATCCTCCTCTGGGCAGAAAAGCATGTGGTGGCGCTGTCAGCAATCTTCATTCCGGGAGTGGACAACTGGGAAGCGGACTTCCTCAGCAGACACTATCTCCATCCAGGAGAATGGGGCCTCCACCCGGAGGTGTTTGCAGAGGTGACAAGCCAATGGGGTGTACCTCAGATAGACATGATGGCCTCTCACCTAAACAAGAATCTTCGGAGGTAATGTTCCAGGTCGAGAGACCCACAAGCAGTGGCGATGGACGCACTGGTAACTCCGTAGGTGTTCCAATCAGTGTATGTGTTCTCTCCACTTCCACTCATCCCAAGGATCCTAAAAGTAATAAAAATAACAAGAGTTCATGTGATCCTCATTACTCCGGACTGGCCAAGAAGGGCTTGGTACGCGGATCTTCTGGAATTACTGCTTGAAGATCCGAGGCCTCTTCCTCTTCGGGAGGACCTTCTCCAACAGGGGCCGTTTGCCTATGAAGACTTACCGCGACTACGTTTGACGGCATGGAGGTTGAACGCCAGATCTTAGCTCGGAAGGGCATTCCGAAACAAGGCCATTCTTACCCTGATACAGGCTAGTAAAGGGAGTATCGTCTAAACATTACCATCGGATTTGGAAAAAGTATGCGTCTTGGTGTGAATCCAAGAAGTTTCCTACGATGGGGTTTCAACTGGGACAGTTTCTCCGCTTTCTGCAAGCAGGTGTGGGCCTACGTTTGGGCTCCATAAAGGTCCAGATTTCGGCCTTTCCGTTTTCTTCCAGAAACAATTGGCTGCTCTCCCTGAGGTTCAGACATTCTTGAAAAGGGTTCTGCACATCCAACCACCCTTTGTGCCTCCTACGGCACCTTGGATCTTAATGTGGTGCTGCAGTTCCCGCAATTGGATTGGTTTGAGCCATTACAGGAGGTGGACATCAAGTTTCTTACTTGGAAGGTGGTCACACTGTTGGCATTGGCATCTGCTAGACATGTGTCCGAATTGGGGGCATTGTCCTGCAAGAGCCCCTACTTGATTTTCCACGAAAATAGAGCTGAACTCAGAACGCATCAGCAATTTCTTCCAAAGGTTGTGTCAGCTTTTTATATCAACCAACCTATTGTGGTGCTAGTGGCTACTGAATCCTCCATTACCTCAAAGTCCTTGGATGTTGTGAGGGCTTTGAAGATTTATGTGAAGAGAACTTCTCGTCACAGGAAGTCGAACGCTCTGTTTGTCCTTTATGATCCCAACAAGGTTGGGTGTCCTGCTTCTAAGCAGTTGATTTCTCGCTGGATCAGGTTTACTATCCAGCATGCTTATTCTACAGCAGGCTTGCTGTGTCCAAAATCGGTTAAGGCCCACTCTACTCGTAAAGTGGGTTCCTCCTGGGCGGCCGCCCTGGGTGTCTCGGCTTTACAGATTTGCCGAGCAACTACTTGGTCGGGGTCGAACACGTGTACTAAGTTCTACTAGTTCGATACTTTGGCCTCTGAGAACCTAAAGTTTGGTCAATCTGTTCTGCAGGAACCCCAGCACTCTCCCTCCCGTACTGGGAGCTTTGGTACATCCCCATGGTACTAAATGGAACCCCAGCATCCTATAGGACGTAAGAGAAAATAGGATTTTAATTACCTACCGGTAAATCCTTTTCTCGTAGTCCGTAGAGCAGGCATGTCCAAACTGTGGCCCTCCAGCTGTTGTGAAACTACATATCCCAGCATGCCCTGACACAGTTTTGCTGTCAGAGAATGCTAAAGCTGTGTCAGGGCATGCTGGGATGTGTAGTTTCTCAACAGCTGGAGGGCCGCAGTTTGGACATGCCTGCCGTAGAGGATGCTGGGCGCCCGCCCAGTGCTTCGTATTCCTGCTTTGTTACTTGGTTAAGTATTGTTGGTTCAGTCGTTGCTGAATCGTTTCAAGTTGGTTAGCCTGGCTTTCCTTTTGTTATGTGTGAGCTGGTGTGAATCTCACCACTATCTGTGTATTTCCTTCTCTCGAAGTATGTCCATCTCCTCGGGCACAGTTTCTAGACTGAGTCTGGTAGGAGGGGCATAGAGGGAGGAGCCAGCCCACACTATTAAACTCTTAAAGTGTCCATAGCTCCTAGTGGACCCGTCAATACCACATGGTACTAAATGGAACCTCAGCATCCTCTAGGACGATAGGTAATTAAAATCCTATTATTTCAAAATAATTTTCACAGTTATGTTAAATGTCATATTTTTAATGCACCTATTCTGTAAGATACACATTGGCATGAAAAAGTTTTTGCATCCCCCTCCCCCCCCCCCCCTCCGTTGCAAAAAAGAGTGGGCTACACTTCCTCCTCAATGATGTTAAAGTCTTATCTCGTTATCAGCGATTGGTCGCAGTTGCTGCTAAGTAAACACAGTTCAAACATGAGTTATTAGATTTATGGGGGGCAAATAATTTTTTACATGGGTGATATCGGTGTTGGATATCTTTTTCCCTTTAATTAATGAAAAGATCAATTAAAAACTATATTTTGAGTTTACTCAGGTAGTCTTTGTCTTGTATTCAGTTTTATTTGAAGGTCAAATTAACAAACTAAGGGCGGTATTAATTTCAGAGCTATTGAATTCACCCTCCTGCGATTTCAATTGCGGGCTGTTTTCACCCATTTTTAAGGCATTTTCACCAATTCCTTTTAATTTCTTTTTTTTAGTGAAAAGGCATTGGCGAAAAATGCCTCAAAATTGGTGAAAACGGACAGCGTTTTCGCCGCCGCAGGTGTGAACACAGGTAGATTTGCTGATCCAAATGTATATTTCTCCTGTTTAATTTTTCATCTAGACGAAAAAACGTACCTGCTATTGAATAGGGCGAATCCCCATTCGCCCTAAAAAATAGCAACAACAAAAATAGCAAAAATTTTTTGTTATTAAAAAAAACAAAAACCTATGACGAAGAAGTAAAGTAAATACAGAGTTCAAAAGCAGTATAGAAGCCAATTTTCCCTTCTACTGCTACTACAGGTTGAGTATCCCTTATCCAAAATGCTCGGGACCAGAAGTATTTTGGATATCGGATTTTTCCGTATTTTGGAATAACAAGGCGATGGGACGTAAGTCCAAGCACAGAATGCATTTAGGTTTCATATACACCTTATACACACAGTCTGAAGGTCATTTTAGCCAATATTTTTAATAACTTTGGTGGTCATTCCGAGTTGTTCGCTCGTTGCCGTTTTTCGCAACGCAGCGATTAGGTGGAAAATGCGCATGCGCATGGTACGCAGCACGCATGCGCTAAGTTATTTAACACAAAACTTTGTAGATTTGCTGGTGTTCGTGCAACGCTTTTCAGTCGCACTGCTGATCGGTGAGTGATTGACAGGAAAGGGGCGTTTCTGGGAGGTAACTGAGCATTTTCCGGGAGTGTGATAAAAAATGCAGGCGTTCCAGGGGAAAACGCAGGAGTGGCTGGAGAACGCAGGGTGTGTTTGTGACGTCAAACCAGGAACTAAACGGACTGAGGTGATCGCAATCTAGGAGTAGGTCTGGAGCTACTCAGAAACTGAATGAAAATTTTTAGTAGCAGTTCTGCTACTCTTTCGTTCGCTATTCTGCTAAGCTAAGATACACTCCCAGAGGGCAGCGGCCTAGCGTTTGCAATGCTGCTAAAAGCAGCTAGCGAGCGAACAACTCGGAATGACCACTTTTGTGCATTAAACAAAGTTTGTGTACATTAAGCCATCAGAAAACAAAGGTTTCACTATCTCACTTTCACTCAAAAAATTCTGTATTTCGGAATATTCCGTATTTCGGAATATTTGGATATGGGATACTCAACCTGTAGTATTATTTATCCAGTTGTATCCAGCTAATATTATAAATGACTACTGCACTGTCTAAAACTGGTTAAAGTGGCAATCCTTTTTGGGTAGCAAGTATAAACTATTAACCATCAAACCAAAGGAGACCTGGCGAGTTTGAGACCCCACTTGTGCAATGAAGTGTCACACACTCATATCTTCTGTAAATATGTTTTTCTTACAACAATCATGTCAATAACAGTGCCTATTTTAACTGATCTAGCAAATGGTTCTAATATTAAAAAACAAGGGAGATAATAGGAGCCGTGAGTAATCTCTGCATATGCTGGTACTGAAACTCCATTCAAATTATGCTAATTATAATAGAGATCAAAATGCATTGATACATTCGTCTCCGAGGCAAACTTAATTAAAACAGTCCACAGATAAGGCCAAATTGAAGGCCTTACGTATAAATCATAGTTGCTTGGATCATTGTTGGTTAAGTTCATTAATTTTAATGTTCTTGATCTGATAGGGCTCCACTCTGCCTTATAAAGAGAACCAGTTTTGTTACTAATGGTAAAATTATGTTTGTTCTTGAAGCAAGTATAGACACATTAATCTTTATAACATTGTTAATCAAACTAATAGGTCTAGTATTATTACATTTACATGTATAATGACCATTAGTTTCATAATAATTCTTGCATGTGTTATGTCAACTGGTAAAGGTTTGCCAACTCTTATGTTACTACAGAAGATGGAGAATTCCTGTTTATAAATATAATAATATTCAATTGTGAAACCAGCAGGACATGCTGCCTTTGAATCTAATGTTGCTAATAGCCTTTTATTTCCTCCTTCTGTTATTTTAGTAATTGCTTATTTGCTAAGACAATGGCTCCTTTTAAGAACTGCCACAATGCTAACACCCCTTTTCCACTAGCTAAAAAAACACGGGTAAATGCACGGGGGCGCGCATTTACCCATGTTTTTTGCTAGTGGAAAAGGGTCCCTCTGCAAAAACCCGGATCAAGTGACCCGGGAATCCTACCCAGGTAGCTACGGGAATGATCCGGATAGGGTTGTAGTGTAAACGGAAGCCGTGTCGATGCGACACGGCTCCCGTTTACACTGTATGGAAGGGCGGCGCATCACCAGAGCGTCACCAACCCGGCAATATGCTGGGTTGGGTGAGTGCAGTCGGAAAGGGGGCCCTGATGCGAATTGCAGCAGAGTAGCTCCCGTTTCAGGCTCCCGGCTGCGACCCGCATCAGTAGTGGAAAAGGGGTATTAGCTTTCTTAGCTATCTTACAATAAAATTCCTGGTAGTAGGCTGTGAATTATCTCAGAATACTCTCATTGGGCCACGTTTAGAAATAAGATTGAAGCCAGCTAATGGGTGCAAATTTACACCTGAAAAAAAACATGCTGTGATACAACGGTATAAATGCAAGGAAAATACTACCTCTTTTACATGCGACACACAAATACTGGGAAGTTTATTTTAACATTTGTGTTGAGCTAGGATACTAGATTTACTCTAGGGGGGTCATTACGAGTTGATCGCTAGCTGCATTCTTTCGCTGTGCAGCGATGAGGCAAAAAAAACGTCACTTCTGCGTATGCGGCACAATGCGCATGCGCGATGTACTATTACAACGAACGATGTAGTTTCACACATGGTCTAGTGAAGCTTTTCAGTCGCACTGCTGGCCGCAGAGTGATTGACATGAAGTGGGCGTTTCTGGGTGTCAACTGACCGTTTTCAGGGAGTGGTCGAAAAAACGCAGGCTTGCCAGGAAAAATGCAGGTATGGCTGGGCGAACGCAGGGCGTATTTGTGACGTCAAAACAGGAACTGAACAGTCCGAAGTCATCGCAAGCGCTGAGTAGGTATTGAGCTACTCTAAAACTGCACAAAAAAACTTTGCCGCCGCTCTGCGATCCTTTCGTTCGCACTTCTGCTAAGCTAAAATATACCCCCAGTGGGAGGCGGCATAGAGTTTGCATGGCTGCTAAAAACTGCTAGTGAGCGATCAACTCGGAATGGCCACCTAAATCTGTTGCCACATTTTACATTTAATACTACAGATACAAAGGTGGCCACATATACCTATCATCAAATCGTGCCAAATAGCCCAGTTTAGCATACCACAGACTTTGCAACCGGCCAGCCGATGGTGTCACAGATAACCAGATACTCTGTCCTTGGACGCAGCTCGAATCAGTAATGCATGAAGGATGCCTTCTGCATCATAACCATATTAGTGCTATTACTGCTGCTTCTATAGACACCATTATCTTTGCGGCTCCATCTGAGGCTAAAAGGAAACAGTTTGCACCTTTCTCAAATTCAGCAAGCAATTTCTAAATTGAATCAGACATTTTATAATTTAGAAAACAGAGCTAGTAAACTAAGGGGCAAAAATATAATCAATAGAATAAAAGGCCTATCTAAGCTAGATTGATCTTTATCCTTGAACCCGAAAAATATTGCTAATCAATTTGCTTCTTAACATAAGAAATTGTATAAGCTTCACAGGGATAATCTCACCCCTCAACCTTCAGCAACTCTTATACAATCTATCCTTGATTCCGTTAAATTGGCATCTATTTCCTTTAAGGAGGCTTCCGCACTATGTGCCTAATTCAGACCTGACCTGGGCTGTGTGTTTTCGCACAGCAGCCGATCAGGTCTGAACTGCGCATGTGCCGGCGTCACAGTGCACCAGCGCATGGCAGACAGCCGACGGCCATGTGATAGCTGGGCGGGAGGGGGTGGGCCGGTGGCGTTTGGCCGCCGTTTAGGGGGCGCGGTCCGGGCAACATAGGCGTGCCCGGACCCTCACAGTGATGAGTAGCTTCTGCCAGCACACAGGAGCTGTGCTGGCAGGGAGCTACTCCTAAAGTACAAAAGCATCACCGCTGTACAATGCTTTTGTACTTGTGCGGGGAGGGGGGGTCGGGCCTGACATGCGGGGTGGACTAGCCCTGTGTCTGTGTGATATACGATCAGGTCTGAATTAGGCCCTATGTTCTGCTTGGACTAGTGATGAACTTCACACTGCCTTGAAATCTCTTAAGAAAGATAAAGCTCTAGGCCCACACGGGTTTATTAATAATTTTTCAAGACACTCTTTTCCCCATTTTGTAAATCGCTATAATGATGTTTCTAAAAAATGTCTTTCCAACTGAAATGCTGGAAGCCCAGATAGTTACGATACCCAAACCTGGCAAGAACCCGTCTCTGTCAAAATTATAGACCTATAGCAGGGCCGAAACTAGGATTTTCATCACCCGGGGCAAGGTGGTAATTCACCCCCCCCCCCCCCAAAAAAAAAAAAAAAACAATAAAAAAAAAAACATACAAACAAACAAATACTGTCAGACTAAAATAATTATATTATCAAAAAATGTGAAAAAAGGGGATATTATTGGACAATATTGCCCTATGTGCCCCAAATGCCCTAAGCGTCACATGCCCCCCCAGCAGCGTGTTCCACTACATGCCCCCCCCCTGTGTGTCCCCATACATTGCACTATATCACTGCACTACATTCCCATAACCACTGCATTACATCACTCGTACAACATCCCCTACATGCTGAACTACATCACTACACTACAGCGTGTCTTCTCAATGGTCTGTAGGCGGCAGCTTGTTATCGGTCGGTGCTGGCCAGGCAGCAGGGATCATAGCCTGCTTAAAAACACAGCACCAACAGCTCACCTCTATAGCTTGCACAGTGCACCACATGCTAGTCGCAGCACTGCATGGCAAAGAAGAGAGTTTAAGACAGTAGCCGGCATAGGAGAGATCCCAGGTACTGGAGCTCATCCGCACAGCATCGGAGCCAACTGTGGGCAGACAGGTGGGTCAGAGACATTGCCCCGGGAGCAGTCTGCTGTCTCACTGGAGCAGAACAGCATTGCTGGTATTAAAAAAAACAACAAAAAAAACATGTTTCTCTGTAACTCCTCGGCACCCCCTCAATTCCTGCACCCGGGGCGCATGCCCCCTTAGCCTCCCCCCCCCCCCTAGTTACGACCCTGCGTATAGCACTTTTGAATACAGGTATAAGGATGTATGCTAAATTAATTGCGAATAGGCTAGGGGGTATATGCAATTCCGGGCGAATTGCGGCTTTTTTTCGTCCGTTTTTAAATTCGACACAATTCGACCGTCGAATTCCGGCCGGCGGGTGCCGGAATTCGACATATTCAATAAAAAACGGATTCGACAGTCCCGGTGTCGAAAAACGGACCAATTGACGGATAAGTGCGTCCTGGATTCGACTTTTCCAACGGCGCAAAAATGGTTAAAAAACACAGAAAAAAATTGCGTGGGGTCCCCCCTCCTAAGCATAACCAGCCTCGGGCTCTTTGAGCCGGTCCTGGTTGTAAAAATACAGGGGGGAAATGGACAGGGGATCCCCCGTATTTTTAGAATCAGCACCGGATGCAGAGCCCGGTGCTGGTTCTAAAAACTGGTATAAAAGTGTCCCCCGGCTGTGGCATTATCTCTCCAGCTAGTGGAGCCCGGTGCTGGTTCAAAAAATTTGGGGGACCCCTACGCTTTTTGTCCCCCGTATTTTTTGCACCAGGACCGGATGCAGAGCCCGGTGCTGGTTCTAAAAATACGGGGGATCCCCTGTCCATTCCCCCCCCCCCCCGTATTTTTACAACCAGGACCGGCTCAAAGAGCCCGAGGCTGGTTATGCTTAGGAGGGGGGACCCCACGCATTTTTTTTTCGTGATTTTAACCCATTCCCACCCCTTCCCACTGAAAACCATGCTCTCTCAATTTTAGTGAGTTAAAAAAAAAACATTATTTTAAAAAATATATAAATAATAGTTGTAAATCCTAATAGACAAACCAAGTACCTAATCCCTTCTAATGTAAATAGATATGCTATTAGCAATAAAAAAAACACACAAAAAAACTTTTTTTATTAGATTCCGCCAGCAAAGTGAGGCGGAATGAAATTGACGAAATTACTGTCGAAAAGCACTGTTGTCGAATCGACAGTCTTCAATTGAATATACTTTTGTCGAAAAGCCGCATTTTTACCATTGCAGACATGTCGAATTTGAAAAAGTCGAATTTGAAAAAGTCCGTTTTTTTGTCGGAAAGTACTGTATTGCATTGTTGAATATTTTTTTTGTGTCGAAAAAATGCCCCTTTTTTCGACATTTGCGGCAATTCGACCGCAATTGCATATACCCCTAAATCTGCTGATCCCCACTTTGGTTGCCCAGGACCAAGTTGGTTTTACAATAGGTAGACAAGCTCCAGATAACAATAGAAGAGTTTTTCTCTTTAATGGAAACACACTGTCAATAAGAAGCCTTTACTATTGCTTTCACTAGATGCAGAGAAAGCTCTTGCTAGGATACATTGGCTTTATATGACTGAGGTTCTTGCTAGGTTTGGTTTCTCAGGCCTATTTTTGCTATATTACATCTATACTTGTCAAGGGTGTCCATTATCACCATTATTTTTTGTATTAGCAATAGAGCCCCTAGCAGAAAACATTAGAACTTCCACACAGATAGACAGGTTTTTAATAGGTACAATACAACATAAGATCTGCCTGTTCGCGAATGATGTTCCTTTATTTCTAAAATTAATCAAAATTAATTTCTAAAAGCTCTTTGCAGAGCTGGCAAAATTTGGGCATCCTTTCAATTAAAGATTTATTTGATAACTCAGTTCTCAAATCCTTTTCAACAACTACAAACCCAATATTCTGTCCCGGTCAAGGACTTTTATAAGTATTTACGCATTAGACACTGGATTTTGACAGACTCACCACCTCCATACTCTGCCCCTTCTCCTCCACCATATATACAAGCCATGGAAGTGGTATTTCTTCATGATGAACTGAAACTTCAAATACAAGTTAGATGGGAATCAGAGCAAAATATCCTATTAACAGATGATGATTGGAATAAAATCTTTCTAAATGTTTTTAGGATGTCTAGATGCATTAAACATTCAGAAATGATGTTTAAACTAATACATGGGCTATATCATACCCTAGATAAACTGCATAAAATTTGTCCGTAGTCTTCTACATTTTGCTGGAGACACTGTGGTCATATTTTGGTCATGTCCCCCCAAAAATTAGTTTTTTTGACTTGATTAAACAAGTTACAGATGTCTCCCTCCCGTTACTTCCTGAAACTGTATTTTCACATAATTTCCCCCCTTCTCTTCAGGGTGTAACTACATATATAATAGGTTACATACTTATTGCTACCAGGGCTGCCTTAGCTCAATATTAGAAAAGGGTTGACTCCCCAAGATTATATCTAATGTTCATCGCAGCATTGAAATGGAAACTATATGATTTAAGTACTCTATGGCTCCATCATCTCCCCTGAGCAAATGGCTTGCCTGGTCGAACAACTATACCACTCATAGTGCTCCAGGCAATGCCCTGAACTAGGAAGGATGAGTTACTATTTTTCTTTGACCCTAATGTGCCTCCAGTTGTTATTCCTAGGAGCCAAATCGACTCTTTAGACTGACTCCTTTAAATTACATATTATCCACCCTTACGAGGCGGATTTTAGGTCCCCATGGATTTATAGGTATGCATTTTAAGGGAATGCGCATACTCAGCCATTGATTGATTGTTACATCTATAATTTATATTTTTTTATTTCCTTTTTTTCCCCTCTCCTCCCCCTACTGGTTGACTAAATATTATTACAGATCAGATTCTAATATGTTTCTTAAGATATGTACGCTTACCTTGCCTTGAAAGATCTGTAATGTCAAACTTCTTTTACTCAATAAAAAAAAAAACCTTCTGTTAAAAAAGAAAATACGTACAGATCGTAACTGCAATGCAGCCGCTGTTTGACTGACTGAAAGCCAGCATTTCTGGGTGGAAACCTGCCTTTTATTGGGTGTGTCAGAAAAAACTCAGGCATGCCCAGGCGTTTTTGGGGATGGTCTTTGACGTCAGCGTAGACCACTTCCAGGCCATTTCAGTCGCAGATAAGTGGCAGCCTCAGACCTACTCACATTTGATCAGACGGCAAAGTTTATTCGATGTCCCAGGAAATGCGTATGCATCTGCGAGTGGATAGCGATCTGTGATGCATTCGCAATTTTGCAAGGGGCGTTTTTTCTTGCTGTTGGGGAGGTGCCTTTCTACTCGTAGACAACTGCAATTTCTCTGAATAGCAATCCATGCTGAATTAGGCTCTTAGGCCCCCAGTACACTATAAGGATATAGTGAACTAAGACTCAGAGGGGCAGATGTATTAGGCCTGGAGAAGGTATAAAGAAGTGATAAAGCAGTGATAAGTGCAAGCTGATAATGCACCAGTCACTCAGCTTCTGTCATTTTTCAAATCTGTAATGACTGTTTGGTGCCTTATCACCTTGCGCTTATCACTGCTTTATCACTTCTCCAGGTTAATACATCTGCCCCAGAATGAGCAAAATGTAGCCGAATGGAGGAAACCTTAGTAAAGTACATACTGTAGGGTAAAAAAGCAAAACACAGGTCGACTTTATACAAATAAACAAATTCCGAGCATGGGGGGGTTATGAACACCGCTAAGCAATGCAACCACAATAACCCCATTCCCGGCACCAATGCAGGTCCTGTCCTATGCATGCGCTAGCAGCCAATGCAATCTGATCGCATTGGCTGTGAATGCCTCTGCCTGATTGATAGGCAGAAGCGTTCGCAAGGGGGGCGGGTGTGGTGATGGAGCGGTGCAGGAGTGGTGCGAGCAAAACAGTGGTGGGTTGGCGGTATTTTTGGGGTGGCTGCATCACGTCACACGGAGCCGCTCCGATCAGGAAAATGGCGGCGGACCGCCTGCATACACAGTTTAGCAGTTGCTGCTGAGGGTCATACATAGTTGCTGCAACCTAAATTAAATTGCGGTTACAGCTGCTGGGCAGGCCATTCAGCATGCTGGGTGGCCTTGCCCTGCGATGGACTGCCCCCAGAATGCGATAGAAAGGATTGCAGATTCTGCTTGTTAGCAGAATCTGCAATCCTTACTGAATAACCCCCATCGAGTGCACTATACAGTATGTAAAAAAAATGAGGAAAAAGTAGCAAAACGTACTGTAGCAAAATTAGAAATAGTATGCAGCATAGACGTTTCAACCTGTGTGTTGTGCCAGACAACTTCCGCTATATGATGCAAAAAGGATAGGTGTATGATGACATATCTGTAACTGATAAAAGCCAAGGAATAGGGCAGGGCATTAGTAGTTATTGTCAGGTGATCAGTTAAAGGATTTTTATGCTGATAATTATTATTAATATTAATAATAAACTTTATTTATAGGGTGCCACAAGTGGCCCACAGTGCTGTAAGGAGGGCAAAACAATAATATAGTATACGGTTAAACAGTACACTACATTACAATACAGTAGACAAGGAATAGCACTACAGTTCTCAACACAACCACTAATGCAAGGGGTGCAATGGAAAGATTCAGCATAAGCTAAACCTGTACATATTAGCATGGGCAGATAACGGGTCTGAAGAAACAAAAAACAGCAAAGGAGTGGAGTCTGGGTGCAGACAGTCCCAGGAGGAAGTGTAGAATGCAGCTGGTGTACAAGAGAAGTAGGTAATGAGAACAGGATGTAAGAGCGCCCTGGTCATGAAGCTTACAGTCTAAAGGGAAGTGGGAGGTTAAATGAAAGACATAAGGAGTAAGCCAATGTAAGGAGAGCTAAGGGCAGGAAGCAGGAGTGGGATGTTGTAGAGCTGGAACCAACAGGATAGGGCTAGAGATTTAATGTGGTGGGGGGTGGGAAAAGGAGAACGTAGGGAGAAAAATGACTTACAGGCAGCAGTGTTAGGGAATAGAAGAGTTAGTGGTGTTGTTGACAGTGGTAGAGAGGTCAGGAACTCTAGATGGCAATTAGATCAGTTTTCACCATGCTGAGTTTGAGAAAACGCACAGTCATCCAGGAAGAGATGGCAAAGAGTCAACTGGATACCCAGGAGAGGAGGGAAAGGGAGAGATCAGGAGAGGTAGAGTTGAATGTCATTGGATGCTGGAAGCCAAAGAAACTGATGTGCTGCATATTACTTTTTCAGTAATTGCTTCTTCAATATGGGTCACACTTGCATTACATGTATTGATAAACCATTCCATGTGACCTATATAGTGTGCCAAAGGCAGTTGCTTCATGATTCAGGGAGTAAAGGTTGAGTCTCTCATATCATAAAATCCAATATATTCTGAAATCCATAATGTTTTGAGCGTGACTAAGATATATACCTAAGATATATACCTTTGCTTTCAGATGGTTCAAAGTACATAAACTTTGTTTCACGTACATAATTATTAAAAGTATTGTATGAAATTAACTGAAGGATGTGTGTGTAAGGTGTATATGAAACATAAATGCATTTCCCCAGGATATCTCATTATGGTATACAGATATTCCAAAATATGGAAAAATCCAAAATACTTCTTGTACCAAGCATTTCGGATATGGGAGACTCAACTATTGGTTATTGAGCATCTGATTTCTGTGCTTTATAGTTCCACAATGCACATTACATCTGCAGTTAATGTTTTTCAGACCCACTGTCAGCTATGTAGTGTACCAAGATAGCTGCATTATCCCCGTTTGTGACAGGGACATGCAGCCAGGGGAGGCAGTACCTCCCCTGTCATTAATGAGGACAATAATATAAAGATACTTATGACACATTCTGGGTCATAAGTATATGCTTTATATTATTGTAATAATTTTATATTACAAAACAGGTTCAAATTTGTTTTAGAGACACAGAGAGCGGTGCCTCCTGTGAATAATGACAAAGGGCCGGAAGCTTGGGGCGGGGCCAAGGAGAGGGCTGTAAAAGCCCATTAAAAAAAATCAGGATAAGCAGCACTAGTATAAGTGTCTCAGTGACTGGGACGTGCTTTCAGCCCATATGAAAGCATGCCCCTGTCACTGATGCAAATATTATTGGGCACCAGATTCTGAGCACACTGGGCTCCAGCCTACTTTCACTGTCCCATCTCCGGCCTGCAGCTTTACTCCCGACTCGAGACCCGCTTCCATTCCCCCGGCCAGACCCTCTGCACTTCTGCTGGTGAGACTCTGGCGGCTTCTGCTCCCCTGACTTCATGTGCATTCAGGCCCGGCCCCTACGCATACGCGGCTGCGTAGAGCAACGGACCTGTGTGGGCGCCGCTGAATTCACCATCACTAGGCACTTAGCCGCCCGCTGATCACCGCCCATGATCCCCGCTCAGTACTCCTCACCCCCCCCTGCACTCACTGCCGCCCCCCCCTGCTCACTGCCGCCCGCCGTTCACTTGCCAGCTGAGCTGAGCTGGGCTGTCAGCGGGAGGGAGCTCAGGAGATGTTGCAGAGGCTTGGCCGCAGCATCTGGGAATGTGTGAGAGACCACAGCCGCTATTGACAGACACTGGTGACTGGTGAATAGCTTGTAAACTCCCCCCAACACCATCCCATCGGCAGCACCCCCCCCCCCCATACTGCTATCTTGCCTTCTCACCCCTCAGCTCCATCCCTCCCCCCAAGCGGCTCTCCTGTGGTGTGACGTGCATAAGCGTCTCTCCTGTGGTGTGACGTGCATAAGCGTCTCTCCTGTGGTGTGACGTGCATAAGCGTCTCTCCTGTGGTGTGACGTGCATAAGCGTCTCTCCTGTGGTGTGACGTGCATAAGCGTCTCTCCTGTGGTGTGACGTGCATAAGCGTCTCTCCTGTGGTGTGACGTGCATAAGCGTCTCTCCTGTGGTGTGACGTGCATAAGCGTCTCTCCTGTGGTGTGACGTGTGTAAGCGTCTCTCCTGTGGTGTGACGTGTGTAAGCGTCTCTCCTGTCGTGTGACGTATATAAGCGTCTCTTCTGTGGTGTGACGTATATAAGCGTCTCTTCTGTGGTGTGACATATATAAGCGTCTCTTCTGTGGTGTGACGTGTATAAGCGTCTCTACTGTGGTGTGACGTGTATAAGCGTCTCTACTGTGGTGTGACGTGTATAAGCGTCTCTACTGTGGTGTGACGTGTATAAGTGTCTCTTCAGTGGTGTAACGTGTATGTCACGGACCTGGAATGAGGGAGTTGAGGACTCAGGGTTTCTTTCGATGGTCGGGAAGAAGAACCGGAGCTGTGTCGTAATAAAGACGGCCGGATATAGGTCCTCCTCATGCAAATTTGAGAATGATGTTGAAGAACTCTGAATGGAGAAATGAACGGATAATTTGAGAATGATGTTGAAGAACTCGGAATGAAGAAATGAACGATGATTTGAGAACGATGTTGAAGAACTAAAAATGAAGAAATGAATGCCGAAAGCACTGGGACTCTGTGAGCGGAGAGACACACTGGGATGCTGGAAGCACTGGGACTTCTGAGCACTGAGACTCACGCTGAGAAGCTGGAAGAACAGGGACTTCTTGAGCTGAGAGTCACGCTGAGATGCTGGAAGCACTGTGACTTCTGTGAGCTGCAGCTTGAGCCTGGGAGATGCTATGCAGCGATGATACTCAGGCACAGGAGCTTTGCTCAGTGCCTCCTTTTGAATAGCCCACCCTGCCACTGATTGGGGGAGAGAGCTCCGGCCGCGCCATTGGTCCATGCTGCACACGAGGATGCCGGGCACAATGGCAGTGCCCGTGGTTTGGAGAGATGCCAGTCGGACCCTGGGAGCCGGAGCCCGCTGACGGAGACTCCCCCAGAGACCCAGCGCGCGGCGGACGGGTAAGCGCGGCAGCTGCCGCTTCCGTAGTGTGACAGTAACCCCTCCTCCAGGAGTGGCCCCTGGACACTTTCCTGGCTTCGTTGGATGCTTGAAATGAAAGATCCGAATCAGTCGTGGAGCAGAAACATCGGTAGCCTTTACCCAACTTCTCTCCTCGGGTCCATAACCCTTCCATTCCACCAGGTACTGCAGATTCTTACGAAACTATCGAGAATTGAGAATTGTCTTGACCTCAAATTCTGTTCCAGCTTCAGTCTCCACCGGGGGTTGGTCTAGGAGAATCCGAATGGAAACGACTTAGAATGAGAGGACAGAGAAGAGAAACATGGAAGGAGTTCGATATTCGAAAGTGAGAGGGCAAGCCCAATTTGCAGACAACTGGATTCAGAACCTGCAGAACAGGGTAAGGACTAATGAATCTCTGAGCAAATTTCATGGTGGGTACCTTTAGACGAAGGTTGCGGGTGGAGAGCCATACTCTGTCGCCAACCTTGTATTGAGGAGCTACACACTGCTTCTTGTCCGCAAAGAGCTTATATCTGATGAAGATTCTCTTGAGGTTAGCATGAACTTTGTTCCAGATGTGACTGAAGTGCTGTAGCGTGGAGGTTATGGTAGGAACTTCCTTTGAAGGAGAATGCGATAATTCAGGAACTTGCGGATGGAATCCATAATTGATGTAGAATGGGGTCTCGCTAGTAGAAGTATGGTACTGATAATTATGAGCGAATTCCGCCCAAGGCAACAACTCCACCCAGTCGTCCTGTGAAGGAGAGATATATATATATGCAGGAAAGTCTCAAGGTCTTGGTTGACTCTTTCGGTTTGTCCATTGGTTTGTGGGTGGTAGGCAGAGGAAAACTTGAGTTTAATTTGAAGGGCGGAGCAGAGAGCTCTCCAGAATCTTGCGGTGAACTGAACCCCTAGGTCAGAGACAACTTCCTGTGGTAACCCGTGTAACCGAAAACATTCTCGGATGAAGAGTTGGACGAACTTAGGAGCTGTAGGAAGACCTGTTAAGGGAATGAAATGTGCCATTTTCGAGAATCTGTCAATGATTACCCAGATGATATTGTATCCCTTAGAGAGGGGTAACTCAGTGATAAAGTCCATTGAGTTATGGGTCAACGATCTTCTAGGAATAGACAATGGGTGAAGCAACCCTGCAGGAGGAAGACGAGGAACTTTGTGTGTTGGGTGCATTGAGAACACAAATTGACATAATCTTGAATATCTTTCCTCATGGTGGTCCACCAGTAGGCCCTTCGTAAAAAATCAAACATTTTCTGTACACCTGGGTGACCAGAAAACTTAGAGACATGAGCCCACTGTAATAATTTTAGACGAAATTCAGCCGGAACGGATGACCTTCCTGGAGGGGGTCCCAACGAGGTGGGAGCCGCAGTAATGGATACTGTATTGAGAATTAGGCTTTTTTTCAACCAAATTTTCTTCGTCAGAAGCGGTCAAGGAACGAGACAATGCGTCGGCTTTTACATTGAGAGTACCAGCCCGATACTTGATGATGAATGAGAATCGAGTGAAAAAGAGTGCCCACCTGGCTTGCTGGGGGTTGAGGCATTGAGCGGTCTTGATGTAAAGCAAAGTCTTGTGATCGGTGTAGATGGTAATAGGATGCTTAGCACCTTCCAATAAATACCTCCACTCTTCCAGGACAGATTTTATTGCCAGAAGTTCTTGTTCTCCTATGGAATAGTTTCGCTCTGCAGGGTCAAATTTACGAGAGTAAAAGCCACACGGGTGCAATTTCCCATCTGAAGAGTCTGAGGATGCGTCTACTTCCAACACAAAGGACTTCTCAAAATTCGGTTGCTGAAGTACCGGAGCAGACATAAAAGCCGTCTTTAAAAGGGAAAATGCCACCTTGGCCTCAGGAGGCCATAGACTTGGATCAGAGCCTTTCCTGGTCAGGGCGGTAATGGGGGCTACAATGGTGGAGAAACCCTTAATGAATTTCTTGTAATAGTTAGAAAAGCCCAAAAACCTTTGCACCGCTTTCAGGGAGAGTGGTTGAGTCCAATCCCGGATGGCTTTAACCTTTTCCGAATCCATTCAAAGCTCTGTGCCAGAGATGATATACCCGATGAACGGGATTGACGGCACCTCGAAGGTGCATTTAGAGAGTTTGCCATACAAACGGTTCTTGCGGAGACGATAAAGAACTTCTTTGACCTGCGTCCTATGTTTCCGAGAGGTTTCTGGAGAAAATCAAAATGTCGTCCAAATAGACCACTACACTCCGGTACAGTAAGTCACGAAAGATTTTGTTTACAAATCCCTGGAAGATGGTAGGAGCATTACTAAGACCGAACGGCATTACCAAATACTCATAATTACCGTCCCTGGTATTAAAAGTGGTCTTCCACTCGTCCCCCTGTCTAATGCGTATGAGGTTATAAGCTCCCCTTAAATCAAGCTTTATGAAAACATGGGTTCCGTGAACCGTGATCAATGGCAATGGGTATCTATTCTTGATGGTGATATCATTCAAGCCATGATAGTCGATACATGGTCTTAATTCTCCGTCCTTCTTTACGAAAAAGAAACCAGCTCCAGCTGGAGAGGTAGAGTGACGAATGAAACCTTTTTGGAGATTCGACTTGATATAATCTGTCATAGCTTGGGTCTCTGGCAAAGACAGGTGGTACGTGCGACCTCGGGGTGGCATATTCCCAGGGATTAGATCTAATGGACAGTCCCACGGTCTATGGGGTGGTAATTGGTCAGCTGCTTGCTCGGAAAACACGTCAGCGAATTCCCGATAGACTTCTGGAAGAAACTCCATGTCGGATTTGGAGGACATCTGGAGCGGACAAACGAGCGTGAGGCAACTTGAATGACAATAAGAGCTCCAGGATAGGACTTGTGAGGACTTACAATCAATGTGGGGATTGTGAATCTTGAGCCAGGGTAAGCAGAGGACTAAATCATGAGACATCTCTGGAATAACTAGAAACTCTAAAAGTTCTAGATGTAAAGCTCCGATCTGTAACTTAATGGACTCGGGGGGTCATTCCGACCCGATCGCTCGCTGCAGTTTTTCACGGCGCAGCGATCGGGTCGGAACTGCGCATGCGCCAGTGCAGCAGTGCGACGGCGCATGCCAGCCATCGTTGCCTAGTGATCGCCTCTGAGGCAGAGGTGGTCGCTGGGCGGGAGGGGGCTGGACGGCAGCGTCAAGCCGCCGTTTAGGGGGCGTGGTCCGGCCAACGCAGGCGTGGCCGGACCATTGGGGGGGGACACGGCGGCTGCATGACATCACAAGCAGCCGCTGCGACCCGGGCAGCGAGGAGGTTCTCCCGGCCAGCCGCAGGAGCTGCGCTGGCCGGGAGTTACTCCTGAAATGCAAAAGCATTGCCGCTGTGCGATGCTTTTGCATTTCTGCGGGGGGCCGGCACTGACATGCGGGGCGGACTTGCCCTGTGCTGGGCGTCCCCCCGCATGTCTGAGTGTCTGATCGTAGCTGTGCTAAATTTAGCACAGCTACGATCAACTCGGAATGACCCTCACTGTGCGACTGGAAATTACTCAATTGGAGATTTGGGTACCGTTGATAGTGGTCAGCAGAATAGGTTGAACGATGGACTTCAGCTTCAGACCCATCTCCCGGGAGCAATTGGCAGAGATAAAATTTCCAGCGGCCCCGGAATCCAATAAAACATAGAGAGGTTTAGCAGCTGAGTCAGCAGACAACCGCACAAAGAGTAAACAATCTTTTCTTGGAGAAGATTTTAATGTGGCGCCCAACTTGATTCCTCCTGAACAAGCTAGGCTTGCCCGTTTCCGGATGAGACTTGCAAAATTTTATAAAGTGATCAGCGGCTCCACAGTAGAGGCAAAGCTTGCCCACACGATGATGCTGGCGTTCCTCCAGAGATAGTCGGGAATGATTGGTTGCACAGGTTCTTCCTGACTCGGTGGTGAAGCTTGTCTGGGAGTTAGAATCCGGAAATTCGGACGATCTGACTGGCTACGCTCACTGCCACGCTCCCACAAGTGAAGATCTACTTTGACACAAAGCGAGATTAACTCTTCAAGTTGAGCAGGCAGATCCCTGGTGACCAACTCATCTTTAAGACGATCCGACAGACCGCTCCAAATGGCGGCTCTGAGAGCTTCGTTATTCCAGCGCAGTTCTGATGCGATAGTCTGGAATTGGACCACATACTGCCCTACGGAATTAGAGCCTTGTCGAACATGGAGTAATTCGGTAGAGGCTGAGGTGGACCTCCCAGGTTCATCAAAAATTCTTCAGAATGAAGCTATGAAGTCGGTGTAATTGGAAACTAATGCGTCTGAACGTTCCGACAACGGAGAAACCCATCCAAAGCTGATCCCTCAAGCAAAGAAATTATATATGCCACTTTGGATCGGTCTGTAGGGAAGTTATGGGAGAGCAGTTCAAAATGCACCTCGCACTGGTTCAGAAACCCCCGCGGCAATGTTTTTAATCTCCATTATATCGGGACAGGGTAGGAAGCCGTAAACAAGACCTAACCGCTGCCTGAGGCTGGACACTACTGTAGTGGAAACGGGAGCAGGACCCGGAGCCGTCGAGGCAAAGGTTGCTTGTGTTTGATCCAGCCGACCAGATAATTCCTGGAGGTACTGCATCACCTGTCCATGTGCCGCTTCCTGAGACTGTACATGAGAAGCCAAACTCTGTATGGTGCTTGCTTCCGCGTTCTGATCCCCCGAATCCATTAGGCCTGAGTAAACTGTCACGGACCTGGAATGAGGGAGTTGAGGACTCGGGGTTTCTTCTGATGGTCAGGAAGAAGTACCGGAGCTGGGTCGTAATAAAGACGGCCGGATGCAAGGTCCTCCTCATGCAGATTTGAGAATGATGTTGAAGACCTTGGAACGAAGAAATGAACAATGATTTGAGAACAATGTTGAAGAACTCGGAATGAAGAAATGAACGATGATTTGAAAACGATGTTGAAGAACTCAGAATGAAGAAATTAATGCCGAAAGCACTGGAGCTTTGTGAGCAGAGAGGCACGCTGTGATGCTGAAAGCACTGGGACTCTGAAGACTGAGAGACACACTGGGATGTTGGAAGCACTGGGACTTCTATGAGCTGAGAGTCACGCTGAGATGCTGGAAGCACTGGGACTTCTGAGAGCTGCAGCGTGCGCATAGGAGATGCTATGCAGCGATGATACTCAGGCACAGGAGCTTTGCTCAGTGCCTCCTTTTGAATAGTCCGCCCTGCCTCTGATTAGGGGAGAGAGCTCCGGCCGCACCATTGGTCCATGCTGCCCACGAGGATGCCGGGCACAATGGCGGTGAATGTGGTTTGGAGACACGCCAGCCAGAGCCCGCCGGAGACCCAGCGTGCGGTGGACTGGTAAGCGCAGCGACCGATGCTCCCATAGTGTGACAGTGTATGAGCGGCTCTTCTGTGGTGTATCGTGTATAAGCGGCTCTTCTGTGGTGTACCGCTCCTGATTGGCTGCCGGTCCTCGGCAGATTTGAAATAGTAGCGCCATGGTCATAGGACCTGCAGTGCCGCCGACCTTGGCCGCCTCCTCCTTGCACCGCCGCCGCCTTCTATCTCCTCCTCGCTACACCGCCGCCACCCTCAGCTTGCCGCAGCTGCTCTCAGTCCTTTTCTGCACTTCTGCCTCCTCCGCACCATGCAGACCACAGCATCTTCAGCACTGCCGCTGCTAAAGAGGTAATCTTACCCTGCTGCCTTCCTCTCTCCCTAGTCCCTACTGTATGCCCTTGCTGTCCCCCTCTGTCACTCTCCCTGTCCCTATGTCCCTTCTGTCACTTCCCTGTCACTCTCTCTGTCCCTATGTCTATGCTGTCACTTTCCCTGTCCCTATATCCCTGCTGTCACTTTCCCTGTCCCTCTGTCACTCTCCCTGTCCCTATGTCCCTGCTGTCACTCTCCCTGAATTTCAGCTCATTCTATGTGCTATAATGTGAATTTCAGCTCATTCCGTGTGCTATAATGTGAATTTCGGCTCATTCTGTGTGCTGTAATGTGAATTTCGGTTCTAATATGAATTTCAGCTCATTCTGTGTGCTATAATGTGAATTTCGGCTCATTCTGAGAACTATAATGTGAATTTTGCCTCATTACGTGTGCTATAATTATGTGAATTTCGGCTCATTTCGTGTGCTATAATGTGAATTTCGGCTCATTCTGTGTGCTATAATGTGAATTTCGGCTCTAATATGAATTTCAGCTCATTCTGTGTGCTATAATGTGAATTTCAGCTCATACAGTGTGCTATAATGTGAATTTTGGCTCATTCTGTGTGCTATAATGTTCATTTCGGCTCATACCGTGTGCTATAATGTTCATTTCGGCTCATACCGTGTGCTATAATGTTCATTTCGGCTCATAACGTGTGCTATAATGTGAATTTCGGCTCATACCGTGTGCTATAATGTGAATTTTTGCTCATATCGTGTGCTATAATGTGAATTTCGGCTCACACCGTGTGCTATAATGTGAATTTCGGCTCATGCCATGTGCTATAATGTGAATTTTTGCTCATACCGTGTGCTATAATGTGAATTTCGGATCATTCTGAGAACTATAATGTGAATTTTGCCTCATTACGTGTGCTATAATTATGTGAATTTCGGCTCATTCCGTGTGCTATAATGTGAATTTCGGCTCTAATATTAATTTCAGCTCATTCTGTGTGCTATAATGTGAATTTCAGCTCATACAGTGTGCTATAATGTGAATTTTGTCTCATTCTGTGTGCTATAAATAAGATTTTACTCACCGGTAAATCTATTTCTCGTAGTCCGTAGTGGATGCTGGGACTCCGTAAGGACCATGGGGAATAGCGGCTCCGCAGGAGACTGGGCACAACTAAAGAAAGCTTTAGGACTACCTGGTGTGCACTGGCTCCTCCCTCTATGACCCTCCTCCAGACCTCAGTTAGGATACTGTGCCCGGAAGAGCTGACACAATAAGGAAGGATTTTGAATCCCGGGTATGACTCATACCAGCCACACCAATCACACCGTATAACTCGTGATACTATACCCAGTTAACAGTATGAAATATAACTGAGCCTCTCAACGGATGGCTCAACAATAACCCTTTAGTTAACAATAACTATATACAAGTATTGCAGACAATCCGCACTTGGGATGGGCGCCCAGCATCCACTACGGACTACGAGAAATAGATTTACCGGTGAGTAAAATCTTATTTTCTCTGACGTCCTAAGTGGATGCTGGGACTCCGTAAGGACCATGGGGATTATACCAAAGCTCCCAAACGGGCGGGAGAGTGCGGATGACTCTGCAGCACCGAATGAGCAAACTCTAGGTCCTCCTCAGCCAGGGTATCAAACTTGTAAAATTTAGCAAATGTGTTTGACCCCGACCAAGTAGCTGCTCGGCAAAGTTGTAAAGCCGAGACCCCTCGGGCAGCCGCCCAAGAAGAGCCCACCTTCCTCGTGGAATGGGCTTTCACTGATCTAGGATGCGGCAGTCCAGCCGCAGAATGTGCAAGCTGAATCGTACTACAAATCCAGCGAGCAATAGTCTGCTTTGAAGCAGGAGCACCCAGCTTGTTGGGTGCATACAGGATAAATAGCGAGTCAGTTTTCCTGACACTAACTGTCCTGGAAACATAATTTTTCAGGGCCCTGACTACGTCCAACAACTTGGAATCCTCCAAGTCCTTAGTAGCCGCAGGCACTACAATAGGTTGGTTCAAATGAAAAGCTGATACCACCTTAGGGAGAAACTGGGGACGAGTCCTCAATTCTGCCCTATCCATATGGAAAATCAGATAAGGGCTTTTATATGACAAAGCCGCCAATTCTGACACACGCCTGGCCGAAGCCAAGGCCAACAGCATGACCACTTTCCACGTGAGATATTTCAAATCCACGGTTTTTAGTGGCTCAAACCAATGTGACTTTAGGAAATCCAACACCACGTTGTGATCCCAAGGTGCCACTGAAGGCACAAAAGGGGGCTGAATATGCAGCACTCCCTTAACAAATGTCTGAACATCAGGCAGTGAAGCCAGTTCTTTCTGGAAGAAAATCGACAGAGCCGAAATCTGGACCTTAATGGAACCCAATTTTAGGCCCATAGTCACCCCTGACTGTAGGAAGTGCAGAAAACGGCCCAACTGAAATTCCTCCGTTGGGCCTTCCTGGCCTCACACCACGCAACATATTTTCGCCATATGCGGTGATAATGGTTTGCGGTCACTTCTTTCCTAGCTTTAATCAGCGTAGGGATGACTTCCTCCGGAATGCCCTTTTCCTTCAGGATCCGGCGTTCAACCGCCATGCCGTCAAACGCAGCCGCGGTAAGTCTTGGAACAGACAGGGCCCCTGCTGCAGCAGGTCCTGTCTGAGCGGCAGAGGCCATGGGTCCTCTGAGATCATTTTTTGAAGTTCTGGGTACCAAGCTCTTCTTGGCCAATCCGGAACCACGAGTATAGTTCTTACTCCTCTCCTTCTTATTATTCTCAGTACCTTGGGTATGAGAGGCAGAGGAGGGAACACATACAACGACTGGTACCCCCACGGTGTTACCAGAGCGTCCACAGCTATCGCCTGAGGGTCCCTTGACCTGGCGCAATATCTTTTTAGCTTTTTGTTGAGGCGTGACGCCATCATGTCACACCTTTCCCAATGGTGTACAATCATTTGGAAGACTTCTGGATGAAGTCCCCACTCTCCCGGGTGGAGGTCGTGCCTGCTGAGAAAGTCTGCTTCCCAGTTGTCCACTCCGGGAATGAACACTGCTGACAGTGCTAATACATGATTTTCCGCCCATCGGAAAATCCTTGTGGCTTCCGCCATCGCCATCCTGCTTCTTGTGCTGCCCTGTTGGTTTACATGGGCGACCGCCGTGATGTTGTCTGACTGGATCAGCACCGGCTGGTGTTGAAGCAGGGGTCTAGCCTGACTTAGGGCAATGTGAATGGCCCTTAGTTCCAGAATATTTATGTGTAGGGAAGTCTCCTGACTCGACCATAGTCCTTGGAAGTTTCTTCCCTGTGTGACTGCCCCCCAGCCTCGAAGGCTGGCATCCGTGGTCACCAGGACCCAGTCCTGTATGCCGAATCTGCGGCCCTCTAGAAGATGAGCACTCTGCAGCCACCACAACAGCGACACCCTGGCCCTTGGAGACAGGGTTATCAGCCGATGCATCTGAAGATGCGACCCGGACCACTTGTCCAACAGATCCCACTGGAAGATCCTTGCATGGAACCTGCCGAATGGAATTTCTTCGTAAGAAGCTACCATCTTTCCCAGGACTCGCGTGCATTGATGCACCGACACCTGTATTTGTTTTAGGAGGTCTCTGACTAGAGATGACAACTCCTTGGCCTTCTCCTCTGGGAGAAACACTTTTTCCTGTTCTGTGTCCAGAACCATACCCAGGAACAGTAGAAGGAACCAGCTGCGACTTTGGAATATTCAGAATCCAGCCGTGCTGTTGTAGCACTTCACGAGATAGTGCTACTCCGACCAACAACTGCTCCCTGGACCTCGCTTTTATAAGGAGATCGTCCAAGTACGGGATAATTATAACTCCCTTTTTTCGAAGGAGTATCATCATTTCGGCCATTACCTTGGTAAATACCCTCGGTGCCGGGGACAGACCAACGGCAACGTCTGGAATTGGTAATGACAGTCCTGTACCACAATTTTGAGGTACTCCCTGGTGAGGAGGGTAAATGGGGACATGCAGGTAAGCGTCCTTGATGTCCAGTGATACCATGTTATCCCCTTCGTCCAGGCTTGCAATAACCGCCCTGAGCGATTCCATTTTGAACTTGAACCTTCGTATATAAGTGTTCAAGGCTTTCAATTTTAGAATGGGTCTCACCGAACCGTCTGGTTTCGGTACCACAACCATTGTGGAATAGTAACCCCGGCCTTGTTGAAGGAGGGGTACCTTGATTATCACCTGCTGGAGTACAGCTTGTGAATTGCCGCCAGTACTACCTCCCCTCGAGGGCAGCAGGCAAGGCTGATTTGAGGTAACGGCGAGGGGGAGTCGCCTCGAACTCCAGCTTGTATCCCAGTGATACTACTTGCAGAACCCAGGGATCCACCTGTGAGCGAGCCCACTGGTCGCTGAAGTTCCCGAGACGCGCCCCCACCGCACCTGGCTCCACCTGTGGAGCCCCAGCGTCATGCGGTGGACTCAGAGGAAGCGGGGGAAGATTTTTGATCCTGGGAACTGGCTGTCTGGTGCAGCTTTTTCCCTCTTCCCTTGTCTCTGTGCAGAAAGGAAGCGCCTTTGACCCGCTTGCTTTTCTGAAGCCGAAAGGACTGTACCTGATAATACGGTGCTTTCTTAGGCTGTGAGGAAACCTGAGGTAAAAAAATTTCTTTCCCAGCTGTTGCTGTGGATACAAGGTCCCAGAGACCATCCCCAAACAATTCCTCACCCTTATAAGGCAGAATCTTCATGTGCCTTCTAAAGTCAGCATCGCCTGTCCACTGCCGGGTCCCTAATACCCTCCTGGCAGAATGGACATTGCATTAATTCTGGATGCCAGCCGACAAATATCCCTCTGTGCATCCCTCATATATAAGACGACGTCTTTAATATGCTCTATGGTTAGCAAAATAGTATCCCTGTCCTGACAGGGTAATAGACCACGCTGTAGCAGCACTATCCATGCTCAGGCAATTGCAGGTCTCAATATAGTACCTGAGTGTGTATATACAGACTTCAGGATAGCCTCCTGCTTTTTATCAGCAGGCTCCTTCAAAGTGGCCGTATCCTAAGACAGCAGTGCCACCTTTTTTGACAAACGTGTGAGCGCCTTATCCACCCTAGGGGATATCTCCCAACGTGACATATCCTCTGGCGGGAAAGGGTACGCCATCAGTAACTTTTTAGAAATTACTAGTTTCTTATCGGGGGAACCCACGCTTCTTCACACACTTCATTCACTCATCTGATGGGGGAACAAAACACTGGCTGCTTTTTCTCCCCAAACATAAAACCCCTTTTTTGTGGTACTTGGGTTAATGTCAGAAATGTGTAACACATTTTTCATTGCCGAGATCATGCAACGGATGTACCTAGTGGATTGTGTATATGTCTCGACCTCGTCGACACTGGAGTCAGACTCCGTGTCGACATCTGTGTCTGCCATCTGAGGTAGCGGGCGTTTTTGAGCCCCTGATGGCCTTTGAGATGCCTGGGCAGGCGCGGGCTGAGAAGCCGGCTGTCCCACAGCTGTTACGTCATCCAGCCTTTTATGTAAGGAGTTGACACTGTCGGTTAATACCTTCCACCTATCCATCCACTCAGGTGTCGGCCCCGCAGGGGGTGACACCACATTTATCGGCATCTGCTCCGCCTCCACATAAGCCTCCTCATCAAACATGTCGACACAGCCGTACCGACACACCGCACACACACAGGGAATGCTCTGACTGAGGACAGGACCCCACAAAGCCCTTTGGGGAGACAGAGAGAGAGTATGCCAGCACACACCAGAGCGCTATATATACACAGGGATTAACACTGTAACTGAGTGATTTTCCCAATAGCTGCTTGTATACACAATATTGCGCCTAAATTTAGTGCCCCCCCTCTCTTTTTTACCCTATGTAGTCTGGAAACTGCAGGGGAGAGCCTGGGAGCGATCCTTCCAGCGGAGCTGTGAGGGAAAATGGCGCCAGTGTGCTCAGGGAGATAGCCCCGCCCCTTTTTCGGCTGACTTCTCCCGCTTTTTTATGGATCTCTGGCAGGGGTATTTTTCACATATATAGCCTCTAGGACTATATATTGTGATTTTTTTGCGTGTGAGGTGTGCATGAGGAGCAATGGCGCACAGCTGCAGTGCTGTGCGCTACCTTGTTGAAGACTGAAGTCTTCTGCCGCCGATTTTCAGGACAATCTTCTTGCTTCTGGCTCTGTAAGGGGGACGGCGGCGCGGCTCCGGGACCGGACGATCGAGGTCGGGCCCTGTGTTCGATCCCTCTGGAGCTAATGGTGTCCAGTAGCCTAAGAAGCCCAAGCTAGCTGCAAGCAGGTAGGTTCACTTCTTCTCCCCTTAGTCCCTCGTAGCAGTGAGTCTGTTGCCAGCAGATCTCACTGAAAATAAAAAAAACTAAAATATACTTTCTTTTCTAGGAGCTCATGAGAGCCCCTAGTGTGCATCCAGCTCAGCCGGGCACAGGATTCTAACTGAGGTCTGGAGGAGGGTCATAGAGGGAGGAGCCAGTGCACACCAGGTAGTCCTAAAGCTTTCTTTAGTTGTGCCCAGTCTCCTGCGGAGCCGCTATTCCCCATGGTCCTTACGGAGTCCCAGCATCCACTTAGGACGTCAGAGAAATGTGAATTTCTGCTCATACCGTGTGCTTTAATGTTAATTTCGGCTCATACCGTGTGCTATAATGTGAATTTTGGCTCATACCGTGTGCTATAATGTGAATTTCGGCTCATGCCATGTGCTATAATGTGAATTTCGGCTCATACCGTGTGCTATAATGTGAATTTCGGCTCATGCCATGTGCTATAATGTGAATTTCGGCTCATACCGTGTACTATAATGTGAATTTCGGCTCATACCGTGTGCTATAATGTGAATTTCGGCTCATACCGTGTGCTATAATGTGAATTTCGGCTCATACCGTGTGCTATAATGTGAATTTCGGCTCATGCCATGTGCTATAATGTGAATTTCGGCTCATACCGTGTACTATAATGTGAATTTCGGCTCATACCGTGTGCTATAATGTGAATTTCGGCTCATACCGTGTGCTATAATGTGAATTTCGGCTCATACCGTGTGCTATAATGTGAATTTCGGCTCATACCGTGTGCTATAATGTGAATTTCGGCTCATGCCATGTGCTATAATGTGAATTTCGGCTCATGCCATGTGCTATAATGTGAATTTCGGCTCATACCGTGTACTATAATGTGAATTTCGGCTCATACCGTGTGCTATAATGTGAATTTCGGCTCATACCGTGTGCTATAATGTGAATTTCGGCTCATACCGTGTGCTATAATGTGAATTTCGGCTCATGCCATGTGCTATAATGTGAATTTCGGCTCATACCGTGTACTATAATGTGAATTTCGGCTCATACCGTGTGCTATAATGTGAATTTCGGCTCATACCGTGTGCTATAATGTGAATTTCGGCTCATACCGTGTGCTATAATGTGAATTTCGGCTCATACCGTGTGCTATAATGTGAATTTCGGCTCATGCCATGTGCTATAATGTGAATTTTTGCTCATACCGTGTGCTATAATGTGAATTTCGGATCATTCTGTGTGCTATAATGTGAATTTAGGCACATACTGTGTGGTATAATGTGAAAGGGGCACCAGTACTAGACGGTATAAGGGGTCCTACTATTGTGGTGCATAATGTGTATAAGGGGTATATGATGTGGTAAACTACACGCCCCCTTGTGAGTGGCCACACCCCCTTATCCGGAGAGCGAGCGCCTTCGGCGCGCACATAATTGCTACCTTCACTTTTTCATATCCCCCCTATTTCCACTTCGCCCACTGTGAGGGATGGTATCAGAATCCTGGTGCTTGAGATGACGATGCTCAGAATACAGAATACCCTAATCTCCAACTCCCCCCCCCCCCAACCCTCCCTGCCTGTAGCCTGTTCCTAAACTGCGTCAGGTAGAGCCCATTCCTAAACTGGTACAGCTGGCCAGGGATGACTCTGCTCGTCTCCAGCCTCAACCACAAGCAGCACCTCTTCCAGCAGCAGCGCAGCTGTTGGGAGACCTGCTGCTGGTGGAGAATGGAGGTGAGCAGAGTCTGTCCCCATGCTGCCCAAAAGGAGGCTCCAGTATCTGACCCCTACTGCTGTAATGCAGGTAGAAGGAGACACAAGCACAGCAGGCACAGCCAGGGGCGGTGATGACAGGATATAGTGCTATGGATTGTATGAGGAAGGGGGCCCCAAATCGGTGTGTTGCTTAGGGCCCCATGAGGTCTAAACTTGCCTCTGGCAGCAGCCATAGCGGCAGCTTTATTGGGCATGCCTCACCAGCCACTGACCTCACTGCATGCCACTGGTATGTGATGATTCGGTGTGGTTGTTGTCCAATATCTCACTCTGTGTATTTTGAGGTTACCCAGTGTGTATAAAATTGCTAAGTGTTGTTTATCCTATCCATCACAACCTAGGTAGTGCTCCCCTGATGGCTGCCTCACGGGCGCCTTTTTCTGGGTAGGATGAAGAAGTTGTGGAACTGATGATTATATCTCAACAAATTGTATATTGGTGTAACTCGACGAATTATAGTCCTATCTCCACATATTTCTTAATTAACTGAACTGATTATTCTGTGGCGATCTAGTTTGGATATTGTAAATTTGTACCTAGTATATTCCCATTTGTAACTGTAGCTTCAGGTATTGCTGTTCCCATCCATTGAAACCTACGTAGTTTGCCCAAGATCAGTGGCAAACGCAGGATTTGCATGGGGGGGGTGGTCCAGAACTGGGTGGAGCCAATCACGGGGGAAGGGACTAAGGTGACCCAGTATATGCTGGGTCCGTAAAACTAGCGTGTGTGTGTGTGTATATATATATATATATATATATATATATATATATATATATATATATATATATATATATATATACATACATATATACCGTGTGTGTATATATATATATATATATATATATATACACACACACACACACCATATTAAACATGCATACATACATATATATATATATATATATATACACACATACAGTACACGTATATATACACATGTATACATATCATATGTGTGTGTGTGTTTATATGTATGTATGTATGTATATACATGTGTATATATGTATGGACATGGATATATATGTACTATAATTAAAATAAAGTAAACTTTTATTAAGCACTTACAAGTGCCACCAGGAAGACAGCAGGCTGCAGAGGACGCTAGACAGCCATTAATAATACTCATGCAGCTAAAAAAAAAAAAAAAAAAATTCTTTTTTTTAGTGGAGGGGGGTTTCTGGGTGCTCGGAAACCCCCCCTGGGTGCGGCACTGAAGATGGCTGCCTAACTGGGTACCTCATGTGTCAGGTGAACATTTTCATGGAACTGATGATTCTGAGAGTATCTTGTATACTAATTCCACATTTTGTATTCCTTCACTGTAATTATTGCAGTGCATCCAAGATGGCTGCCTCCTTTGCAGTACAGTATGTCTTTACTGCAAATGTAAAGTGCTTTGAATTTTCTTGCAGAAATTCGCTATATAAATAATAATTATTATTATTATTATTATTATTATTATTATTAAATATATTAGCATATGTCATATAGAAACAGAACCATGTTTTAGATACATATTTTAAAACTGTTTTGTACCATAACTAAATCAAAATCACCGCCAGGATAAGAAGTTTTCATTTCTTATCTGGGCGATTCTCTGTGATGCACGAGACAGCTACACAAATTCAAACAACATAATTCTCCAAAACACCAATATTTTAGTGGGTCTTAAGTTATTGGGTAAGGCAATGCTACTAAGCTATTAAGTTTTCATATAACAACTATTTCTTAACAGACCAGTTTAAAAGAAAAAATAAATAAAAGTGTGTGATGCACGGGACTTTACAGTATGTTCACTTTCTGGAGAATCACCCACCAATTAGGTATATTCAAGTGAAATCGGATCCGACACGTCACTATTCAGTGCTGCCCGTTTCCGGCCAGCATTGCGACAATGCAGATTCAACTTGATAGCAAGTTGAATCTGCATCAGCGGTAAACTATCGAAAACAGTCGTGTTCTGACAGCGCTGGTTTTTTCGACAGTCAAAAAAACTGCACTTTCGTTGAACAGGTCGAATGCACATTTGACCTAAAAACTGTCGAAAAATGCAGTTTATCCGACTATCGGAAAACCGGCACCAATGGAATACCCCCCTATGTCTCTACAGACAATTTCTAAAGTTAAATAGTGACATAGCATTCTGTAAATATTTTGAACAGGATGCAACAAATTATTTTGATATATAATATCTGTATTCATTTGTTTATAAGAAAGAACCATTTTTTCTTTTCTTTTTTAATGTAGGAAGTAAGCCCCTTCATTTTAATGTCTACAATGGTAGATTTTGGGGTAAATTTACTAAAGGTAAATTTTAATCGATTTTAAATCGATCTGAATCAGGGCTAAAACTAAATAAGGGCTAAATCACACATTTATAAATATTTAAAAATCAATATAAATGTTTTGAATCTGTTATTAAATGTGTGTTTCAGCCTCTGAAACACAGCATCAGTGTTGATCAATTTAGTTTAATTTGAAATCCATTAATATCTACCTTTAGTAAATTTACTCCTTTGATTCAAATGCCATGTAAGTGGTTTCAGATTCCTAAATATTTTTTTATTGAGAAAGGATTGCTACACGAGAGACTAAAATAATTCATGTCATAAAATCCTTATTAATTTCAGCAATGTAGAATAAAATATGCAACTTGTATTTGGGTTTAAGCATCACACTTGTTTTTAGTACTTTTTATATTATTGTTTAATGATCTTGGGGACTGGGTGCCTAGCTCCCAGTGCCCCAGCAGTGTAACGGTTAAAGCACTGCGGCTCAGTGCCAGCTGCAGCAGGGTAATAGTTAAAGTCCTGATGTCAATGGAAGTCAATGATACCGGCACATGTACAAATGTGGTATGCAGTGGTGTTGCGCAGCAGCCCTGGACTAGCTACTAAGCTACAGGGAGTGTGCATAGAGCTGCACATTGGGGTACTGGGAGAGCCGGCTCCCAGTACCTCAGTGTGGAGAGGGGGTCCAATGTGCTGTGCAGCCCCGTGGGGAGTGTAAATGTAACGCTGTAACCAGGGCATAGTCCCAGCTTGGATGGCTTAGTGCCAAAGCAATAACGAGGCTGCGTTACAGTGTGCTGGGAACCGAGGGAGTAGCTCCTGATACCAATAGCAGTAAAATGGTTAAAGTCCCACTAGCATTACAACTACATGTTTAAGGGGCCCATTTATCAATTATCGCATATTCAGTGCCATCTGGGCATGATAATAGCACCCTGGATCGCTTCAAAATATGCAATCGTATGGCTTAAATGTATTAATAAGCACAGGCAGTGACAAGGGCTCCTAAAAGAGCCCATTCCTGTGATGTGCTCAGTGCACTGCCAGGGGGTCAGCCTATCTGTTATTATCCTGTTTCAATGATAAAGCGCAATGGAATATGCTGCGCTATATAAGAAACTGTTAATAAATAAAGAAATATGGGTATGTACTATATGGAAACTGGGCCTGGACTGCACACCCTAGCTTATTATAATGGGATGTGCTACCTTGCTGGAACGAAGTACTGTAATACTACAACATAGGAACAAAGGGTGCAGGTGCACCATACACCATTAAAATTATTATAACCATAACATAATATTTGAGGTTCTTGGCATATATTGGCCAGTATATGAGCCTGCCCACCTGCTTCACGGTGACCTCATCGGACAGGTCCCTAACACTATAGGGGTTCACCTCCGGGACGCAGAGCACCCCCAGACCACCACAGGGCATCACACAGAAAAAGGATAGGAGTGAAAGATCAGTGTTAAGCAAATGAAAGAGGCTGCTGAATGTAAAAGAAAAGAAGAAGAGGACAGCAGTAAAGTGTCAGAGTGTTAGAATGTGAAGTTTTGCTGAGCAGTGTTATAAGTGTAAAAAAATATTTGAAAAAAGCTACATAAATATAAAACAAATACAATGTGATATAAGTGTTAAAAGTGAATGTAAGGTGGTGATGCCCCAATGTGGCCCAGCCAGAGCAATATAGGGAGCTCCACGCCCCAACAGCTCACCCCCAAACTGACTTTGTATATAATTAAAAGGATCATACCTATGTCTTTTGTGCAGTCAGAATGTGCTGGTTCCCTGTTTAAAAGCCTGAGAGGCAGTGGGTGGGGTGCTAATCCAGAGATGAGGGCTGTCCCAATCCCTCAGGTGTGTATACACACACATAATATAGACCACAGTTTCTCAATCTCGGTCCTCAGGAACCCACACAGTGCATGTTTTGCAGGTCTCCTCACAGAATCACAATTGAAATGATGAGCTCCACATGTGGGCCTTTAAAAATGTGTCAGTGAGTAATTAATACACCTGTGCACCTGCTGGGTTACCTGCAAAACATGCACTGTGTGGGGTCCTGAGGACCGAGTTTGAGAACCTCTGATATAGACTACATGGAAACTGGGCCTGGACTGCACATCCTAGCTCAGTGTTTCCCAACCACGGTCCTCAAGGCACACTAACAGTCCTGGTTTTAGTGATATCTAGGCTTGAACACAGGTGACTTAATTAGTAGCTCAGTTATTTTGATTTAACCATCTGTGCTGAAGCCTGGATATCACTAAAACCTGCACTGTTGGTGTGCCTTGAGGACCGCGGTTGGGAATGCCTGCCCTAGCTTATTATAATGGGATGTGCTACCTTGCTGGGACTAAGTACTGTAATACTACAACATAGGAACAAAGGGTGCAGGTGCACCATACACCATTAAAATGATTATAGCCATAATATAATATTTGAGGTTCTTGGCATATATTGGCCAGTATATGAGCCTACCCACCTGCTTCACGGTGACCTCATCGGACAGGTCCCTAACTCTATAGGGGTTCACCTCCGGGACGCAGAGCACCCCCAGACCACCCCAGCCAAACCACCCCAGGGCATCACACAGAAAAAGGATAGGAGTGAAAGATCAGTGTTAAGCAAATGAAAGAGGCTGCTGAATGTAAAAGAAAAGAAGAGGACAGCAGTAAAGTGTCAGTGTTAGAATGTGGGTATGTCCCTGCACAATAAATACAAGTGCAAGAGAATTTCAAAATGTAAAATCTCAGAATTGCTGCAGCTGTCTAATAACAGTGTGGATGGTGTAATGGTTAGCATTATTGCCTCAGAGCACTGAGATCATGGGTTCGATATCCACCATGGCCCTAACTGTGTGGAGTTTGTATATTCTCCCCGTGCTTGTGTGGGTTTCCTTCTGGGTACTCCAGTTTCCTCCTGACAAAAATTATCCCAAGTACTGCATGTACATGGACAGACTAGATGGGCCAAGTGGCTCTTATCTGCCATCAAATGCTATGTTTCTAATATGCATGCATGTACTTTTTAGAAATGTTTGCACAGGCATTGTGTGTAACTCAGAATTAGGCCCTATATTTTCTATGTTGCATAGATCTCATTTTTATTTACATTACAGGCTGTATTTGAAAAAAGACAGGAGCTGATTGGGTGGTACTGTACATTATCTCTCTCTACTTTATTGCTCTCCAAGCTTTGATAAAGTGTCCATTTAAATTGGGTTTATAAACTCTCCCTTTCTGTGTGTGCCGAGCTTCCCTAGCATACCCCTTTCACACCAATAACCAGGGTCCACCATGGATTATTGCACACTGTTTTAAGCTGTGTCCAGCTGCTTGAACCCACGTACACACTGCATGCTGGACCTGGGCTATTGCCATTTCATTCCTTTGCTGCTGCATGGAGATGACATCCATGGACACAAAACCTGGATTGGCCCTTTCACACCAAGCCGAGTTGCACTGCCATCAGGGTCAATGGGGTTCTGGTATGAATGGTCGACCATGTTAAGGTCGACATTAATTAGGTCGACCACTATTGGTCGACATAGACATGGTCGACATGGACTAATAGTTGACACATGAAAAGGTCGACATAGTTTTTTTTACTTTTTTTGTCATTTGTTCCGTAACATCATCAGGAACGCCAATTAGTGTACTGCGTCCCTTGCATGGCGAGTGAAATGCGAGCAAGGTGACTCATTCTACTACCGCTGCGCTCGGCACAGGTTACCGTTCCCAATCGTAGTCCACGTGGATGGTAAAGTATGAAAATGTAAAAAATAAAACCATGTCCACCTTTTCAATTTTTCATGTGTCGACCTGTCCTGTGTCGGCCATGTGTCCACGTAAATGCCGACCTAATGACTGACCTTAACATGGTCGACCATCCAAACGGATTCCGGTCAATGGCTAGGGAAGGAACTGGGTAGTATCAAAGCCAGATTTATACACACATACGAGTTGATGGTGAGTTTTAACTATAAAAAATGATTAGATAAATACAAAGATATGAATAATACAAAGATAATATGAATAATACAAAGATTTTGTATTTATAAGTTGTAAATATCTTTGTATTATGCTAATAATTTTTATAGTCAAAATACTGGAGTGTACTCAAGTATGACAGGTGAAGCTCTGCTTCCCCTGCCTACACGTTACTGTGTACCTGAAGTATCCTGAGACAGAGGCTCGTGTAAAAGGGGTATCAGTGACTATAAAAAGAGTATAATGAGTGACGTAGGAAACAAGCTTGCACTTATATCATTTCCATTTATCAATTCAGCTAATTAGACTCTTAGTTCTGCATGTAATATGTGGACCTGGACTCTTCTGCATACTGTAATGTTATTGTCTAAGGGCCTGATTCAGTAAGGATTGCAAATGAAAAGCTGTTCGCAGCAGCTTTGCATTTGCAGTCCTTAGCAATGCAAATGCAGAGGAGGAGTATACCACCTCCTCACTGCATTTGTGACGCGATTGCATCTCAGATGAACATCACAACCATCGATCGCGATGATTATCTACAATGGCAGGCTGAGTATGCTTCGGCAGAGGCATTCACATTTTAGAGAAGAGATCGCAGGAACCATTCTGCACATGCGCAGAAGCAAGCACAGTCCCTGAACAACGGCAATATGCAGTAAAGATCGCTTTTGCAATCCTTACTGAATTATGGCCCTCATTCCGAGTTGATCGCTAGCTGCCGTTGTTCACTGCGCAGCGATCATTTAAAAAAACGGCAAAACTGCGCATGCATAGGCACCGCAATGCACGCGCGCTTCGTACGGATACAAAGGGCATCGTTGTTTTGCACTGCTTCTAGCGACGATTCCATTCGCACAGCCGATCGCAAGGAGATTGACAGGAAGTGCAAGTTTATGGGTCTCAACTGACTGTTTTCTGGGAGTGTTTGAAAAACGCAGGCGTGTCCAGGCGTTTGCAGGGCGGGTATCTGACGTCATTACCGTGTCACTCGTCACAGCAATCATCGCACAGAATAAGTAACTACAGGAATGGCCTTGTTTTGCACAAAATGTTTTTGTACCGCTCGGCTGCACAGGCGTTCGCACTCTTGCAAAGCGAAAATACACTCCCCCGTGGGCGGCGACTATGCGTTTGCACGGCTGCTAAAAGTAGCTAGCGAGCGATCAACTTGGAATGAGGGCCTATGTCCTAAGGGCAGGTAAATATCCTTGTCACTCTATTTACATTCTTTTGTACATTTTGTGCATACATTTCCTTTCATTCATTCGATACCCTGACTTGAAAGATTTAATAATGAGGAATAAAGCAAATCATAAATATTAAAGGTTAACATCCTACATTCTTGATATTCCCTATAGCTCTTTCAATAACAATCGTGCATGCAAAAAAAATGTAAGGAGGTGGTTGATGTTGTGCAATGAGGAATTTAGCACATCATCAAACAGTTGGGGCATCCACAACAAATACAGGGATCTATGCATTAAGCTTTGGAGAGCAATAAAGTGGAGAGAGATAAAGAACCAGCCAATCAGCTCCGGTCAGGTTACATGCTGTGTTTGAAAAATTATAGTTAGGAGCTGATTGATTGGTAGTTTATCTCTCTCCACTTTATCTCTCTCCAAGGCTTAGTACGCAGACCCCACAGAACCTTTGCGATTACTCATAAAATGTCAGTGTCATGACTGGCCGGCCTATTCTCCAGTGATGTCAATTTGAGAATCGCCAAAAGTGATTTATGGTTACCTCAGCACTTGAGGCTAATCAAACACGGTAACTGCCACCAGCAAAGGAACCCAAAAAATTCAATGTATTGACACCAGATAGCCCTTTGCTGCTATCTGCATCCAGAATTAGTAATTGCACACTCAGACTTAGATACGTAGCTTTGACCTCACAATTTCTCAGATTCACCAAGACATGGAGAATACCCTAGAATTAATTATATTTTAATTTGCAAAATGATTGCAAAAATATAAGATTACAAATATGGTCAGGAAATACAGTACACAATCTAAACAATAAAATAAAAATAGGATTTTACTTACCTACTGGTAAATCCTTTTCTCGTAGTCCGTAGAGGATGCTGGGGTCCATATTAGTACCATGGGGTATAGACGGGCCCACGAGGAGCCATAGGTACTTTAAGACTTTGATAGTATGGGCTGGCTCCTCCCTCTATGCCCCTCCTACCACACTCAGTCTAGAAACTGTGGCCGAGGAGACGGAAAACTTAGAGAGAAGGATTTTACACAGATAGTGGCGAGATTCACACCAGCTCACACATACAAGGCAAACCAAGCCAACCAGCTTGAAAACTCAGCAACGGCTGAACAATATTACTTAACCAAGTAACAAAAACAGTACTTAACCAAGAACAAGCAATACTGAACTAAGTATCCACTGCAGGATTACGAAGCACTGGGCGGACGCCCAGCATCCTCTACGTACTACGAGAAAAGGATTTACTGGTAGGTAATTAAAATCCTATTCTCTCTTACGTCCTAGAGGATGCCGGGGTCCATATTAGTACCATGGGGATGTACCAAAGCTCCCAGAATGGGAGGGAGAGCACGGAGGCTCCTACAGAACTGATTGACCAAATATCAGGTCCTCAGAGGCCAAAGTATTGAATCTGTAGAACTTAGCAAATGTGTTCGACCCAGACCAAGTAGCCGCTCTGCAAAGCTGTAAAGCCGAGACACCCCGGGCAGCCGCCCAGGAAGAACCCACCTTACGAGTAGAGTGGGCTTTAAACGATTTTGGACACCGCAAACCTGCCGTAGAATACGCATGCTGGATAGTGGACCTGATCCAGCGAGAGATCGTCTGATTAGAGGCAGGACACCCAATTTTCTTGGGATCATACAGGACAAACAGAGAATCTGATTTTCTGTGACGAGCTGTCCTCTTCACATAGATTTTCAGAGCCCTTACCACATCCAAGGACTTTGATGGAATTGAGGAGTCAGTAGCCACTGGGTTGGTTGATATGAAAAGCCGATACAACCTTTGGAAGGAACTGCTGACGTGTCCGGAGCTCAGCTCTATCCTCATGGAAGATCAAGTATGGGCTTTCACAAGACAAAGCTCCTAACTCTGACACACGTCTAGCAGAAGCCAAGGCCAACAAAGTAACAGCCTTTCATGTGAGAAACTTGACCTCAACCTCCTGTAGAGGCTCGAACCAATCCGAATGGAGGAACTGTAACACCACGTTAAGATCCCAGGGTGCACAAAGGGAGGCTGGATGTGCAGAACCCCTTTCAAGAAAGTCTGAACCTCAGGGAGGGAAGCCAGTTGTTTCTTGAAGAAAATGGATAAGGCCGAAATCTGGACCTTTATGGATCCCAAACTCAGGCCCATATCCACGCCTGTTTGCAGGAAGAGGAGAAACCGTCCCAGTTGAAACTCCACCGTAGGAAACTTCTTGGATTCACACCAAGATACATACTTTTTCCAAATGCGATGGTAATGTTTAGAAGTAACTCCATTCCTAGCCTGTATCAGGGTAGGAATAACCTTGTTAGGAATGCCCTTCCGAGCTAATATCTGGTGTTCAACCTCCATGCCGTCATACGTAGCCATGGTAAGTCTTCATAAGTGAACGGCCCCTGTTGCAGGAGGTCCTCCCGAAGAGGAAGAGGTCTCGGATCTTCCAGCAGTAGATCCAGAAGATCCGCGTACCAAGCCCTTCTTGGCCAGTCTGGAGCAATGAGGATTGCCTGAACTTTGGTTCTCTTTATGAGTTTTAGAATACTTGGAATGAGTGGAAGTGGAGGAAACACGTACACTGACTGGAACACCCACGGAGTCATCAGGGCGTCCACCGCCACTGCTTGTGGGTCTCTTGACCTGGAACAGTACCTCCGAAGTGCTTGTTGAGATGGGAGGCCAACATGTCTATTTGAGGTACACACCAAAGATTTGTCACCTCCGTGAACACCTCCGGATGGAGGACCCACTCTCCTGGATGGAGATCGTGTCTGCTGAGGAAGTCCGCTTCCCAATTGTCCACTCCCAGAATGAAGATTGCTGACAGCGCCAACGCGTGTTTTTCTGCCCAGAAGAGGATTCTTTTTACCTCTGACATTGCAGCTCTGCTCTTCGTTCCGCCCTGTCGGTTTATGTAAGCCACCATCGTTACATTGTCCGACTGCACCTGCATGGCCTGATCTTGTAGAAGATGTGCCACTTGTAGAAGACCGTTGTACACGGCCCTTAATTCCAGAATGTTGATTGGAAGAATGGATTCCAGACCTAACCACCTTCCTTGGAAGATCTCTCCTTGGGTGACTGCGCCCCAACCTCTGAGACTTGCATCCGTGGTTAGAAAGATCCAGTTCTGAATCCCGAACCTGTGGCCCTCTAAAAGGTAAGGCATTTGCAGCCACCATAGGAGTGAGATCCTGGCTGTCAGTGACAGACGAATCCTCTGATGCATGTGTAGGTGAGATCCTGACCACTTGTCCAGGAGATCCAGTTGGAAGGACTGTGCATGAAATCTTCCGTACTGAAGAGCCTCGTAGGAGGCAACCATCTTCTCCAGAAGGCAAATGCACTGATGAACCGATACCCGTGCAGGCTTCAAGACATCCCGGACCATAGTTTGGATCACCAAGGCCTTCTCCACCGGTAGAAACACCCTCTGCACTTCCGTGTCGAGGATCATCCCCAGGAAAGACAATCTACTTGTCAGTTCCAAATGTGATTTTGGAAGATTCAGGATCCATCCATGTTTCCTGAGCAGTCGAGTCGTGAGAGCAATTGACTGCAACAACCTTTCCCTGGAAGATGCCTTTATCAGCAGATCATCCAGACAAGGGATTATATTCACCCCCTTGCTGTGGAGGAGAATCATCATCTCTGCCATCACCTTGGCGAATACCCTCGGTGCTGTGGGGAGGCCGAACGGCAGTGCCTGGTACTGATAGTGACAGTCCAACAGCGCAAATCTGAAATAAGCCTGGTGTGGCGGCCAAATCGGAATGTGGAGGTACGCATCCCTGATGTCCAAGGACACCAGAAACTCTCCCTCCTCCAGCCCTGAGATCACCGCTTTTAGAGACTCAATTTTGAACTTGAATTCCCTCAGATAAGGGTTTAGCGACATCAGGTTCAGAATAGGCCTGACCGAACCATCTGGTTTCGGTACCACAAACAGGTTTGAATAGTAACCCTGGTTTACCAGATGAGGTGGAACTGGAACAATAACATCTGCCTTTTCCAATTTGTGAATGGCGTCCCGAAGGATAGCCCTTTCTGTCAGCAAAGCTGGAGGAAAAAGAGAAAAAAGGCTGTATTGTCGATGCACAAGAGGAAGAGTGACCTAATTATCACATCCACCTGGAGATTCGTCAAATTTAACTTTTATTATTATTAGATTAAAAAAGTGTGAAAATAACTGATACACAAACTACGAGTATAAGCGAAACATAGAGGTTAAAATTTTGACATATACAGAACATACAAAAAAGTGCAATGGGAATAATAAATGTGATTAAAGATTAAAAAGTGTGTCCACGTGTTTATTCCAAATACCCAAATATTTATAGTAATGTTCTCACTTTAAGCCAGTCTATTACTTTGTCTAATTGTCAGCAATTCGTCTCCAATATATCTTATTGGTCACTTATGCTAATACTGATGACATTAGTGATGTAGTCAGCTGTTATCCACACTATATAGATCGTGTATCTCTCCACGGTATTGATCTATCTCATGTCCCCAATATCCACCTATCACAGTTTGATGTGTCCATTATACTGGGTTAATTCAGTAATGGGTAGTGTGGATATATGATGCAGATAATTTTCTCCTGCTTAGAAAGTGTCACATTCACCATAGTAGTATTAGTATATTTGTTGTGACTGTAGATAGTGTCAGTCCATTTTATTAATATATCTCAAGGAGATTTTAGTTGTTGTACATGTGGCTTTCATGAGACTCCCGGTAAACAAACAGAGCATCCATGTTAGGCATCACACAAAAAATAAGAATTTACTTACCGATAATTCTATTTCTCGTAGTCCGTAGTGGATGCTGGGAACTCCGTAAGGACCATGGGGAATAGCGGCTCCGCAGGAGACTGGGCACAAAAAGTAAAAGCTTTAGACTAGCTGGTGTGCACTGGCTCCTCCCCCTATGACTCTCCTCCAAGCCTCAGTTAAGATACTGTGCCCGGACGAGCGTACATAATAAGGAAGGATCTTGAATCCCGGGTAAGACTCATACCAGCCACACCAATCACACCGTACAACTCGTGATCTGAACCCAGTTAACAGTATGATAACCGTAGGAGCCTCTGAAAAGATGGCTTCCAACAATAAACAACCCGATTTGTTTGTAACAATAACTATATACAAGTATTGCAGACAATCCGCACTTGGGATGGGCGCCCAGCATCCACTACGGACTACGAGAAATAGAATTATCGGTAAGTAAATTCTTATTTTCTCTGACGTCCTAGTGGATGCTGGGAACTCCGTAAGGACCATGGGGATTATACGAAAGCTCCCAAACGGGCGGGAGAGTGCGGATGACTCTGCAGCACCGAATGAGAGAACTCCAGGTCCTCCTCAGCCAGGGTATCAAATTTGTAGAATTTAGCAAACGTGTTTGCCCCTGACCAAGTAGCTGCTCGGCAAAGTTGTAAAGCCGAGACCCCTCGGGCAGCCGCCCAAGATGAGCCCACCTTCCTTGTGGAATGGGCTTTAACAGATTTTGGCTGTGGCAGGCCTGCCACAGAATGTGCAAGTTGAATTGTACTACAAATCCAACGAGCAATCGTCTGCTTAGAAGCAGGAGCACCCAGCTTGTTGGGTGCATACAGTATAAACAGCGAGTCAGATTTTCTGACTCCAGCCGTCCTGGAAACATATATTTTCAGGGCCCTGACTACGTCCAGCAACTTGGAGTCCTCCAAGTCCCTAGTAGCCACAGGTACCACAATAGGTTGATTCATGTGAAACGCTGAAACCACCTTAGGGAGAAATTGAGGACGAGTCCTCAATTTCGCCCTATCCGAATGAAATATCAGGTAAGGGCTTTTATAGGATAAAGCCGCCAATTCTGATACGCGCCTGGCTGAAGCCAGGGCCAACAGCATTACCACTTTCCATGTGAGATATTTCAAATCCACTGTGGCAAGTGGTTCAAACCAATGTGATTTTAGGAACCCTAAAACTACATTGAGATCCCAAGGTGCCACTGGAGGCACAAAAGTATATGTATATGTATATGCTGTATAAAAGTATAAAATTATATGTATAAAAGTATATGCTGTATATGCAGTACCCCTTTGACAAACGTCTGAACTTCAGGCACTGAAGCCAGTTCTTTCTGGAAGAAGATCGACAGGGCCGAAATTTGAACCTTAATGGATCCTAATTTTAGGCCCATAGACAATCCTGCTTGCAACGACCCAGTTGAAACGACCCAGTTGAAATTCCTCCGTAGGGGCCTTCTTGGCCTCACACCACGCAACATATTTTCGCCAAATGCGATGATAATGTTTCGCAGTTACATCCTTCCTGGCCTTGATCAGGGTAGGGATGACTTCATCTGGAATGCCTTTTTCCTTCAGGATCCGGTGTTCAACCGCCATGCCGTCAAACGCAGCCGCGGTAAGTCTTGGAACAGACAAGGTCCCTGCTGGAGCAGGTCCTTCCTTAGAGGTAGAGGCCACGGGTCCTCCGTGAGCATCTCTTGCAGCTCCGGGTACCAAGTTCTTCTTGGCCAATCCGGAGCCACGAGTATCGTTCTTACTCCTCTCCTTCTTATGATTCTCAGTACTTTTGGTATGAGAGGAAGAGGAGGGAACACATATACCGACTGGAAAACCCACGGAGTTACCAGAGCGTCCACCGCTATTGCCTGAGGGTCCCTTGACCTGGCGCAATATCTGTCCAGTTTCTTGTTGAGACGGGACGCCATCATGTCCACCTTTGGTTTTTCCCAACGGTTTACAATCACTTGGAAGACTTCTGGATGAAGTCCCCACTCCCCCGGGTGGAGGTCGTGTCTGCTGAGGAAGTCTGCTTCCCAGTTGTCCACTCCCGGAATGAACACTGCTGACAGTGCTATCACATGATTTTCCGCCCAGCGGAGAATCCTTGCAGCTTCTGCCATTGCCCTCCTGCTTCTTGTGCCGCCCTGTCTGTTTACGTGGGCGACAGCCGTGATGTTGTCCGACTGGATCAATACCGGTTGACCCTGAAGCAGAGGCCTTGCTTGACTTAGGGCATTGTAAATGGCCCTTAGCTCTAGGATATTTATGCGAAGAGACGTTTCCATGCTTGACCACAAGCCCTGGAAATTTCTTCCCTGTGTGACTGCTCCCCAGCCTCTCAGGCTGGCATCCGTGGTTACCAGCATCCAATCCTGAATGCCGAATCTGCGGCCCTCTAGAAGATGAGCCTTCTGTAACCACCACAGGAGAGATACCCTTGTCCTTGGAGATAGGGTTATCCGCTGATGCATCTGAAGATGCGATCCGGACCATTTGTCCAGCAGATCCCACTGAAAAGTTCTTGCATGGAATCTTCCGAATGGAATCGCTTCGTAAGAAGCCACCATTTTTCCCAGGACTCTCGTGCACTGATGCACTGACACTTGTCCTGGTTTTAGGAGGTTCCTGACTAGCTCGGATAACTCCCTGGCCTTCTCCTCCGGGAGAAACACCTTTTTCTGGACTGTGTCCAGAATCATCCCTAGGAACAGTAGACGTGTTGTTGGAATCAGCTGTGATTTTGGGATATTTAGAATCCACCCGTGCTGACGTAGCACTACCTGAGATAGTGCTACTCCGACCTCTAACTGTTCCCTGGACCTTGCCCTTATCAGGAGATCGTCCAAGTAAGGGATAATTAATACGCCTTTTCTTCGAAGAAGAATCATCATATCGGCCATTACCTTGGTAAAGACCCGTGGTGCCGTGGACAATCCAAACGGCAGCGTCTGAAACTGATAATGACAGTTTTGTATCACAAACCTGAGGTACCCTTGGTGAGAAGGGTAGATTGGGACATGGAGATAAGCATCCTTGATGTCTAGAGATACCATATAGTCCCCTTCTTCCAGGTTCGCTATCACTGCTCTGAGTGACTCCATCTTGAATTTGAACCTTTTTATGTAAGTGTTCAAAGATTTTAGATTTAAAATTGGTCTCACCGAGCCGTCCGGCTTCGGTACCACAAACAGCGTGGAATAATACCCCTTTCCCTGTTGTAGGAGGGGTACCTTGATTATCACCTGCTGGGAATACAGCTTGTGAATAGCTTCCAATACTGCCTCCCTGTCGGAGGGAGACGTTGGTAGAGCAGACTTCAGGAACCGGCGAGGGGGAGACGTCTCGAATTCCAATTTGTACCCCTGTGATACTACCTGCAGGATCCAGGGGTCCACTTGCGAGTGAGCCCACTGCGCGCTGAAATTCTTGAGACGGCCCCCCACCGTGCCCGAGTCTGCTTGCAGAGCCCCAGCGTCATGCTGAGGACTTGGCAGAAGCGGGGGAGGGCTTCTGCTCCTGGGAAGAGGCTGCATGGTGCAGTCTTTTTCCCCTTCCTCTGCCCCGGGGCAGGAATGAGCGGCCTTTTTCCCTCTTGCCCTTATAGGGACGAAAGGACTGGGTTTGAAAAGACGGTGTCTTTTTCTGCTGAGAGGTGACCTGGGGTAAAAAGGTGGATTTTCCAGCCGTTGCCTTGGCCACCAGGTCCGATAGACCGACCCCAAATAACTCCTCCCCTTTATACGGCAATACTTCCATATGTCGTTTGGAATCCGCATCACCTGACCACTGTCGCGTCCATAACGTTCTTCTGGCAGAAATGGACATCGCACTTACTCTAGATGCCAGGGTGCAAATATCCCTCTGTGCATCTCGCATATATAGTAATGCATCCTTTAAATGCTCTATAGTTAATAATATACTGTCCCTATCCAGGGTATCAATATTTTCAGTCAGGGAATCCGACCAAGCCACTCCAGCGCTGCACATCCAGGCTGAGGCGATCGCTGGTCGCAGTATAACACCGGTATGTGTGTATATACCTTTTAAGATATTTTCCAGCCTTCTATCAGCTGGTTCCTTGAGAGCGGCCGTATCAGGAGACGGTAACGCCACTTGTTTTGATAAGCGTGTGAGCGCCTTATCTACCCTAGGGGGTGTTTCCCAACGCGCCCTAACCTCTGGCGGGAAAGGGTATAGTGCCAATAATTTATTAGAAATCAGCAGTTTTTTATCGGGGGAAACCCACGCTTTATCACACACCTCATTTAATTCATCTGACTCAGGAAAAACTACTGGTAGTTTTTTCACACCCCACATAATACCCTTTTTTGTGGTACTTGTAGTGTCAGAAATGTTCAATGCCTCCTTCATTGCCGTGATCATGTAACGTGTGGCCCTACTGGACATTACGTTTGTCTCGTCACCGTCGACACTGGATTCAGTATCCGTGTCAGGGTCTGTGTCGACCATCTGAGGTAACGGGCGTTTTAGCGCCCCTGACGGTGTCTGAGACGCCTGAACAGGCACTAATTGATTTGTCGGCTGTCTCATGTCGTCAACAGTTTTTTGCAAAGTGCTGACATTGTCACGTAATACTTTTACTTCTAAGCAGCTCAGGAGAGCCACCTAGCTTGCACCCTTCTCGTTCGGGCACAAAAATCTAACTGAGGCTTGGAGGAGGGTCATAGGGGGAGGAGCCAGTGCACACCAGCTAGTCTAAAGCTTTTACTTTTTGTGCCCAGTCTCCTGCGGAGCCGCTATTCCCCATGGTCCTTACGGAGTTCCCAGCATCCACTAGGACGTCAGAGAAATCAATAGTGATGTTCGCCAACTTAATTTGGCTGATGGTGAGCACAATATGTAAATTTAATTAAGTTCAATATAGATACAGTTCTGGTATATAGTGTATAGCGGGAGATAAGTGTCTCCCTTACTTCTCAAGTATTGATATATTTATGATATACAAAATAGATTGCTGTTATGGTCAGCTAATCACAGTAGTCGTATCCCTGGAGGGAAAAAACACCTCTAGTAATAGGAATTAAGAATTTATCAGTTTTCCTGCGCCACTGGCTATATTGCCATGACTGGGAATATACATATCTATTTAATCTGTACTGTGTATTTTCAAATATGACGATTTCAGGTACAGATTTTATTGTTGTGGTTCAAATAATCCTTATAAGACCAGTGCATTCACTGTGTAGCTGCACAGAATACTGAAACATATGTTGTGTTAGTATTCATCAGATTGTATCATAAATGTATCCCCATACCCACTAGGTGGCTTGGAGAGTTAACTTTGAAACATTTGTTGCATTTGTGCCCAGAGCCGGCCATAGGCATAGGCAAACTAGGCAATTGCCTAGGGCATTTGGTATGCCTAGGGGCATCAGCAGCTTCTGCTGAGTAAAATGATATGCAGCATGCCTATATTCTGTATGTAGCATTTAATATGCAGATACAGCCACAGTCTCACACAGTATATAGGCAGAGCCGGCCCTAGCCAATTTGATGCCCTAGGCAAGATTCTGTCTGGTGCCCCCCCCGCCTCCCAAGGGAGATAGTGGACGACTGGGAGAGGGACCAGGACAGATGGGGCAGGTGAGAGGAGTGACAGGAACACAACAGAGGTGACAGGGCAAGGTCAGAGGGGATATGGACAGGGCAGAGAGGTGATAGTGCTGAGACAGAGGGGACAGGGGTATGACAGTGGGGAATGGGACAATACAGTGAGGATAGTACAGAGGTGATAGGACTGAGGGAACAGGACAGTGATAGGACAGAGGTCATAGGACCAGGACAGGGAGGACAGGAGAGCGGGGTGACAGGGACAGGACCACGGCAGAGGTGATAGGGACGGGACAGTGATGGCAGAACAAAAGGCAAGCCAGGATAGAGGTGACATGGACAGGGCTAGAACACAGGTGTCAGGACCAGGACAGATGGGACAGGAGAGAGGAGTGACAGAAACACAATATGATGACAGGGCAAGGTCAGAGTGGATAGGGACAGGACATAGGGGACAGGAGAGAGGAGTGATAGCGCTGGCCTATTCCTGGTGCTCTCCCCCCTCAGCTCACATCTCACCTGGAGGAAAATGACTTCTAGGCGCTGGTGCCCGAACCCACGTGTCTGTGTCCAGCTCTTGCACGGGGGTAATCTGGACACTGGCTGGGTGATGCTGCAGGCAGTTCCAGCTCGGCAGCCTGTGGTCGGGATGGTCTCAGCAGGCAGCTCTGGGATGGCAGCCTGTAGTTTGTAGGGTCATCGGGTAGCGCGACCCTGAAGGGCACAGATGGAATGTCTGGCCACTCATCTCAGGAGGAGGGGGCGGTAGCGAGCAAAGCCGCTGCTAGGGCCGGTGATCAGGGAGCCCACAACACTACGGCGGTTGACAGCAGGGACCTTCTGGCGGCGGCTACCCGCATCTGGAGTGCACACACACACTCCGCTCCCTCTCTGGTGCTACAGCAGGCGGCTCTGCTCAGATATGCAAGAGCAGAGCCGCCAGCGGCGCTGAACATTGGGTGCCCCACAGAGCAGTAGTGGTAGCTGAGCCAGCACCTAGCTGAAGCTAGGGCCGGCTCTGGGCGCCGGTTCTTCCAGCTGCAGATCATCAGGTACTCGGTGGTGGAAGGGAGAGCTATGAGTCCCTTCCTTGTCCCACTGTGTGATTGGACCAGCAGATCCAGCACTGGATCCGCTGTCCAATCACATGTGCCTCGCTGGCAGGGGCGTGCTTTCCCTGCCAGCGAGGCACTTGTAGAAGTGCCGCTTTCAGTGTTTTTTTACATGGGCTTGTACAGCCCAGTGTTTGGCCCTGCCCCCCGCTCTGTCCCCGTTCCCACTGTCAGTGGGAGGCACTAGCTATCAGTGCCTCCCAAACTAGTTTAATCATCTAAAATGATTAGATTAATATAAAAAAAATACATATGACACAGAATGTGTCATATGTATCTTTTTGTATTTTAATCATTGATGACAGGGGAGGCCCTCCAGATGCGGGTAGCCGCCGCCAGAAGGTCCCTGCTGTCAACCGCCGTAGTGTTGTGGGCTCCCTGATCACCGGCCCTAGCAGCGGCTTTGCTCGCTACCGCCCCCTCCTCCTGAGATGAGTGGCCAGACATTCCATCTGTGCCCTTCAGGGTCGCGCTACCCGATGACCCACAAACTACAGGCTGCCATCCCAGAGCTGCCTGCTGAGACCATCCCGACCACAGGCTGCCGAGCTGGAACTGCCTGCAGCATCACCCAGCCAGTGTCCAGATTACCCCGTGCAAGAGCTGGACACAGACACGTGGGTTCGGGCACCAGCGCCTAGAAGTCATTTTCCTCCAGGTGAGATGTGAGCTGAGGGGGGAGAGCACCAGGAATAGGTCAGCGCTATCACTCCTCTCTCCTGTGTCCTGTCCCTATCCACTCTGACCTTGCCCTGTCATCATATTGTGTTCCTGTCACTCCTCTCTCCTGTCCCCTATGTCCTGTCCCTATCCACTCTGACCTTGCCCTGTCATCATATTGTGTTTGTCACTCCTCTCTCCTGTCCCATCTGTCCTGGTCCTGACACATGTGTTCTAGCCCTGTCCATGTCACCTCTATCCTGGCTTGCCTTTTGTTCTGCCATCACTGTCCCGTCCCTATCACCTCTGCCGTGGTCCTGTCCCTGTCACCCCGCTCTCCTGTCCTCCCTGTCCTGGTCCTATGACCTCTGTCCTATCACTGTCCTGTTCCCTCAGTCCTATCACCTCTGTACTATCCTCACTGTATTGTCCCATTCCCCACTGTCATACCCCTGTCCCCTCTGTCTCAGCACTATCACCTCTCTGCCCTGTTCATATCCCCTCTGACCTTGCCCTGTCACCTCTGTTGTGTTCCTGTCACTCCTCTCACCTGCCCCATCTGTCCTGGTCCCTCTCCCAGTCGTCCACTATCTTCCTTGGGAGGCGGGGGGGGCACCAGACAGAATCTTGTCTAGGGCATCAAATTGGCTAGGGCCGGCTCTGTTTGTGCCTATAGGTTGTTTTCCTGTGCCACTGGCTATATTGCCATGACTGGAAATATACGTATCTATTTGATCTGTACTATGTATTCTCAAATATGACGATCTCAAGTACAGATTTTCTTATTGTAATTTAAACAATCCTTATGAGATCAGTACATTCACTGTGTGGCTGCACAAGATACTGAAACATATGTTGTGTTAATATTCATCAGACTGTATCATAAATGTATCCACATACCCACTAGGTGGCTTGGAGAGTTAACTTTGAAACATTTGTTGCATTTGTGCCCATTGATTGTTACCACAGGTGCCTCATACCACTCCTAAATCACTGACATAAATGCACAGCGCATATTTAGTAAATTAGTGCAGCTGCTATCCCTTTGTAATATAATATTGGAGCGGCTGACATTTGATGTAGCATTGGTTACATTCTCACTGAGATGGCTACCTAACACACAGGAATACAGATCTCTACAATTTGATATGATCATCTGCCTGCTGTTCGGTGCTCAAAGATTGTAAGAGTTAACTATGCATGAGAGTCAAGACTGGCTAAACATTCAATTCTATCATAGAGCAAGGGCATAGAGAACACGCGGACACACGCTGCCCACACACGTGTCCCGCCGTTACTCTGACAGCTTTGTCAGGACTGAACCCGAATGCCTCTCCTGGAATGAAATTTAAGCTCTCCCTGTCATCCAATCCGTATGGGTTACCCGGTCACATGCAGTTACTGGCCAATCCCCGTGCCGTCTTCATGGTCACATGACCCGTGTAGCCAATCACGGAGTGTCATGATCCCCATGGTAACGGCTACTAACAGCGCCGCGTTCCCGGACACTGCTAAATCCTGGTGCCCCTTCATCTGAATGCACAAATACCTATACGTTTGTTCTGTTTAAGATATTGATTCTGAAAGCCCATCCTTCGGTGCCCCTAATCTTGTTAGTTTATGTGCATATTAAAGACTCGGATTTTACTCGTTTAGCATATTAGATATTTATTCTTATTGGTAATGCTATTGTAAATATACCCGTTCGGCGCCAATGTCACCCTGTATCATGTATAATACATAAGTTCCTCAGATTCAAGTACATATGTCATTCAGATATGGATTATGTTTATCTTGTCATTGTCCAATTGTCCTTCAAAGTACCGTTGTTATGTTAGACATGGCAGAATAAATACTTGTGATTGTGAAACTTTTTTCTGGATCGATCCAAACTGGTAAGTATATCTAAATTATATAAGTGACTAAAAGGCTGATTAAACAAGCTCATCAATTTTTCACCATTTTACTGACTAGCCACTAAATTAATTATAAAAAAAAATAAAAATTCATCAAATCAATCCTACCAGGTAGATATATACATTTAATATAGGGAGCATATAATAAGATTTCATCAATCACACAGCAAATTGTTTAAAGGTCCATTGAAGTCAATATTTGCCATAATGAATGATTATATGTATTTTAGCACAGACCGCTCAGCACACATCTCTCCCCCGCGCTCAGCACAGCGCGATGTGTGCTGAGCGGGGGACGCTTATTTCACACAGCGGTAAAATGAGCGATGTGCTAGATTCCAAATCTGGAGTCAGCGGTAGCGCCGCGCATCGCTATCATTATGGGCATACACACGGAGAGATCCGTGCTTAATTTCTAAGCAATCTATTCAGATTGCTTAGAATTTAAGCACGGATCTCTCCGTGTGTACCACCTTAACACAAAAATGTAGATATAGTCTTAATCATTTTACAAAAAACACTCACCTAACAAAACACTAAAGGGGGGTACACACGGAGTGATGTTCTCTTAATTTTTAAGCAATCTGACTAGATTGCTTAGAAATTAAGAACACATCACTCTATGTATAGGGGTGCCGGCGAAAGCGATGCACAGCCCCACGTGTCACTATCGCCGGTGCTAGATTGGCATGCATGCCGGTACGATCGAGCACATCGCTCATTTCACCGCTGGGTGAAATGAGCGCCCCCCTCACTCAGCACACATCGCGCTGTGCTAAGTGGGGGGGGGATGTGTGCTGAGCGGTCACTGATAGATCGCTCAGCACACATCTCTGAGGAAATCTCCCCATCTGTACTAGGCTTAAAATAACAGATAATAGCAACAGATAATCTTTTGACATACCTTTGGGGAATGTAAAACATCTTCTCTGGTGGAGGTTTGAATAGAACTCCTTCATAAACTGGCCACAGGCCACCTAAAATTCTGAATAAGGAACTTTTTCCACAACCATTGGGGCCAGTGATGAGAAGATGCATCCCTTCCTTCACCTAAACATAAAAGTAAGTCAGATATGCTCACCTGTCAAACATGTGCAATGCAGTAATTAAAGCATTTACTATTTGACAAAAAAAAAAAAAAACAATACCTATATAATAATAATCGGCTATGGCATGTCCTGTGATCAACATTCCATACCCACCAATGGCACTCCCTACCAGGAGAGGAGAATCCTGTAGCGCTGGCTCAGGAAAGTATTACAGAGAAGGAGGTGGGCAGCTGGCAAATTTTGGCATATGGTGGGCCCATTTTTCTATTAATAACAATATATATCAAATGGAATGTCACCCCACTAAGACCCCAAACTTTCCAAAATGCAAGGAGACAAATCTGCTGCTCAACTATTTTCTTCAGTTACTTTGTAGGAACTTGTGTTGTAGGAATGACAGCATCCAAATGAACAACCACTGCATTTCTTCAACAATGTTTGGTTCCAAAACCAGTTAAGCAAAAAGTTGTACATTAGGCTGTGTACATACCCGACCAACCTACCAGCCGGCCGACTGTCCTGCTGAACAAGCTACACACATACACATACCAATCAGCTGCTAGATATGTCTGGGCAGACATCACTGCTGGGAAGGCATTTAAATTCGCCCATCCAGCTGTGATGTCATTGTCGGCTGCATCAAGAATAACGGTTCGGCAGGTCGGTCGCATATACACAAAAGCAGATGTACTAATATGCGGAAAGTGTTTGGACGATAACCATAAAAGCGCCCAAAACAAAGCAAGCCTAAAGGTGGGTACACACTATTAGATATATCTGCAGATCAATTGATCTGCAGATATATCTATGTACGGATCGGGCAGTGTGCTGTGCATACACACAGCCCGATCCGTCGGGGGACTGACGTCATGAACTGGGCGGGCGTGTACACACACCCGCCCAGTTCAGCTGTCAATCACGGACGACCGCCCCGTACACACACAGCGACGCACCAATATATCGTTAGATATATTGGCTGTCGGCTGTGCTGCGCGGCCGACGCGATACGTCTGTGAACGACGGAGTTCACAGACGTATCGCCCGTACACACTGGCCGACGGTCCCGCGATGTATCGGCCGTTCAAGAGAACGGCCGATATATCGACCAGTGTGTACGGGCCTTAAGGGTCAATACAAAGTGTGTCCCTAATTCCCCAAAAAAATGGCAACGTTAAAAACGGAGGTAGTAAAGACCTTATGGCACTGAGTTTAAAATATCACACTACTTGGAAATGTGATGTTTAAACTCCGTGTCATCAGGTCTTTACTACCTTTACTAACTCCATTTTTAGATATACTGCTATATCTACAAGATATAGCAGTCAAGATATAGCAGTACACGGCTTTCACCGTGCTGCAGAACTGAAGGGATCTGTCTGTAAACAACACTGTTTACAGACATCGGCAATACACACAAACCGATGCACTTAGCGATATACATAGTTTGTTGACTCTACGAATTATATATATCTCAGTGGGGGGAATCCAATTGCAGATGGTGTTCTTGCCCTCGCGAGATTGTGCGGCAACAACCTCACTTTACGGCAGCTTGGACTTGCACAATTTTATTCATAGGCTTGCGTACAAAATTATGCAGATTTGGGGTAAGGTTGGGCTGTGAGGGGTGCGAGATGCGGTGACGTTGTTGGCATCACCACAACTTTGCAATGGCAGCTTGCAGTCTTAACCCGCAATTGGATTAACCCCAGTGTTTACCCAGCTGCTTGAATTATTTTTATATATAAATAAATATATATATAAATATATATATATATATATATATACATACATACATACACACATACATACAGGTTGAGTATTCCATGTCCAAATATTTGAATATATACGGAATATTAAAAAATACGGAATATTATGAGCTGCAATAGCTAAACCTTTGTTTTCTGATGGCTCAATGTATACAAACTTTGTTTAGTACACAAAGTTATTACAAATATTGTATTAAATGACCTTCAAGCTGTGTGTATTAGGTGTATATGAAACATATTTGAATTGTGTTTATGTACACAAACTTTGTTTAATGCACAAAGTTATTATAAACATTGGCTAAACTTACCTTCAGGCTGTGTGTATAAGGTGTACACAAAACATAAATGTATTTTCTGTGCTTAGACTTGGGTCCCATCACCATGATATCTCATTATGGTATGCAATTATTCCGAAATACGGAAGAATTCAATATTCAAAATACTTCTGGTCCCAAGCATTTTGGATATGGGATACTCAACCCATATATATATATATATATATATATATATATATATACATACACACACACACACACACACACACACACACACACACACACACACACATACATGCACATATGCAGTGGGGCAGCCACCGATTGTGCAAGTTGACCCACTTAAAAAGATGAGAGAGGTCTGTAATTATTTCCATCATAGGTACACTTCAACTGTGAGAGACAGAATCTGGGGGGGAAAAAAATATATATATATTCTTGCGGAAAATAAATATTTGGACAATCAAAAAGTTTAACTCAATACTTTGTAATATAACCTCGGTTGGCAACTGCAGAGGTCAAATGTTTCCTGTAGTTCTTGACCAGGTTTGCACACACTGTAGCAGGTATTTTGTCCCACTCTTCCATGCAGATCTTCTCTAGATCTGTCATGTTTTGGGGCTGGTGCCGGGCAACACAGACTTTCAACTCCCTCCACAGATTTTCTATTGGGTTGAGGTCTGGAGACTGGCTAGGCCACTCCAGGACCTTGAAATGCTTCTTACGGAGCCACTCCTTAGTTGCCCGGGCAGTGTGTTTGGGGTCATTGTCATGCTGGAAGACCCAGCCACGTTCCATCTTCAATGCTCTTACTGAGGTAAGGAGGTTTTTGGCCAAAATCTCACAATACATGGCCCCATTCATCCTCTCCTTAATACGGATCAGTCGTCCTGTCCCCTTTGCAGAAAAGCAGCCCCAAAGCATGATGTTTCCACCCCCATGCTTCAGAGTGGGTATGGTATTCTTGGGATGTCATTCATCATTCTACTCCCTTCAAACATGGTGAGTGGAGTTTATACCAAAAAGTTTGATTTTGCTCACATCTGACCACATTACATTCTCCCAATCCTCCTCTGGATAATCCAGATGGTCACTGGCAAACTTTAGACGGGCCTAGACATGTGCTGGCTTAAGCAGGGGGACCTTTCGGGCGCTGCAGGATTTCAATCCATGCCGACTTAGTGTGTTACTAATGGTAACCTTTGTGACTGTGGTCCCAGCTCTCTTGAGGTCATTGACCAGGTCCCCCTGTGTAGTTCTGGGCTGATTCCTCACCATTCTCAAGATCATTGAGACCCCATGAGGTGAGATCTTGCATGGAGCCCCAGGTCGAGAGAGATTGTCAGTGATCTTGTATTTCTTCCATTTTTTAATCATTGCATCAACAGTTGATCTGTTCTCACCAAGCTCCTTGCCTATTGTCGAGTAGCTCATCCCAGCATTGTGCAGCTCTACAATTTTGTCCCTGGTGTCCTTAGACAGCTCTCTGGTCTTGGCCATGGTGGAGAGGTAGCATTCTGACTGTTTGAGGGTGTGGACAGGTGTCTTTTATACAGATAACCAGTTCAAACAGGTGCCATTAATACAGGTAACGAGTGGAGGATAGAAGAGCTTCTTAAAAAAGAAGTAACAGGTCTGTGACAGACAGAAATCTTGCTGCTTGGTAGGTGTCCAAATATTTATTTTCCACAAGAATATACAAGTAAATTGTTTAAAAATCATACAATGTGACTTCCTGTTTTTGTTTTTTTTCAGATTCTGTCTTTCACAGTTGAAGTGTACCTATGATGTAAATTACAGACCTCTCTCATCTTTTTAAGTGGGTCAACTTGCACAATCGGTGGCTGTCCAAATACTTTTTTGCCCCACTATATATATATGTATGTACATTGCTCAAAAAAATAAAGGGAACACTTAAACAACACAATGTAACTCCAAGTCAATCACACTTCTGTGAAATCAAACTGTCCACTTAGGAAGCAACACTGATTGACAATCAATTTCACATGCTGTTGTGCAAATGGAATAGACAACAGGTGGAAATTATAGGCAATTAGCAAGACACCCCCAATAAAGGAGTTGTTCTGCAGGTGGTGACCACAGACCACTTCTCAGCTCCTATGCTTTCTGGCTGATGTTTTGGTCACTTTTGAAAGCTGGCGGTGCTTTCACTCTAGTGGTAGCATGAGACGGAGTCTACAACCCACACAAGTGGCTCAGGAAGTGCAGCTCATTCAGGATGGCACATCAATGCGAGCTGTGGCAAGAAGGTTTGCTGTGTCTGTCAGCGTAGTGTCCAGAGCATGGAGGCGCTACCAGGAGACAGGCCAGTACATCAGGAGACGTGGAGGAGGCCATAGGAGGGCAACAACCCAGCAGCAGGACCGCTACCTCCGCCTTTGTGCAAGGAGGAACAGGAGGAGCACTGCCAGAGCCCTGCAAAATGACCTCCAGCAAGCCACAAATGTACATGTGCCTACTCAAACGATCAGAAACAGACTCCATGAGGGTGGTATGAGGGCCCGACGTAAGGTGGGGGTTGTGCTTACAGCCCAACACCGTGCAGGACGTTTGGCATTTGCCAGAAAACACCAAGATTGGCAAATTTGCCACTGGCGCCCTGTGCTCTTCACAGATGAAAGCAGGTTCTCACTGAGCACATGTGATAGACGTGACAGAGTCTGGAGACGCCAAGAAGAACGTTCTGCTGCCTGAAACATCCTCCAGCATGACCGGTTTGGCAGTGGGTCAGTAATGGTGTGGGGTGGCATTTCTTTGGGGGTCTGCACAGCCCTCCATGTGTTTGCCAGAGGTAGCCTGACTGCCATTAGGTACCGAGATGAGATCCTCAGACCCCTTGTGAGACCATATGCTGGTGCGGTTGGCCCTGGGTTCCTCCTAATGCAAGACAATGCTAGACCTCATGTGGCTGGAGTGTGTCAGCAGTTCCTGCAAGACGAAGGCATTGATGCTATGGACTGGCCCCCCGTTCCCCAGACCTGAATCCAATTGAGCACATCTGGGACATCATGTCTCGCTCCATCCACCAACGCCACGTTGCACCACAGACTGTCCAGGAGTTGGCGGATGCTTTAGTCCAGGTCTGGGAGGAGATCCCTCAGGAGACCATCCGCCACCTCATCAGGAGCATGCCCAGGCATTGTAGGGAGGTCATACAGGCACATGGAGGCCACACACACTACTGAGCCTCATTTTGACTTGTTTTAAGGACATTACATCAAAGTTGGATCAGCCTGTAGTGTGTTTTTCCACTTTAATTTTGAGTGTGACTCCAAATCCAGACCTCCATGGGTTAATAAATTTGATTTCCATTGATCATTTTTGTGTGATTTTGTTGTCAGCACATTCAAATATGTAAAGAACAAAGTATTTAATAAGAATATTTCATTCATTCAGATCTAGGATGTGTTGTTTAAGTGTTCCCTTTATTTTTTTGAGCAGTATATATATATATATATATATATATATATATATAGATGTCCACGAAGGTGGCGGGCGCACTCTCACACATATTAATGTTCACAAACTTTGTTGAATATCCAATGTTCTTTATAGCAGCCTTCATAAATCGACGTTTCGATCCTTCCACAGGATCTTTTTCAAGAAAGGCAGTACGATATCATATTTCAAAATGTGCAATCGTTAAACAATGCCTAAAAAGAATACAAGAAAGAGAAGAGACTCAGCCTCCCAGCATTTTCACCAGTGTGTCACATGGTGGATTGAGATACCTTTGGTTGTAAAGAACTGTGCATACCTTTAGGGACTAACATGGCTGTCTTGAACACGTGGGTGTTTTATTACACTATGGTTGAAGGTGTTTCATTAAGCAACATTTTAACTAGATAGATTATAGTCACTATGTGCACAGGGTAATTGAAGCCCGGTCCACATAGTTTTTCTGCCATCATCAAGGGGCCTGGGAGGCTGAGTCTCTTCTCTTTCTTGTATTCTTTTTAGGCATTGTTTAACGATTGCACATTTTGAAATATGATATCGTACTGCCTTTCTTGAAAAAGATCCTGTGGAAGGATCGAAACGTCGATTTATGAAGGCTGCTATAAAGAACATTGGATATTCAACAAAGTTTGTGAACATTAATATGTGTGAGAGTGCGCCCGCCACCTTCGTGGACATCTATAGATTCAGCAGACCTGTTCTGTTGGGATAGCACCCATCCTGGAATTTTGATGCGAGTACAGGACTCTCTTTCTATATTATATATATATATATATATATATATATATATATATATACATACATACATACATACATACATACATACATGTGCTCACATGCAAGGTGACTGCTACAAATAAAAACTAAAAAAGGTTACGTAATTTGCAGCTTTCAGGTCTCTGCCGAGAACTGCATGTGTGTCTTTGAAACCTCTAGAGCTCAGATGGTATATTTAGTCCAGGATGTATGAAATGTTATAAAAGAAAGTTTTAACAATATTGAAGGTTTACTCTGTGTTCCAAACCACCACAGTGATATTTGGGAAGCATGGTAAATTAAATACTAATTAGCACATTTGATTGGAATCAGCTATCTACATGTAAATTATATGTAAATGTATTCTAATTATGTGTAATTTTATTTGGTTACTCTGTAATTATGTTCTGAAGACACCCACTGATTTTGGAAATAGAGTGTTCCAGACTTTGTTACAAGTAAAACGTATTTTATCAAGTGCCCCTAGACCTACTGCTACAGTGTGGATGTTTGCTAAAGCTTGTAAGACACACTTATCTTTATCCATGCATTTCTTTTTTGTATTTGTTGTACTTTTATTGAACACATTTATCCAGTATTCATTTTCTGTTGGAAAACTTGTGTGAATCTTTAGATTTATTATGCTGTGGCACCTATTTTAACAGTAGTGACTTCTCCCGGATTTTTCTCGTTGATTAATCTCGAGCAGGCATGTCAAACTCATGGTCATCCAGTGTCACGATCCAGGTAACTGGATGCCATTATTTACCTTTCAAGTGTCTCCTGAGGCTGGCTCAGCGTTCCAGGGCCGGATCCCAGCTGCGTGGCAGATATCCTCACTTCACATTTCCTCCCTGCGATCCCACAGCGCTGTCACAGCAGTTTCAGAAATCTGATTTGTTAAATCCTTTAATGGCGCCTCCAGCCCTCTGCCGCCATCCCCGTGGATCCAGTGTGCTAATAACCAAATATGGCGTATCCTGCCATCCGCGGCCTCCGCCGCCATTACTGTCATTTCTCCACATGATTTCACAAACTGACTTTCCCTCCAAATGCCAAACATGGGCGCAGCCATGTTTTTCCAGTCACATGCTATCTCTGCACCTATCCGCTGCACTGCTGAACTCTGCATAATTGATTAGCCAATGCCTGCCTCACAGCAGGTATAAATATCCTGTGCCTGGACCAGGAAGTTGTCAGTGCTTTGGTTGTCATACCCAGTGTATCCAGTCTCTGCTCCTTGTGGTTGATTGCTAAGCTCCAGGTATTTCCAGCTCCTGTCTTCACTCCACCAGAGACCCGCACGAGTTACCACCTTGCGGTGCAGCCTGACTCTGCATATGTCCTCATTGCACCCTGCGAATGGCAGTTTCTAACACCGGCTTCCAGCGTCTGGCTTCCAGCGGTGTCCAGTCTTCTGATACCATTGGTGCTCCGCCATCGGTTTCCAAATACCATCGATGCTCCGTCATCGATTCTTAATAATCATCGATCTCTAGCATCACCAGTGTCATTTAACTTTTCTCCTGTTACACTGGTTTACCTGCACTTCTCCACAGTTCATCACCTGGTCCGGTTCTATCCGGCAAACCCGGCAGTCCACCTGTATCATTTACTCCACAGTACATCCAGCCTCAGTATAACACCAGCTGGTCAGTTCCTGCCTCCTATTTCATTATTCAGCGGGAGGGTGTTGGTAAATGTCTTTCCATCTCCTAGTCTTCCAAGACTATCTCCTTGCAAATACCACACCTAAGGATATTCCAACTACTACTGCAGTCTTTGGAACTGTGTACTGTATTTGTTAATTTACCATATCTGACTACTGCAACTGCTGATGTACCATCTGAACTGTGCTAAATAAAAACTCATTCATTTTACTCCTGGTATTGTGGTCACGCCTTCGGGCATCGGTACTGCAAGCTCATCTGCATGTCTAAGAGACCCAGCTTGCCAACCAGGTTTACACACACCTCAGCCCCTACAACTGAGGCTTCCCCTGGTCAGCACCAGCCCTCAGTTGTGACAGTAAGCACTGACCCAATGGATCCGGCCGGAGACCAGGTCCAAGCGACCAGGCCGATGCAAGAACTGGCAGCCCGTCTTGAACATCAGGAGGCTGCACAAGGCCATGTTATCCGCTATCCAGGGTCATCCAGTGTGTTGACTACAGTACCTGCGGTGGTAACCTCACCCACCATACCCGTTTCTGCTCCACGTTTCCACTTGCCGACACCTGCTAAATTTGATGGGTCCACAAAAGCCTGCCGGGGATTCTTAAATCAGTGTGAGATTCATTTTGAGTTACAGCCTGGCAGTTTCCCAACTGACCGCACCAAGGTTGCCTACATCATCTCCCTCCTCAGTGGCACCGCCCTCGATTGGGCATCACCCATATGGGAGAGATCAGATGCTCTGCTGTCTTCCTATACAGAGTTTGTGACAACATTTAGGCGCATCTTCGACGAGCCAGGTCGTGTGACATCAGCCTCCTCTGAAATCCTCCGGTTACGCCAGGGATCCCGTACAGTCGGTCAATATTTGATACAGTTCCAGATTCTGGCATCTGAACTTTCCTGGAATGATGACGCTCTTCATGCAGCCTTTTGGCATGGCTTGTCCGAACGTATCAAGGATGAGCTCGCTACCAGAGACTTACCTTCAAAGCTGAACGAGCTCATATCTCTCTGCACTAAGGTCGACCTACGGTTCCGTGAAAGGGCAATTGAGCGAGGAAGGTCTTCATTCCCTAAGACTCCTACCACTCCTCCTCCTTGTCAGCCATCTCCGCCCAAGGATGAACCTATGCAAATAGGTCACTCTCGTCTGTCTCCGGCAGAGCGTAGAAGACGTCTATCCGAACATCTCTGTCTCTATTGCGCTGCACCTTCTCATGTCATCAACGCTTGTCCCAAGCGTCCGGGAAACTCCAAGTCCTAGCTCGCCAAGGAGAGGGTCGGCTAGGAGTAATGAACTTCTCTCCTTCTTCAAATGACTGTAACCACCCAGTCTCGCTGCAAGTGGCCCAGTGCACTAGGAATCTCATTGCTCTGTTAGACTCTGGAGCAGCTGGGAACTTTATGACTGAGAGATACGTCAAGCGGTGGTCCCTACCCACTGAGAGACTTTCGTCTTCCATATCCTTGACTGCCATGGATGGCAGCAGGATTTCCGATGCAGTCATTACCTCTAAGACCCTGCCTATCCGTCTGAAGGAAGGAGCTCTTCATTCTGAACTGATCTCCTTCCTGGTGATCCCAAAGGCCACTCATCCTGTGTTTCTAGGCCTTCCATGGCTTTGTCTTCATAATCCCCAAATTGATTGGAGAACTACACATATCCTGGCATGGGGTTCCTCCTGCTCTGAGACCTGTCTTTCCAAAGTCCTTCCAGTTTGTACATCCTCCTCCAAGTCTTCAGATATTTCGCCTCTTCTATATCAAGACTTCACAGATGTTTTTAGCAAGTCCTCTGCTGATATTCTTCCCCCTCACATGGAATGGGATTGCCCTATTGACCTCATTCCGGGGAAGACTCCACCTCGGGGACGCATATATCCATTGTCGTTACCAGAGACTCATTCCATGGAAGAATACATCAAAGAAAACCTGGCTAAAGGGTTTATCCAGCCTTCTTCCTCTCCAGCTGGAGCAGGCTTCTTCTTCTTCTTCTGCGGCCCTGTATTGATTACCATGGTTTGAACGACATCACTGTGAAAAATCGGTACCCTCTGCCTCTCATCACTGAGCTATTCGACTGCGTCAGTGGGGCCACCATCTTCACGAAGTTAGATCTGAGGGGTGCCTACAACCTCATCCGGATCCGAAAGGGTGACGAGTGGAAGACCGCATTTAACACCCGTGACGGTCATTACGAGTACCTCGTCATGCCTTTCGGACTCAGTAACGCTCCAGCTGTATTTCAACACTTGGTGAATTAAATCTTCCGAGACATCCTCTATCGTCATGTTGTGGTCTATCTCGATGACATCCTCATCTTCGCTAATGACCTGGAGGAACATCGCTTCTGGGTCATGGAGGTCCTGTCCCATCTCCGTGTCAACCATCTTTATTGCAAGCTGGAAAAGTGTGTTTTTGAGTCAAATCCATGCCGTTTCTAGGTTACATTGTGTCCGGTTCTGGGCTAGAGATGGACCCTGAGAAACTTCAAGATATTCAAGATTGGCCGATACCTACAACCCTCAAGGGTATCCAGAGATTCCTAGGATTTGCCGATTATTACAGGAAATTTATCCGAGACTTTTCCACTATTGTGGCGCCTGTCACAGCCCTTTCCAAAAAGGGTGCCAATCTTTCCAAATGGTCTGAGGAAGCTACTCGAGCTTTCCATCTTTTGAAACAAAAGTTCGTCTCTGCTCAAGTCTTGAGACAGCCAGACACCAGCTCGCCCTTCACCCTGGAAGGGATGCCTCTTCCGTTGGAGTAGGCGCAGTCCTGTCGCAAAGAGCCAATGACGGACACTTACATCCTTGTGGCTTCTTCTCACGAAAGTTCTCTCCTGCTGAGGACAACTACGCCATTGGCGATCAAGAACTTTTGGTTATCAAACTAGCTCTGGAAGAGTGAAGATATTTGTTAGAGGGAGCTTCTCATACCATCACCATTCTGACAGACCACAAGAATCTCCTGTATTTAAAGGGCGCTCAATGTCTCAATCCTCGCCAAGCCAGGTGGGCACTTTTTTTTTCTTCCAGGTTTGTCTTCAAACTTCAGTTTTGTCCATGGTCACAGAATCGCAAGGCTGATGCCCTTTCCCGCTCCTGGGAGCAAGAAAATGAGTCTGAGTCTACTGACACGCATTACATTATTGATCCAGTGGCATTCTCCGTAGTGAGGATGGACTCTACGCCCCCGCCAGGGAAAAACCTCGTAAAACCGGCTCTCAGAAGGAAGCTCTTGCAATGGGCACATTCCTCTGGCTTCGCCGGACACGCGGGCATCCAGAAGACCTTAAGAGTTCGTTTCCAGATCATACTGGTGGCTGACCCCGAAAAAGGACATTACAGAATTTGTTGCATCCTGCCCCAAATGTGCCCAACACAAAGTACCTCACCAATCACCCGCTGGGCAACTGGTTCCTCTATCTGTTCCTCACCGTCCATGGATTCATTTATCAATGGACCTTGTTACGGACCTTCCCGAGTGTAACAAGTATAATACAAACTGGGTGGTAGTTGACCGGTTCACCAAGATGGCTCATTTCATTCCATATTGAGTTCCATATTGCCACCCAGGTTTACATACACCTCAGCCCCTACAACTGAGGCTTCCCCTGGTCAGCACCAGCCCTCAGTTGTGACAACCAGCTGTTGTGAAACTATAAGTCCCAGCATGCTTTACCAGCTGATCAGTGGAAGGTTCCTGGCAAAGCATACTGGGACTTGTAGTTTCACAACAGCTGGAGGGCAACGAGTTTCATGCCTGGTCTAGAGGTATTTTGACTCATTCCTCTTTACACATCTGATATTTTTGGGCTGTCATGCCACAACCTTGAAAATGGGATAGGATTTGGCCTTGGTTATTGCAAAATACTATATATTTTCGGTTTAGGTTATTCTGCTGTTGATTTAGTTTTCGCTCTAGGATCATTGTTATGCCTCTAGAATTACTAAATGAAAAATGTAAAAAAGTGAAGCTTTCATTTTTCCTTCAGCCATTGGTTAGGGCTGCATTTCACTGTTTTTGTGATAACGTTATTCCCAAGCAGGCTCTATACTGCAGTGCATGTTCAGCTATTAACCATCAAAATGCAGAACTTTTCACTGTGGCACCCATAGGGCTATATTTACTAAGGTGCAGATTTTTAAGATTCTACATATAATTTCTCTAGCACCTTCTAGGAGATAATGGCTAGAATCTGGTTGCTGTGGGCAACATCTCCACTTCTAAAAACCCGCACCCCAGTAAATATACCCTGTATAGTCTATCTGCATACTGACTCAGGTTGACACCAAAAGAAATGAAATGTAAAGCCTGTATCTAAATTAGTAATAAAAGCAAAAGTCAGCATCTTGATCATAAGCAGGGAAACATGCACATAGTATAAAGCACATTTATCTCACAATGCATCCAACTGTCCCACACTAGCATGTGCACCACATTTATTCCAGGAGTCACAAGTGTGTATACTTACACACCAAGAGGGCACTGAGAAAGTGTAGAGACAGTGGGCCTGATTTAGATGTGGATGAAGAGGCTATCGCTGCTGCTTGCTCTATTATGGTAATGAAGCAGGAGGCGTCACACCTCCTGCATGCATTACTGATCTTAGCTGCATCCTTGCATGCAGTATCGGATTATCTGCAAAACCTTCAGCCGGATAGGGGACAAGCCAACTGATGCAGGTCCTACCAAGAGGCCAGGAAATGGCCATCCTCGGAAGGAGAGCCTGCACCATCCCTTTCCAACAATGGTGGTGACATCAGCTCAAATGGAATCAGATTGCCAATCACTGACAGTCTAATACCGTAACGCAACCGACCTTGCAGTACTGCACATGCACAGCACAATTTTTACTTTTAACATATAAAATATAATTAAACTCAGACACAAATACAAAACAGAAGTAGAACTTCATTTGAATTAAGTGGTAAATTCTTGCAGCAGTCCCCCAGCATACGTAAGCTCTGGTCAGGCATATATGCATCTGCATCCAGGTCTTACTAAGTTGCAGTTATGAAAACACGGCCTTACTTTACTTGGCCTACATTAGGCCGCCCCTTCTCTCCCTTGTTCCTTCTCTCCCAGTAATTTTACTAAAATGCAAATCTATAAAAAGAGGTGTTGTCCATAATAATATTCTGGCAGTCATTTATCTGGTACATTCTAAAAAATAACAAGACTCTGATTGGTTACTATGGGCAACATCTCTACTTTTCTAAACCTGCACTTTAGTATATATATCCGCAAGTTTAAGGAGTCATAACCGTAAGATGCCACTGACTCTGCATACAGAAGTATAAGAAGGTACGAAGTGTAGAATTGTGTTTTCCGCAAACAAACAAAAAACACCCCATTCTACATAAGCCCTGTAATTGCAATATTGCAATGATATATTTGAGCCATTAATCATTTAAAAGGTAAATCCTGTTACATTATTTTTTAAGGAGACAGAGGAGATGTGCAAGAGGTCTGGCCTTCCATTGGATGTACTGTATTACATGTCAGGAAAGCTGAGGTATCACTGGATAAGAAGCAATAACATCTTATATGTGTCCCAACAACACATCTGTTGTCTTTCTCAATATAACAATTGTTTATGTGACACAACGGGAGTCATTCTGACCTGATTACACGCTGCCGTTCATCGCAGCGCAGCGATCAGGTCAGAAGTGCGCATTCGCCTGCGCATGGCTGACACCCGACGGCTGACGTTGCCTAGCGATCGCCTCTGCCTGATTGACAGGCAGAGGTGGTCGCTGGGCGGGAGGGGGCGGCGCGGCGGCCGCCATTTTGTGGGCGCGGTCCAGCCAGCGCAGGCGTGCCCAGACCGCACGGGGGGCGGGCTGCAGTGGCTGCGTGACGTCACACGCAGCCGCTGCATCCCGGGCAGTAACGAGTAGCTCCCAGCCAGCACGCAAAAGCTGCGCTGGCCGGGAGCTACTCCTGAAGTGAAAAAGCAGCGCCGCTCTAATGTAAAGCAGACCAGGGAACTCTGGTGTGTAAACAGTGAGCCCCCACAGTCCTGATTCAGAGGTGCACACAGTTCATGCACGGCTACAATTATTCACGCATTATTAAGTGCAAAAATATGTAAAAACGTGACCATTCCGCTTGTGTACTTTCATGTGATGGCGCAAGCTCTGCTATGTCCACTTTTCTTACAGGAGCATTGTTCAAGTGCGCTGGTGGATCAGATCTCGCCATCATTAACGTACCATCAGTCGCAATAGTGACCCCTTGAGCAGTCTTTGCTTGTTGCAGAGACTCCTTTATAACTTTCTTAAAATATGGTCATTCAGCTGAAACACGCCCATGCCACCTCAACTTTAGGTTACCTTGCAATGTCCGCCTTAAACCGCCTGGGAATCGCATAAGCCGCTTCAGCTAATAGCAATGTCGTATGCAAATGTGCAAACCATCGCAGTCTGTTTGTCATGCGTGTGCAGTAAGGGCACTGTTTACAGATTATCGCTCCCAACTGAGAGCACCTCTGAATCAGGCTCAATGTCCCCTGCTGTTCAATCTATGATGAAATGTGCACATCTACAAGGCATGTGCATGTCATAAAGTTATAGTTTTATTGCTGTTAATATCTGGACATTTTACTTACTTCTATATTCAACTTAGAAACCACAACATCTCCATTTGGTGTAATGATAGGAACATTTTCACAGATGATTCCGTGATCAACATCGATCACTTTGCCTGTGACAGAAAATGTAGTGATCAAAGGCAACATTCTTATTTTAATTTCATTTGTGCTCAATTGTGCATTAAAAAAAAAAGACACTAAGGTCCGGATGTAATGGCTTGCGAGACAGCTGGAGCTCTGAGACTCCTGCCGAATTCGTACCTTTTTTTAAAGCAGCAAACGTTTACAAGGTAAAACCTGGTTGATTTTGCCTTGTAAACGTTTGCTGCTTTAAATAAACGTACGAGTTCGGCCGGAGTCTCGGAGCTCCGGCCATCTCACAAGTCATTACATCTGGCACTTTAACTTTATTTTCTATTTTACACATAGAGTTGGCATAATAGGTATACTACTGTATAGTATTGATGTAAAAAAGTTTTTATTTTTTTTTATTTTTGTCATTTAATTAGTTTTTAAGTTCCTGAGAACAGTCTGTTCTCTCCCCCACCACTACTTATAGCTTGGTACATACAATATTTTATGTCACTATAAATGATAACAGCATAACATATCAACTATTTTCCAATCATAAATATATTTGAATTGCCACTATTAGCAATCATTTAATATTGTCAATGTAATATAATACATAATATGTGTCTATTAATCTAATTGCTCATTATTGTGCCCCTCTAACATGCTGATTATATAATACTGAAATGGCAACTTTGATGTACGGATGGTGTAGTGGTTAGTATTACTGCCTCACAGCACTGAGGTCATGAGTTCAATTCCTAGTCATGGACTATCTGTTGTGGCAAAGATGGTACTTTACCATGTTCTAATGTTCAAAACAGGACTCACTGCTCCCTAGGAAAAGGGGCAGACGGGTGTGGTATGTTAGGTAGATTAGACTTAGGTCAACAGTGTCTAGGTCGACCACTATTGGTCGACAGTAAGTAGGTCTACATGGTTTCTAGGTCGACAGGGACTCTAGGTCGACTTGTAGTAGGTCGACATGAGAAAAGGTCGACATGAGTTTTTTTTACTTTTTTAGTGTTGTTTTCTCCGTACAGTGACCGGGAACCCCAATTAGTGCACCGTGTCCCCTCGCTTCGCTCGCCATGCTTCGGGCAAGGTGCCTCACTCCACTACCACTGCGCTCGGCACAGGTTACTATTCCCAATCGTAGTCCACGTGGATCGTAAAGTATGAAAAAGGAAAAAAAAGGAAAAAAAAGAAAAGTGAAAAACTCATGTCGACCTTTTGTCATGTCGACCTAGAACATGTCGTTCTAGAAACCATGTCTACCTACTTACTGTCGACCAATAGTGGTCGACCTACTTACTGTCGACCTAAAGACCGGATCCCGGGGCAGACAGGATTAAGAATCCTGCTGTTTCTTACAGCAAAGGAACAAAACCTAAAACCTGTCCGTGATTTAACCAATTTGTATAGACAACAGGTTTTGTCCAATTTCCAGTGTTTGGTAGCAAATGGTCGATTGCCAGTAACTCTCATCCATTACCAGGTTTTCATCCCAACCACAGATTATCTGCCCATTAATTGTATAGTGTATGCCCAGCTTTACATATATAGCTGCATTACCTGGGTGTGATTGTTTTAGTGTGTGTGAATGTATAAAGGATTGTGGAATCCAGTGGGAGGGTCTTCCATCCTTTGTAAGTAGACCTTACACTGTGTAGAGTCTGTATGTTCTCACCATGGATGCATGGGTTTTCTCCCACACTCTAAAAACATAGGCTTTTATCCATAGATCAGTGGATGGTTCGGGGGCGGCACAGCGCAGCATGGAGCCCTGCTTTGGCCGTAATGTTACCTCTTGATGTGCTGATTTAAATGTATTGTATGTGGTCATATTTCAAATAACGACAAAAAATTTAATTTTTTTTGTCCCTGGATCTCAGAACGCACAAACCCAACAATGGATGAAGTCACTTTAACTAGGAGATGAATTTTTTTTTAATAAAGTAATTTTTATTCAGTACTCTGGAGAAAAAGGTACAGACATTGCAAAGCATCATCATATCACAAACAGTACATCAAATTATTTTGAATCAAAGCCACATTTGTGAGCAAAGATTTCAGCAGTGGAATATCAGGCCAAGTCAATAAGTGAATAAACAAGGATTTTCTATTATTCGGACCATTATGAACTGCAAAATCCGTAACCCAAAAATATTAGTCTCCATTAACTTTTATATTTATACCCTTAACCTAAACAGTAAGAAAAATAACAAAAGAGAGAAGCAAAGTGAGAATAAATCATCAGATTCAGGACCACAGTAGTCATGCATATATATAGGCGAACACGCAGGGCCCAACCGCCAAACATCTCAAGTAAATTACAGTAAGCATCAAGTTTTTGATATGTTAGTACTTCAGTGCCCACTATATTGGGGAACCAGGTGAGAATGGGGGGAGTCTAGCCATGGAGACCAAACCTTTTCAAATTTGGCTGATGCATTTTGTTTCATATATATGTATCTTTCCTTAGTTATTGTGTCATTGATTAAGGTCTTAAGCGCAGATATTAAAGGGCTGCTAGGGGCCATCCACAGCCTCGCAATGCAAACCTTAGCCAAGGCACATACACTGCGAGCATAAAGAGAAGTTGAGCATCCCATCCCCAAAATACAGAACTGTGGGGTAAGCAATCCGCCAGTCACTCCCGTACTCTCCAGAATTGACCTGACCCCCAACCAGAACACCCTCAACCTCGGGCAATCCCACACCAGATGCCAGAATGTTCCCACCGCCCCCCCGCATTTAGGACAAAGGCCAGATCCGCCCGTCCCAAAAGCAGCCAACCTATCTGGAGTCATATATGTTCTGTGTAAAATGAAGAATTGAATTTGCTGATATCTGAGAGATTTGGTAACTTTGGCGGGGTATTCCAGAGCAAGGACCCAGTCCTCCTCTGTTATTAAACCCATATCCTCCTCCCACTTTCCACGGAGACGTGTCAAAGGGTCCGTATGGAGCTTGGTAAGAAGATATCCATACGCAAGGGAGACCATCTTAGCCCGACCCAAAGTAGCCACAAAGGTCTTGATGGGGAATGGGAGGATTCGTGGGGGGGATTCAGCAAATTGGGACTGGAGGGCGTGACGAAGCTGGAGATATCTGAAGAAATAAGAGTTAGGTAGGTCAAACTCTTCTCTCAATTGTTGAAAGGATTTGAAATTATTATCTAGGTAGAGTTGAGAAATAGAGACCACCGATCTAGGGGCCCATACCTCCCACCCCTCGAGTGTATGTAATTCAGGGAGCCAGTCAGAATACCAGAGGGGGGTATCCGGGTCCAGGCCATCGTACCTCAAGAGGTCTCTCAGGGCCCGCCATACCTTTAAGGCCTGGTAAATGATAGGGGGAAGAAACCGAGCCATGCTCTCAATCAGTAGCACCTGCACAGGAGAGAGGTGGGGAAAGTAGCAGCGAATAAACTCACACTGTAAGGAGTCAGCCCTATAGTCTTGCGCCCATACACTGATATGAGTCAGCTGAGCAGCGTAGTAATACATCTGAAAATTAGGCAGAGCCAGGCCACCGTCAGATCGCTGCCTGGTGAGGGTTTTCAGCTGTATCCTAGGTCGCCTGTTAGCCCAAATCAGTGAGGATAAAACACTATTTAATTTCCTAAAAAATATTGGATAAATATATACCGGGGACTGAAGAATAATGTATAAGAGTTTGGGCAGTATAATCATTTTAATGAGGTTAACCCTGCCAGACACCGTCAGTGGAAGCTTACACCAAGTCTTGGATTTGCCCATGACCCACTGCATGGTCGGGTCCAGATTCAGAGGGACAAAATCAGAAGGGTCGTTAGTTATTTGGATTCCGAGGTATTTAAATTGTAACGTCCAACATAATGGCAGGTGGATTTTGGAAACAGTAGGGGGGGGGCCTATGACTGGCATAATGTATGATTTAGGCCAGTTAATTCTAAGACCCGAGTAATCTCCAAAGTTCTCTAGCACACGCAGCAGAATGGGCATTGACTTGGTGTAATCCCGCAAAAACAACAACATGTCATCGGCGTAAAGAGCTATTCTATCCTCACGTGAACCCGTACAAATTCCCACAATATCTGGATGTGATCTTATCAAGCAGGCCAGGGGCTCGATGGCCAAGGCAAACAGCATGGGGGATAGGGGGCAGCCCTGTCTAGTACCACGGGACAGGTGAAAAGGGGGGGATACATAACCGTTCACCAAGATCCTGGCACTCGGATGTTGATACAGTAATTTAGTCCATTTGATAAAGTTGGGTCCGAAGCCCACACGAGTCATCACCTCCCATAAATAGGCCCATTCAATGCTGTCAAAGGCCTTGGCCGCATCTAACGAAACCACAGCCGAGTCAGAGGGGGAGTCATGTGGGAGTTGTAAAATGGTATACAGTCTACGTAAGTTGATAGACGTGGACTTCCCTGGCATGAAGCCAGTCTGGTCCGGGTGAACAAGGGAGGCGATCACTGTGTTAAGCCGTACTGCCAAAATCTTTGCCAGGACCTTAGCATCGGTGGGAATCAGGGATATCGGTCTATATGAGTCTGGAGACCAAGGGTCCTTACCGGGCTTTGGGATCACTATTATAACTGCCTCTGACATAGAAGGGGGAAGATCATTATTGGCAAATATATCCAGATATAGGGCATGAAGCCTGGGCCCAAAAAAATCAACATGATTTTTGTATACCTCGGAGGGAATTCCGTCACAACCCGGAGCCCTGCCATTAGGGGACATACCGATGGCCGCAGTCACCTCCTCAAGCGTCAAAGGTGCCTCCAGCAGCTCACAAGTCTCAGAGCATAGCGTGGGCAGCGGAATACCCCCCAGGTATTGTGAAAGATCTAAAGCAGAGCATGTCAATCTTGAGCTATAAACCTCAGTGTAATAAGATCGGAATAGCTGCGCAATGTCCGGTGTGGTGTCAACAAAGGAGCCATCTCCACCGGACATTTGGGTGATCGTAGTCCCAGGACGATCAAAATGTATCAGACGGGCCAGGAGGCCTCCCGTCCAGTCAGCCTGCATATAAATATTAGTAGTCTTAAAGAGGAGGGATTTAGAGTTTTTATCAGACAGGTGGGCTAACCAAGCCGACTGAGCCACTAGCCAGCGTGCCTTTGTCGCGGGGGCACCATCAGATAAATATTGGGACTCCAGTTCCCTAGCATCACCCTCAAGGACCCGTTCTCTTTCCCGTGAGGACATCTTATGGGCCGCTATACGTCCAATATATGAGCCTCTCAAGAACGCCTTGAATGAGTCCCAAACTATTGTGCCCGAAGCAGACCCTACATTGTCGCTAAAGTAACCCTCCCACTGAGTCTCCAGGTCACTGCAGTCACCTAGCTGGGCCAGCCAAGAGGGATGCAACTTCCAGTAGGAGTGCCCCCTCTGACTTTCCACAGCAAGAGTCATCAACTGAGGGGAGTGGTCAGAGACCCCTCTAGCCTCATAGTGGATGTCTATAATCCCAGGGACGAGGGCGGGGGATACCAACATCAGGTCAATCCTGGAGAAGGAGCCATGAGTGCTGGAAAAACAGGAAAACTGACGGGCCGCAGGGTGACGAAGCCTCCACACATCCACCCACTGCAAATTATTCAAGAAGTCAGCAAACTTGGTAGGACCACCACCTGCCAGCGCAACCCCCGGGGGGTGCCATCGGTCTAAGGATAAATCTAGGATGTTATTAAAATCGCCCAAGCAAATCACGGGGGTAGTAGGAGATGGAGCAATGAAAGAAGCAGCCTGTTGCAGCACAGCATATGAAAAAGGAGGGGGGATATATACCGCTAAAATGTAATAGGGCTGGGAACTCAGCTTGCACTCCATAAATACAAATCTTCCATATGGGTCAGTTTTAATCGATATCAGCTCAAATTGCACTGTCTTCTTAATCAGAACTGAGACACCCCTAGAAAAGGAGGAGTGAGAGGCATGATAAGCCCATCCCACCCAGGCCCGTCTTAAGGACAATAATCTATGTCCCTCCAAGTGGGTCTCACTAAGGCAGGCAATATCCGGGTCATATTTCTTAATCATATTCAGAACCAAGGATCGTTTGATTTTGTTATTCAGACCTCGGACATTCCACGCCAAAAATTTCAGGTTGAGGATGACCCCATGTGTCCCCCGGATAGACATCACCCAAAATACATCTTGAGGATCAACAGTATAAACAACGGCAGCACATGACGTATGTAGGCCCTGCGTTCTAAGCCACTTCACCTGAAATATTAAGCATCCTTGCTTCAGAAAATACATAGATAAGAAAAATAACAAACTAAAGAAAAAAAAACAAAAACAGCAAAAGAAGGCGCAACTAGCAGCTTCCCAGCTAACCTTCCCCTCCCCGTATACCACCCCTAACTCCGGCATACTTATATCCCGAACAAACAACCCAAACTACCAAGCGCTAAAAAGGCCTAGATTCTCAGTTGAACCTCTAACCCTCTCTAACCAACACCACTTGGTCTTAAAAGTCTTGAGCCACCAATGCAAAGGAGGGGGGCTCCCCGATCCATAATCGTTCCCTCCGGCAATCTAGGCCCCAGTCTCCTCACGCAGGAGGTCAGTCCGGAGCTAGCTGCCGAGCACCCGGTGCAAATCTGTCCAGCCATTGGGCCGCCTCTCTAGGGGAATTAAAAAACATGGTCTCCCCATCCGCCACGACCCGGAGCCTTGAAGGAAACAGCATGGAGTATGAAATGTTGAGGTCTCGTAGACGCCGTTTAATAGGCATAAACTGGGCTCGGTCCCTCTGGACGTCTGCAGCAAAGTCCGGAAAGGCCGACACCTTGACTCCATTGCGGACCAACGGGCCCTTCGTACGACCTAAGCGGAGGACCGAGTCACGGTCCTTATAATGCAGGAATTTGGCGATGAAGGTGCGAGGAGGGGCACCAGGAGGTAGCGGCCGAGATGGTATCCTATGTGCACGTTCCACCGTGAATTGGGCCGTAAAGGACTCAGCGCCATATATCTCTTTAAGCCAGGATTCGAGGAAGTCCTCCGGCTGCGACCCCTCTTCTCTTTCAGGCAGGCCTACAAATCTTACATTATTTCTGCGCAATCGCCCTTCCATGTCTAAAAGCTTGGTTTGGAGAGAGGAAACCTGCTGGGTCACCGTGGATACGGATTGCTTTAAGGGACCACACAAATCTTCCAGGTTGGAGACCCGTGTCTCCGCCTCACCCACTCTCTCACGGATTCGCTGGACATCTTGTCGGAGCAAGGAAAGATCGCACTGCACCTTCTCCATCTTATCGGAGAGACGCTGTTCACTGCCAGCTATAGCCTCCAGCACCTGTTGAATAGACGGCGCCTCCGCTGCCTCCGGGGAACTGACAGCAGACTCAGAAGGGGAGGTCGGGTGCGTCGGAGGGGTTTCCTGAGAGGGAGCCGATGTTACCCGGGGAGTGGATTGTCTGGCAAATCTTTCTAGTTTGGCCGCGGCCGCACTCTGGCCGCCCTTAACCATATTGGGCAGGAGCAGTCACACTCACCCCAGGGCAGGGTTGCAGTATAGAAATATAAGTAGAAGACGGCAGCAGCGAGGGTATGTATAAGCCGCGGCGGGAACCGATTGTGCCCAGTCCGTAAGTCAGAATATCAATGGATAGGAGACACAGGCTTGTGTACAAGTAACAATTTGTATGAGGGAGTATCAAGTATCAAATTCCGCGAGGAAAAGCCGGATATTGGTGTGTAGCACCCTGTAGGATATTAGTGCAGTACAGCAGTGTAATTAGTTCCAATCCATATGCAGCTCCTGTGTGGTATAATAGGAGAGCTGTGCAGTAGAAGTAGCTGACCCTGCCTCCAATCACAGATGTAACTTTAGCACATTTGTTAAGAGATTAGGAATGGGAGAGAGCAGCATGCAGAAAGGTCCCAGAATGCAGGGACAGTTCACAGGGCACATGAGAATCCCAGCAGGTGGTTTCACATATGTCCAGGCGTGGGCAGCAGCCTATAAGCAGCTTATAAAATGGCCACCGTGCCTCTTCCCCTTCCCCAGGAGTACCTGTATCCTCTCCGGCTACCAGGGCCCCAGATCACAGCCCGACAGGCAGAGGAGATGTTATCCCCTGTTTCCAGACTCTCCGTGGCGTCCGGCGGCAGCAGCAACCTGCCGTTCGAGCTCCGAGCGACTCGCGGTCCGGGTCGCCGAAATCGAGGCCGGGGATCCGGAGGAGGTGCAGGCCGCAGGGCCGGAAGTCGGGAAATGCCGCTCCACGAGTCCCGGAGAGTGCGCGATGAGGTGCCCGCCGGTGCCCACAGCCTGTGGTGAAGGATTCCGGCCGGGCAGAGACACCAGAGGGGGTCAGGATTAATTGCAGGAGTTTGGTGGCCGGGGAGCTCCCGAGCTCTGCTGCTTACTCCTCAGCCGTCGTAGCCACGCCCCCCCAACTAGGAGATGAATTTTAGCAATGCTTGCATATAAATTATAATTTGCACAAACAAAATAGCTAGTAGCAACAAATCTACTTTGGTAGACTACCTATGATGAATTTGACGTGCAACATTTGTACAGTACATCTGTGAACGAATGAGTCTGAATCTGTATATGTAGTGTGCGATGCAGGGTATGTGGCTTTTCACATGCCAGATTCCACCGTGCTTCATCTGTGACTTTGCATGTGCAGTTAAAGTTGCAGCCAAGCATCTGTAGTGCACTGTGAGTGGTGTTTTGTGGTGTCTGTGATGCAAATAAGACACAATGTAAAGAAAAAGATGGTACACTACACCTCTCAGAGCGTATCAGTCGTGCTGAATGTCTTGCGCCATATAATGTATCTAGGCCATGTGTTTGAGGACTCATCTGTAACCAACAGATCATAGATTTGTGTAACTACATGTAAACAAGACACGCAGTAATTTCCACTTAGGGTATAACCTCACTGCAGCAGAATGTGTTCATGAACTATTAAAGATCAGCAGACACTTATGTGAACTACTCCGATTGCACAATCTGGGACTGATTAAGCATTTGGTCACTGTATTGGCTGGGTGAGCATAACATTTTAAGAATATTAGGTCACAGGGTAGTGGTTTAAGAAAGCCTAGTCACCTCTGATTTGCAGACCTTTATACAGAGAAAACAACACTTTATAAACTTGTGGCCAAAGTTACACAATGAAGACATGTTACTTAGCTAACAGTCAAATAACCCAAATGACCTTGCAAAGTAAAGGACCAAATGAAACATAATAATTACCTTTAATTCCCAGAGGTCCATCAATGTGAAATCCTTCTTTTTCTCCATTTTTAATTTGGTTAGGTATCTCTTGGATTAATGATTTTTTGTATATTCCTTTCTTTACTTCATTAAAAACAGAAAACATATTGTAAACCCTCGCCGTGTACCCCGCTAGTTCTGTGACCTATAAAATAAAATGACATGTTTTATGCTTTTTGCCAGTGACACCCTCACACATGCTTAGGGCAGAGCACAAGACTTCAGAATTATTTACAGTGCATCCGGAAAGTATTCACAGCGCTTCGCTTTTTCCACATTTTGTTATGTTACAGCTTAATTCCACAATGGAATAAATACATTTTTTCCCCTCAAAATTCTACACACAATACCCCATAATGGCAACGTGAAAAAAGTTTTGTTTTGTTTTTAGATTTTTGCAAAGTTACTAAAAATAAAAAACTAAGAAATCACATGTACATAAGTATTCACAGCCTTTGCCATCAAGCTCAAAATTTAGCTCAGGTGCATGCTGTTTCCACTGATCATCCTTGAGATGTTCCTACAGCTTAATTGGAGTCCACTTGTGGTAAATTCAGTTGATTGGACATGATTTGGAAAGGCACATACCTGTCTATATAAGGTCCCACACTTGGCAGTGCATGTCTGAGCACAAGCCAAGCATCATTCAACCATCATCCGTAAATGGAAGAAGTTAGCAATCCACCAATCAGGCCTGTATGGTAGAGTGGCCAGACGGAAGCCACTCCTTAGCAAAAAGCACATGGCAGCCCATCTGGAGTTTACCAAAATGCACCTGAAGGACTCTCAGACCATGAGAAACAAAATACTCTGGTCTGATAAGACAAAGATTGAACTCTCTGGCGTGAATGCCAGGCGTCATCTTTGGAGGAAACCAGGCACTGCTCATTACCAAGCCAATACCATCCCTACAGTGAAGCATGTTGGTGGCAGCATCATGCTGTGGGGTTGTGTTTTTCAGCGGCAGGAACTGTGAGACTAGTCAGGATAGAGGGAAAGATGAATGCAGCAATATACAGAGACATCCTGGATGAAAATCTGCTCCAGAGCGCTCTTGACCTCAGACTGGGGCGACGGTTAACCTTTCAACAGGACAGTGACTCTAAGCACACAGCCAAGATATCAAAGGAGTGGCTTCAGGACAACTCTGTGAATGTCCTTGAGTGACCCAGCTAGAGCCCAGACTTGAACTAGATTGAACATCTCTGGAGAGATCGGAAAATGGCTGTGCACCGACTCTTCCCATCCAATCTGATGGAGCTTGAGAGGTGCTGCAAAGATGAATGGGCGAAACTGCCCAAAGATAGGTGTGCCAAGCTTGTGGCATCATATTTAAAAAGACTTGAGGTTGTAATTGCTACCAAAGGTGCATCAACAAAGTGCTGAGAAAAGTATGTGAATACTTACAGTATGTACATGTGATTTCTTAGTTTTTGATTTTTAAATAAATTTGCAAAAATCTCAATAAACTTTTTTCACGTTGTCCTTATGGGGTATTGTATGTATAATTTTGAGGGGAAAAAATAGAATTTTAATTACCTACCGTAGTCAGTAGAGGATACTGGGGTTCCATTTAGTACCATGGGGTATAGATGGGTCCACTAGGAGCCATGGGCACTTTAAGAAATTGATAGTGTGGGCTGGCTCCTCCCTCTATGCCCATCCTACCAGACTCAGTCTAGGAAACTGTGCCCGAGGAGACGGACATACTTTGAGAGAAGGATAGATAAAGCTAGTGGTGAGATTCCGAACCAGCACACACAAACCAGAGGAAAGCTATGCTAACCCAACTTTAAACAGGAACAGCAACAGCTGAACCAACAATACTTAACCAAGTAACAGTGCAGGAGGAATGAAGCACCGGGCGGGCGCCCAGTATCCTCTACAGACTACGAGAAAAGGATTTACCGGTAGGTAATTAAAATCCTATTTTCTCTTGCGTCCTAGAGGATACTGGGGTTCCATTTAGTACCATGGGGATGTACATAAACTCCCAAACCGGGTGGGAGAGTGCTGAGGTTGCTGCAGAACTGATAGACCAAACTGAAGGTTCTCAGAGGCCAAAGTATCGAACTTGTAGAACTTAGCAAATGTGTTAGAACCTGACCAAGTAGCTGCTTGCAGAGCTGTAAAGCCGAGACACCCCGGGCAGCCGCCCAGGAAGAACCCACCGACCTAGTAGAGTGGGCCTGTACAGATTTTAGAACCGGCAAACCTGCCATGGAATAAGCATGCTGGATAGTGAACCTGATCCAGCGTGCAATTGTCTGCTTTGAAGCAGGACACCCAATTTTATTGGGATCATATAGAACGAACACCGAGTTGGATTTCCTGTGATGAGCTGTTCTCTTTACATATACCTTCAAAGGCTTCACAACATCCAAAGACTTTGAAGTAGCAGAGGTGTCCATAACAGCCGGAACCACAATAGGCTGGTTGATATGAAACGCGGACACCACCTTAGGAATAAATTGCTGACGAGTTCTGAGTTCAGCTCTGTCGTCATGAAAAATTAAGCAGGGACTCTTGAAAGACAACGCCCCTAGCTAAGGCACACATCTTGCTGAAGCCAAGGCCAACAGTGTGACGGTCTTCAACGTTAGGTACTTTACGTCAACCTCCTGTAACGGTTCAAACCAGTCTGATTGGAGGAACTGCAGCACCAAACTGAGATCCCAAGGTGCCGTGGGAGGCACAAAGGGAGGTTGGATGCGCAGAACACCTTTCAAAAACATCTGGACGTCAGGGAGAGAAGCCAATTGTTTGTGAAAGAAAATGGACAAGGCCGAAATCTGGACTTTTATGGAGCCCAGACATAAGCCCACATCCACACCTGCCTGCAGATAAAGCAGAAAACGTCCCAGGTGAAATTCCACAGCAGAATATTTTCTGCCCTCACACAAAGAGACGTATTTCTTCCATATACGGTGGTAATGTTTAGACGTTACCCCCTTCCTGGCTTGGATCATAGTCGGAATAACTTTGTTAGGGATCCCTCTTCTAGCTAGAATCAGCCGTTCAACTTCCATGCCGTCAAACGTAGCCACGGTAGGTCCTGATAGACCAACTGGCCCTGTTGCAAAAGATTCTCGCGAAGAGGTAGAGGCTACAGATCTTTGAGGAGCATATCCAGAAGGTCCGTGTACCAGGTCCTTCTTGGCCAGTCTGGAGCAATCAGTATTGTTTGAACCTTTTCCCTTTTTATTCTTTTGAGAATTCTTAGGATCAGAGGAAGTGCAGGAAACACGTACACCATCTGATAGACCCATGGAGTTGTCAGAGCGTCTACCGCCACTGCCTGTGGGTCTCTCGACCTAGAACAATACCGCTTGAGCTTCTTGGGCCGGCGCGCTACTTCCTCCTCTGGTTCCCCGGCTGGAACGCCAGGCGACTGCCCTGCACAGCGGTCCCGGCAGTTGCTAAGCAGCCGGGGCGCTGTGCGCTGCACGCCCAGAAGCAGCTGGCGCAATCAAGACCCGGGGGCTGGGCTACCTGATTGGACTGTCAGGCTTTTTAATGGAGTCAGACCAAGGTAGCCTTGCCGGTGATAGCTTCTGGTGGAGCTGCTTCCTGCCCTGGAGTGTCTCTATTCGGTGACCCTGTTATCCAGAGATCCTGTAGTCCTCAGTCCTGAGTCCCGGTGTCTGGAACCTGTCTATTGGAATCTTTCCAGCTTTCCAGTTCTGTGTGCCAGTGCCTGCGACCTTGGGGTTCCTGTTCACCTGTGTGCACCGACATCGGTGTTGTGAGTAGCGGCTTCCGCACCTTGCGGCCTTGGCTGCGTTGTTCTCTTTCTTTTCTTTTATATTTGCTGAGGAGGTTTCTGCCATCATTGTCCTCGCCGAAATACGACGGTGTCGTGTTTGGCGTCCGAACAGTGTCTCTTTTGTTACAGTTTGTCTTGGCGGCTGCGCCGCACATACTTTTGTTGTAGTGTTCAGTAGTTTCCCCTATCTCTGTGTTTCTGTCTTAGTTAGAGGTTCCCCTTGTTCTCTCTCCGTCTCGGGTTACGCCTTGTCTCCAATTAAGACCGGGGGGCATCGGAGTTGGGCAGACCTAATCCGCACTTCAAACGCTGCTGCCGTGGGCTCAAGAAAACATAGTCTCGCAGGCGTAATCCGACCACGTGGGGGAGACAGCGGAGTCAGGGGTTCCATAGGGGTTGCTGCTGAACTCAGTTCTAACTGCAGCATCACGTTCCTGTACTTGGAGCTTATTCACCCTGTCTCTAGAGTACCAAGTACAGTGAACGTAACACTTGTTGAGACGAGAGGCCATCATGTCGATGTGTGGATATCCCCACCGATGTGTCAAGCACCTGAACACTTTTGGGTGAAGGCCCCACTCCCCCGGGTGCAGGTCGTGTCTGCTGAGGAAGTCTGCTTCCCAGTTGTCTACTTCCGGAATGAAGACCGCTGACAGCGCCACAGCATTTTTTTCTGCTCAGAGGAGAATTCTTGCCACCTCTGATATTGCTACTCTGCTTTTCGTTCTGCCCTGTTGGTTTATGTACGTCACTGGCGTCACATTGTCCGACTGGACCTGAATGGCCCGATTCTGAAGAAGATAAGAGGCCTGCAGAAGGGCGTTGAATATGGCCCTGAGTTCCAAAATGTTGATTGGAAGGGTGACTTCCTGACTTGACCATCTTCCTTAAAACTGCACCCCCTGGGTGACTGCTCCCCAACCTCTGAGGCTTGCGTCCATGGTTAACAGGATCCAGTCCTGAATTCCGAACCTCCGACCCTCGATGAGCTGAGAAATCTGTAGCCACAACAGAAGGGAGATCCTGGCTTTTGGCGACAGACGGATCCTCTGGTGCATGTGAAGATGCAATCCGGACCATTTGTCCAACAGATTGAGCTGGAAGGCTTTTGCGTGAAACCTTCCATATTGAAGCGCCTCATAAGAAGCCACTATTTTTCCCAGAAGGCGAATGCATAGATGCACCGATATCCAGGTTGGCTTCAGGACATCCCGAACCATCGATTGGATTACTAATGCATTGTCACGATCCGGGTATCTGGACGCCATTTCTTACCCATCAGATGCCTCCTAAGGCTGGCTCAGCGCTCCAGGACCGGATCCCATCTGTTATCCTAATGTTCACATTCCTGCATCCTCTCCTGTCTCTCTGAGACGCTGTCACAGTAACGCCTTATTACATCTGGCATGGCGTCTCCCGCGGCCTCCGCCGCCGTCCCTGAGCTTCTGCATGCAGAGTGTCAGAGTGGCGATTACGTCAGCCGCGGCCTCCGCTGTGTCCGCGTGGTTGGATGTGCACTTGTCAGCCTGGCGTCTCCTGTCTCCAGTGGCCGGCGCCGCCATTACTGTTTTCATTACCACATGGATTACAAACCAAACTTCCCTCCAAGTGTCTGCATGGGCGCAGCCATCTTGGATTCTGTCAGCTGATCATTTCCTCCAATCTGTTGTCAGTATTGTTAATCTGCATAATTGCCTAGCCAATCCCTTCCTTGCTGCAGGTATAAATACACTGTGCCTGAGCAAGGAAGGCGTCAGTGCTTTGGTTGTCAAACCTAGTTCCTGTTTGTCTCTCTCCTGTGATTGTCTTCCAGGTTCCAGCTCCTGTCTCAAGACTTCCACCATAGAGACCCGCACCAGCATTCCACCTGCGGTGTAGCCTGACTCTCCAATCCATTGTGGATTCATCTGTTTCCAGCTACAACATTACCTGCTTCCAGCTCAGCTTTCAGCAGAGTACAGCTTCCCTTAAAGGGCCGGTGTCCTTTCTACACTTTACCACTCTCCACCGGTATTATTATTTCTCCGCTCTCAAGTTCTACATTTCAGTTCATATTTCATCGCTCCCAAGTTCATCTATTATTTAACTGGTTCCAGCCAGTATCCACTCCGTGCTAACAACAGTCTGGTTCCAGCCAGTATCCACAGCAGCTGTTTTACCTTCAGCAACCCAGCTTTTCCTGGAACACCAGCTGGCACAATCCTGGGTTATCTCCATTGCTACAGTCGGGCCTGGTAAGGACTTTCCATCTAGAAGATCATAAGAACTATCTCACACTACCAGTGCCCTGTGGCTCCTGCCATCCTGTAGTACCCAGGAACTGTATTTATTATTTGCTGACTTTTACGTTTTCTTTTACTGCTGCTGTGTTGCGGAGTTGTCATAATAAACATCATTGACTTTTATCCAAGTTGTCGTGGTCACGCCTTCGGGCAGTTATTATTCATGTTACTTACATGTCCAGGGGTCTGATACAACCTCCCAGGTTCCGGTACATCTCAGCCCCTACAACTGAGGCTGCCTCCCGTCAGCTCAGGCCCTCAGTTGTGACAGTAAGCACTGACCTAATGAATCCAGCCGGAGACCAGGATCAAGCGGCCAGGCCGATGCAAGAACTGGCAGCCCGACTAGAACATCAGGAGGCTGCACAGGGCCACATCATCCGCTGTCTCCAGGATCTCTCTACTCGGCTGGATGGGATTCAGACAACTCTCCGTGGATCAGGCGCATCTGGTGCGTCAACCACAGTGACTCCAGCTATAACCCCACCCACCTTACCCATTTCTGCTCCACGTCTTCATCTTCCAACGCCAGCAAAATTTGATGGATCTCCAAGATTCTGCAGGGGATTTCTCAACCAGTGTGAGATTCAGTTTGAGCTACAACCTGGCAATTTTCCCAGTGACCGTACAAAAATTGCCTACATTATCTCTCTTCTCAGTGGCTCCGCCCTTGACTGGGCATCACCGTTATGGGAGAGGTCCGACACCCTGCTATCTTCTTACACTGCATTCGTGTCAACATTCAGGCGCATCTTCGACGAGCCAGGCCGGGTAACCTCAGCTTCATCCGAGATTCTCCGTTTACGCCAGGGGTCACGTACTGTAGGACAATATCTGATACAGTTCCAGATCCTGGCATCCGAACTGGCATGGAACGACGAGGCCCTGTATGCTGCATTCTGGCATGGCTTATCTGAGCTTATTAAAGATGAGTTAGCTACCAGAGACTTACCTTCTAAGTTAGATGAGCTAATCTCACTCTGCACGAAAGTTGATTTACGTTTCAGAGAGAGAGCAACTGAGCGTGGAAGATAGTCTGCTCCAAAATCTTCTGCTCCTCCTCCTCGTCAACTGTCACCATCTAAAGATGAGCCCATGCAAATTGGCCGTTCCCGTTTAACTCCTGCTGAGCGCCGAAGACGCCTCTCTGAGTCTCTTTGTCTTTACTGTGCAGCTCCGTCTCACACCATCAATGCCTGTCCCGAACGTCCGGGAAAACTCCAAACCCTAGCTCGCCCAGGAGAGGGCCGGCTAGGAGTAATGATCTCCTCTCCATCTCCTCATGATTGTAATCTCCCAGTCTCGCTTCAAGTTGCTCAACGTTATCGGAACGTCATTGCCCTCCTTGATTCCGGAGCAGCTGGGAACTTTATTACTGAAGCCTATGTTAAACGGTGGTCCCTACCCACCGAGAGACTTCCTTCCTCCTTTTCCTTAACTGCCGTGGATGGCAGTAAAATTTTTGATACTGTTATTGCTCTAAGGACTCTACCAGTTCGTCTGAGAGTGGGAGTTCTTCATTCCGAACTTATTTCACTTTTAGTGATTCCAAGAGCCACACATCCTGTGGTCCTGGGCCTTCCATGGCTCCGTCTTCACAATCCTACAATTGATTGGACGACTACGCAAATCCTGGCATGGGGTTCCTCCTGTGCAGAGACATGTTTGTTCAAAGTATTGCCTGTCTGTTCTTCCTCCCCCAGGTCGTCTGATGTTCCACCTCCTCCATATCAAGATTTCACGGATGTGTTCAGTAAAGCTTCTGCTGATATCCTTCCTCCTCATAGAGAATGGGACTGCCCGATTGATCTCGTTCCAGGGAAGGTTCCACCTCGAGGCCGAACTTATCCGTTGTCTCTGCCTGAGACGCATTCTATGGAGGAATACATTAAAGAAAACCTAGCAAAGGGGTTCATTCGACCTTCTTCTTCCTCAGCCGGCGCAGGCTTCTTTTTTGTAAAAAAGAAAGATGGTGGTCTGCGGCCGTGCATCGACTACAGAGGTTTGAACGACATTACCATCAAGAACCGTTATCCTTTACCCCTGATTACTGAGCTCTTTGACAGAGTTAGCGGAGCTACCATCTTTACAAAGCTGGACTTGCGAGGTGCATACAATCTCATCCGGATCCGTGAGGGTGACGAGTGGAAGACCGCCTTTAACACCCGTGACGGACATTATGAGTACCTCGTCATGCCCTTCGGATTGAGCAATGCTCCAGCTGTCTTCCAGCATTTTGTCAATGAGATCTTCAGAGACATTCTATACCGTCATGTCGTGGTCTATCTAGACGATATCCTCATTTTTGCCAACGATTTAGAGGAACATCGTTTTTGGGTTAAAGAGGTTCTGTCCCGTCTCCGTGTCAATCATCTCTATTGCAAATTAGAAAAATGCGTCTTTGAAGTCAAGTCCATTCCGTTTCTAGGGTACATTGTGTCCGGTTCCGGACTAGAGATGGATCCTGAGAAACTACAAGCAATTCAGAATTGGCCGGTACCCTTAACCCTCAAAGGGGTCCAGAGGTTCTTAGGGTTCGCCAATTATTACCGAAAGTTTATACGAGACTTTTCCACCATTGTGGCGCCTATTACTGCTTTCACCAAGAAGGGTGCTAACCCGTCCAAGTGGTCTGAAGAAGCCATGCAAGCTTTTCATCTTTTAAAACAGAGGTTCATCTCTGCGCCTGTCCTGAAACAGCCTGACATCGACTCTCCTTTCATCCTAGAGGTGGATGCCTCCTCCGTTGGAGTAGGAGCGGTGTTATCTCAGAGGGCTAAAGATGGCCATTTACATCCTTGCAGTTTCTTCTCCCGGAAGTTCTCCCCAGCTGAGCGCAACTATGCCATTGGCGACCAGGAGTTGCTAGCCATCAAGCTCGCTCTAGAAGAGTGGAGGTATCTGTTGGAGGGAGCTTCTCATTTAATCACCATACTTACAGACCACAAGAACCTTTTATACCTGAAGGGCGCACAATGTCTCAACCCTCGTCAGGCCAGATGGGCACTTTTCTTTTCCAGGTTCGACTTTAAACTCCAGTTCTGTCCGGGCTCTCAGAATCGCAAGGCCGATGCCCTTTCCCGCTCATGGGAGCAAGAAAATGAGTCAGAGTCTTCAGACAAGCATCCTATTATAAATCCGTTGGCATTCTCCACGGTAGGGATGGACTCTACGCCCCCATCAGGGAAAAGTTTTGTGAAGCCGATGCTAAGGAAGAAGCTCATGCATTGGGCCCATGCTTCCCGTTTTGCCGGACATACAGGTATCCAAAAAACCCTGGAGTTTATCTCTAGGTCCTATTGGTGGCCAACTCTGAAAAAAGACGTCTTGGAGTTTATTGCATCTTGCCCAAAGTGTGCCCAACATAAAGTATCCCGCCAGTCGCCTGCGGGGCAACTGGTTCCACTATCCGTTCCCCGTCGACCATGGACCCACTTGTCGATGGATTTCATTACAGACTTACCCATGTGCAACAAGTTCAATACCATCTGGGTGGTAGTTGACCGGTTCACCAAGATGGCACACTTCATTCCTCTCACCGGTCTTCCGTCAGCTTCCAAGTTGGCTCAAGTATTCATACAAGAGATCTTCCGACTCCACGGTCTTCCTGAAGAAATTATCTCAGATCGAGGAGTTCAATTCACAGCCAAATTCTGGCGAAGTTTATGTCAAGTCCTCCAAGTCAAGCTAAAGTTTTCCACGGCTTACCATCCTCAGACCAATGGTCAAACCGAGAGGGTGAATCAGGACTTGGAGGCCTTCCTCCGCATCTATGTGTCCTCCTCTCAAGATGACTGGGTTCAATTACTTCCCTGGGCCGAGTTCTGTCATAACAACCAGTATCATTCTTCATCTGCTTCAACACCATTCTTCACTAACTTTGGATTCCACCCTAAAGTCCCTGAGTTCCAACCGCTTCCAGCAACTTCTGTTCCCGCAGTGGATATCACCTTGCATCAGTTTGCCAATATCTGGAAGAGCGTACGATCAGCTCTGCTCAAGGCATCGTTCAGGTACAAGAAGTTTGCGGATAAGAAGCGTCGAGCAGTTCCTGCTCTCAAGGTGGGTGATCGGGTATGGTTATCCACGAAGAATTTGAGGTTAAGAGTTCCCAGTATGAAGTTTGCACCTCGCTATATCGGTCCTTTCAAGATTGAACAAGTCATCAATCCTGTTGCTTACAGACTCCAGTTGCCTCCCTTCTTAAAAATACCCAGGACATTCCATGTTTCCCTGTTGAAACCGCTGATCTTGAATCGGTTTCATTCCTCACTTCCTCCAACTCCGAAAGTCCAAACTCAACGAGGCGTTGAGTATGAAGTGGCCAAGATCCTGGACTCACGTCACCGTTACGGTCATCTACAGTATCTTATTGACTGGAAGGGTTACGGCCCTGAGGAACGTTCATGGACCAATGCTTCTGATGTCCATGCTCCTGCCTTGGTCCGGAGATTCCATTTCAAGTTTCCTCAAAAGCCAAAGAAGTGTCCTGGGGCCACTCCTAAACGGGGGGGGTGCTGTCACGATCCGGGTATCTGGACGCCATTTCTTACCCATCAGATGCCTCCTAAGGCTGGCTCAGCGCTCCAGGACCGGATCCCATCTGTTATCCTAATGTTCACATTCCTGCATCCTCTCCTGTCTCTCTGAGACGCTGTCACAGTAGCGCCTTATTACATCTGGCATGGCGTCTCCCGCGGCCTCCGCCGCCGTCCCTGAGCTTCTGCATGCAGAGTGTCAGAGTGGCGATTACGTCAGCCGCGGCCTCCGCTGTGTCCGCGTGGTTGGATGTGCACTTGTCAGCCTGGCGTCTCCTGTCTCCAGTGGCCGGCGCCGCCATTACTGTTTTCATTACCACATGGATTACAAACCAAACTTCCCTCCAAGTGTCTGCATGGGCGCAGCCATCTTGGATTCTGTCAGCTGATCATTTCCTCCAATCTGTTGTCAGTATTGTTAATCTGCATAATTGCCTAGCCAATCCCTTCCTTGCTGCAGGTATAAATACACTGTGCCTGAGCAAGGAAGGCGTCAGTGCTTTGGTTGTCAAACCTAGTTCCTGTTTGTCTCTCTCCTGTGATTGTCTTCCAGGTTCCAGCTCCTGTCTCAAGACTTCCACCATAGAGACCCGCACCAGCATTCCACCTGCGGTGTAGCCTGACTCTCCAATCCATTGTGGATTCATCTGTTTCCAGCTACAACATTACCTGCTTCCAGCTCAGCTTTCAGCAGAGTACAGCTTCCCTTAAAGGGCCGGTGTCCTTTCTACACTTTACCACTCTCCACCGGTATTATTATTTCTCCGCTCTCAAGTTCTACATTTCAGTTCATATTTCATCGCTCCCAAGTTCATCTATTATTTAACTGGTTCCAGCCAGTATCCACTCCGTGCTAACAACAGTCTGGTTCCAGCCAGTATCCACAGCAGCTGTTTTACCTTCAGCAACCCAGCTTTTCCTGGAACACCAGCTGGCACAATCCTGGGTTATCTCCATTGCTACAGTCGGGCCTGGTAAGGACTTTCCATCTAGAAGATCATAAGAACTATCTCACACTACCAGTGCCCTGTGGCTCCTGCCATCCTGTAGTACCCAGGAACTGTATTTATTATTTGCTGACTTTTACGTTTTCTTTTACTGCTGCTGTGTTGCGGAGTTGTCATAATAAACATCATTGACTTTTATCCAAGTTGTCGTGGTCACGCCTTCGGGCAGTTATTATTCATGTTACTTACATGTCCAGGGGTCTGATACAACCTCCCAGGTTCCGGTACATCTCAGCCCCTACAACTGAGGCTGCCTCCCGTCAGCTCAGGCCCTCAGTTGTGACATGCATTTTCCAACAGAAGGAACACTTTCTGCGACTCCGTGTCCAGTATCATTCCCAGGAATGGGAGCCTCCGTGTTGGCTCTAGGTGAGATTTCAGAAGGTTCAGAATCCACCCGTGATCCTGGAGAAGTTTGGTTGAGAGGCCAATGCTGTCCAGCAACCAAATTAGTTATTGCTGTTAAATTGCCTTATTTCCATTGATGTTGAGATATATGTGATAATTTAATAAAATGCTTGTATTTTCATAGCTTTATAAGCAAATGAAAGAAATCCTGTCCATGATATTGTTCTCATTCAGAGATTACAAATAGTTTAAAGTGGCCTAATATTAAGTACTAGATCACAAATCAAAATTATTTTCCTCTCTGACCAAAATAGAACACTTCAAGTGATAAATGATTCCAACATCTTTTACATGGGTTGACTGCTATTTTTTAGGCTCTGTCTATTTTTTCATAGAATTGCCCTCTAGGTTAATGTATGTGAGAAGTTCGATATACTTCTTGGAAAGCAGCCACTAACCCCTATTGCACACTGTAATTGAAGCCGCTACGGCCGCTGTAATAAATTCTTTACCATGGAATTCCAGGAACACTCGCTGTCTTAACCTAGGAGGCACAAACAAAAGACCTACCGGAAGGTCTGGAGGAGCCTGCTCCTGTGCTCTAAGGACTAATGACAAGAGGTCCTGGGTAATGCCCACTTTAATACATGATGGGGACACAATGGGCAATGGCTCCTCGGTGGTCTCCTGGATTGGAGCAAAACTCTGCGAGAGCGCATCAGCCTTGATGTTTTTTGACCCAGGGCGATATGTTATCAAAAAATTAAAGCGAGCAAAAAACAAAGCCCATCGTGCCTGCCTGGCATTGAGGCGCTTCGCTGACTCTAAATATGCCAAATTCTTATGGTCGGTGAGAATTGAGACCACAAACTTAGCCCCCTCAAGCCAGTGTCTCCACTCCTCGAGTGCATCCTTAATAGCCAACAATTCCCGGTTACCCACGTCATAATTCATCTCGGCAGGCGAAAATTTACGGGAAAAGTAAACACAGGGATGAAGGCGATTATCAGACACCCCCATCTGAGAGAGCACTGCCCCAATACCCATCTCAGAGGCATCCACCTCCACCACAAAAGGACGCTCTGGATCTGGGTGTCGCAGCACCTTGGCCGAGACAAATGCCCTTTTGAGACGGGCAAAAGCCGCTTTGGCCTCACAAGACCAGTGAGCAACATCCGCCCCTTTCTTAGTGAGTGCCACCAAGGGCGCCACTATAGACGAAAATCCAGCGATAAATCGTCTATAAAAATTCGCAAAGCCCAGAAAACGCTGAAGCGCCTTCAAACTAGTGGGCTGCACCCAATCCAGGACTGCCTGTACCTTGGAACCCTCCATTTGGAAACCTTCTGGGGAGATAATATATCCTAGAAATGCGATTTGCTGAACTTCAAATTCGCACTTCTCCAGCTTCGCCCCAAGCCGGTGGTCTCTGAGTTTCTGGAGGACTAAGCGTACATGCTTCCGATGTTCCTCCAGGGAATGGGAGAAGATTAGGATGTCATCTAAGTATACAACTAAGAATCTATCCAAATATTCCCTGAGCACATCGTTCATGAAGTCCTGGAAGACTGCTGGGGCATTACAGAGCCCAAAAGGCATCACCAAATATTCATAATGCCCTGAGTGGGTATTAAAGGCAGTCTTCCATTCATCCCCCTCTCTTATTCGGATTAGATTGTACGCACCGCGTAGGTCAATCTTAGAAAAAATGGTGGCAGTACGAAGCTGGTCAAACAAGATCGAAATGAGAGGCAGTGGGTATGAGTTTTTAATCGTGATACGGTTCAATTCCCTGAAGTCGATGCAGGGTCGCAACGAACCGTCCTTTTTACCCACGAAGAAGAACCCCGACCCAACTGGAGACTGTGAAGGTCTGATAAATCCCTTAGCCAAGTTCTCCTGAATGTACTCTGCCATAGCCTGAGTCTCAGGACGTGACAGGGAGTACAACCTGCTCTTGGGAAGCTTAGCATTCGGCAACAAATCAATGGCACAGTCATAGGGGCGATGGGGAGGTAGTACCTCTGCAACTCTTTTGGAGAACACGTCCGCAAAATCTGCATAACATCCTGGCAATCCTGGCAAACTTAGCTGCGAAAGCCTGACTGGAAGGCTCAAGCAACTCCTGAAACAATCAGTACCCCAACTAAGAATCTCCCCAGAGACCCAGTCAAATTGAGGATTGTGGGCCCTTAACCAGGGTAACCCCAACACCAATGGGGCAAAAGTACAGACAGTCACATAAAAGGACAATTTTTCAGAGTGTGTGGCTCCAATAGACAAAGAAATCTGGCTAGTGCAAGAGGTAATTTTACCCTGGGATAATGGTTCCCCGTTTAACCCACAAATCTCAATTTCCGATGCCAAGGGTACTAAGGGAACAGAGTGTTTCAGGGCGAATTGGCAGTCCATAAAAACCCCGTCGGCCCCACTGTCCACAAAGGCCTCAGTCTTGACAGTTTGACCGAGGATCTTCAAGGTCACCGGAATGATAAAAGTCTTCTTGGGAAATTCTGACTTCTGGCCTGACAGGATATTTCCCATCACCCTCAGGCCCTGAAGTTTTCCGGCTTTTCTGGGCATGATACTACCACATGACCTTTATTCCCACAGTACAAACATAACCCCTGCTGTCTCCTCCGCGTCTTCTCACGCGAGGAGAGGCGGGTAGCCCCAATCTGCATAGGCTCCTCGGAAAATTCCTCAGAGTCTGAGGTTCCCTTGGGAAAGAAGGAAACCTCGGTCTCCCTTTCAAGCCTGCGCTCTCTCAGCCGTCTATCCACCCGAATGGATAACTGCATGAGCTGATCCAAGCTATCAGGCAAAGGATATTGTACCAGTTGGTCTTTTAACTGGTTAGAAAGACCTCTTCGGTACTGGTGTCTCAGGGCTGGGTCATTCCACTGGGTATCATGGGCCAACCTCCGAAACTCCGCACAATAAACCTCAACTGGCCTTCGCCCTTGCTTAAGGATCGAAATCTGAGCCTCGGCTGAGGCCATCTTGTCAGGGTCATCATACAACATGCCCAGTGCCGTAAAAAAAGCATCAACACTTTTAAGCGACGGACAGTCAGGCTGCAACCCATATGCCCAGACCTGTGGGTCTCCTTGTAGCAAGGAAATCACTATGCCCACCCGCTGAATCTCCGACCCAGAAGACTGAGGCCTAAGCTGGAAATATAGCTTGCAGCTCTCCTTGAAACAAAAGAACTGCGAGCGATCTCCAGAAAAACGATCCGGGAGATTTACTTTCGGCTCCTTAACCCCTGAAGGTACTGCTGCTGCGGGAGCTCCGCCAGCGGCCTGCGAGGTGTGCATTTTAATGGACAAATCATTAAATTGTCGAGTCAGGACCTGCACCTGATCGACCACCTGTTGCAAAGTATTTTGAGGGGTATGCTCCATATTCCCACAAAATTTCAACAGGAGTATTAGGCTGCTGAATATGTTATGCACACCAGTGCCAGCAGGAATGTACTGGTGTCTGAACGGTGAGGGATTCAAAACAAATGAACTCACAGACAGACTGGGGAATATGACATTACATACACAGAAGGTGATAGGGTAACAAAATAAACACAAAGTGAACAGAGAAGCCCAAAGGCTAAGAAACTGGGTGTCTCCCTAATATTAGGAATGCTCAGATGGAAAGAAGCAAGATGTGATTTAATACGTAGAGAACCCGAAATGCTGTTGCTAAGGGCAACAGCAAAACCCTAAAGGGTTACCAACGGGTGTGGCAGTAAACTCCTTGGTCAGAGATGGAATAATAGACACAAGGAGAGTCTCCACAGTCCTAGTCCTCACTTGCAGTGCACTGGTTCAGCTTACTGCCACTAAACTGACACCTGAACACCTTGCACAGTGAGAAAGGATTTTGGCAGGCAAGTCTGCGAATACAGCCGCAAACTTGCTAGGTTCACAGAGTAGCAAAAGAACCCCAGCAGGTTAAACGACTGACTCCAGTCTTACTGCTAGGTCTGGATTGGCAGAGTGTAATACCAAATCCCAAGGCCTATTTGCAGTAAGCAACAAACAAATACAAAGTTTACACAGTACTAGCTAGCTTTCAGGAACTGACTAACCAACAAAGATTCAGCAGCATCTGCCTAACCTGAGAAGAGGGTTTATATAGCAGGTGCTGTCCACGCCCCACTCAGACCTCACAGACTGTGAGCACAAAAACCAGCACCGGATCCCCTGCCGTGCACAGAGCCTGTAACCACTGCACAGCAAAAGACCCGAACCGGAGTATCAGCTACGCTCAGGATACTCCGCTAGCACTTGTCTCCCGGTTGCCATGACGACGTGGCAGCACAGAGCAGGAGACCCTAACAGGTGAATACCCTCGGTGCCGAGGAGAGACCAAATGGCAGGGCCTGGAACTGGTAGTGACAGTCCTGTAGTGCAAACCGTAGATAAGCCTGGTGAGGCGGCCAGATCGGAATGTGAAGGTACGCATCCTTGATATCCAGAGACAAAAGGAATTCCCCTTCCTCCAGACCTGAGATCACCGCTCTCAGGGACTCCATCTTGAACTTGAACACTCTTAAGTACGGGTTCAAGGACTTGAGGTTCAGAATTGGTCATACCGAACCGTCCGTTTTTGGTACTACAAACAAGTTGGAATAATACCCCCTGTTGTGCAGATGAGGTGGAACTGGAACAATGACTTGAGTCTGTACCAGTTTTTGGATGGCCTGCTGTAAAGTTATACTTGCCTCTTGTGAAGCTGGTAAGCCTGATTTGAAGAATCTGTGAGGTGGGAGGTCTTGGAACTCCAGTCTTTAGCCTTGGGAAATAAGATCTATGACCCAGAGATCCCGGCACGAACTTGACCAGATGTGACTGAAGAATTTTAGTCAGGCTCCCACCTGACAGCCCTCCAGGAATCATGGTCCACCGTCATGCTGAAGGCTTTGAGGAAGCAGAGCCTGAGCTTTGTTCCTGCGCACCTGCAGTTGCTGGTTTGCGTTGGTTTACCTCTTTCATCTCTGGAAGACGTAGAAGCACCTCTGGATTTTCCCTGAAACTTGGCTGTCCAAAAGGACTGTAAATTTGAAGATGAATAAGCTTCCCTGGCTGGGGGAGCTGCGGAAGGAAGATACGTAGACTTATCCGCAGTAGCCTTGGAGATCCATTTGTCCAGTTCGTCTCCAAACAAGACTTCCCCTGTGAATGGCAGGCCTTCCACGACTTTCCTGGAGTCTGCATCAGCAGTCCACTGGCGTAGCCACAAGCCCCTGCGTGCTGACACTGCCATAGCGGTGGTGCGTGCATTAAGCAAACCAATCTCTTTTATGGCTTCCACCATAAAGTTCACAGAGTTCTGTATATGCTGCAGTAAAACAACATCCCCCCTAGACAAGGAATCTAACCCCTCAATTAGGTTACCTGACCATTTAGCAACGGCTTTTGTGATTCATTCACATGCAATAGTGGGTCTTTGGGCAACCCCAGCAGCTGTGTACAATGATTTGAGTGTAGTCTCAATTTTACGATCACCCGTATCTTTTAGGGAGGCTGCACAAGGGAAAGGCAATACAATTTTATGTGACAGCCTAGAGACTGATGCGTCCACTATCGGTAGATTTTCCCATTTTTTTTTACTATCCTCTAGAGCATGGGTCTTCAACCTGCGGCCCTCCAGCTGCTGTGGAACTACACATCCCAGCATGCCCTGCCTCAGTTTTACCATACCTTAATAGCAAAACTGTGGCAGGACATGCTGGGATGTGTAGTTTCACAGCAGCTGGAGGGCCACAGGTTGAAGACCCATGCTCTAGAGGAAAAGGAAAAGAGCAACCTTTTAGGGATTTGAAATTTCTTATCAGGATTAACCCACAGTTCTTCAAACAGGGTATTCAATTCCTTTGACGCAGGAAAAGTGACCGAGGACGTCTTTTTTACATTAAATAAGATTCCTCACACTCCTCTGACACCTTATCAGGAATTTGCAGAACATCTCTGATTGCCTCTATAAGAGCCTCTATTCCCTGTGACAAGAGTAGCATCCCCCCCTCCAAATCCACCTCACCCTCCTCCATGTCTGACACGTCAGCGTCAGAGTCAGAATGCAGGATATGGGCCAGAGATCGTTTTTGCGGACAGATGGGAGAGGATTGAGACGCTGGTTTGGGGACATGGGGGCAGATTTATTAAGCTCGGTGAAGTGATAAAGTGGAAGGTGATAAAGGACCAGCCAATCAGATCCTTACTGCCATGTCACAGGCTGGGTTTGAAAAATGACAGTTAGGAGCTGACTGGCTGGTACTTTATCATTTTCCACTTTATCACTTCACCAAGCTTAATAAATCTGCCTCTGAGGGAATGTATGCTCGCCGGTGTTGGGCTTGCGAATAGTTCCCTCAGGAGGTCAGTATCCTGTCAGTGGGGAACGGGACCATTAACCCTTCAAGAGGTTGGGCAGTTCCCCCCCTAAGTCCCATGAAGCAGGCAGGCTGGTGCCAACCAGCCCTGCCTGAAAATAACACACATATAAAATAAATGCAGAAAACTCTTCTGGAGCTTCCATAAGCGTGACTGGCTCCTCCGGGCACATTTTCTAAACTGAGTCTGGTAGGAGGGGCATAGAGGGAGGAGCCAGCCCACACTATCAAATTCTAAAGTGCCCATGGCTCCTAGTGGACCCGTCTATTACCCATGGTACTAAATGGAACACCAGTATCTTCTAGGACGTAAGAGAAATGAATTTATTCAATTTTGGAATAAGGCTGTAACATAACAAAATGTGGAAAAAGTGAAGCGCTGTGAATACTTTCCGGATGCACTGTATATATGTATTACTGTGCCCGGTAAATAATATATATGGTGACCAGTGATTGTGAGTTACACCACTGACAGAGAGGCAGACTATATATACTGTATATATATACTAATCGCAGACAGGAAGGTGTTCTGCACCAATTTAGCTGGAACCCAGTATATGTAGCATGACGGTGGAAAGTCTAGCTGAAGAGGAACATCTGATATGTAAATATCATCTCAAGTTTCTGTATTAACCTCCAATATTGGTGGAAGCACTGGCGCTGTCCACCTGGTAGTCAGGTCTTTTGTTGTTATATACAATATACAGTAAATTAGCAGAATCTTCTAGCATCGGGTGTCTTTTTATGGCACATATGCATCTTAGTTGCAACACAATGCGAATAAGATGAACAAGCAGGCTCTTTTTCTAGGAAAACACTGTAATGTAGCATTTCATATGCAGATAAAGCCACAGTTGCACATAGAATATATATGCAAATAAGACGTATTTTCGGCAACAAAAGACAATCGATGCTAATGGAGTTGCACGAGACCTGTCAGCTCACTCACGCCAGACATCTCCCTCTGCATGGCATATTGAGGCAAGATGAATGAGGACACATCTGTAGTTGCATTTAATTTTGTTATCTTAAACAGTATAAAGTAATAAAACATATTCAGACGTAGCCGCGTACATGCATCTTGCAGCATGGCTGCATGGGCACACGTGCCATGGCATGCCGTGGGTGCAACTAGGTATGCAGGGCTGCGACTATTTATTCCTATGGCGTTCGCATACACACGCGCATCATAGTCGCAGGCACACTATCCAAGCCAGTTCTGCCGCGAATTGGACGCATTTGGCAAGGCTGACCGTGGCTATACAGATGTAGCCAGGCTCATTATTGCCGCAATGTGTATGCATATGCATACACATTGCGGCAAACTGTAGCCTTGCCTGGCTGCAGAGCCGGCCATAGCTATAGGCAAACTAGGCAATTGCCTAGGGCATTTGGTATGCCTAGGGGCATCAGCAGCTTCTGCTGATTAAAATGATATGCGGCATGCCTATATTCTGTGTGTAGCATTTCATATGCAGATACAGCCACAGTCTCACACAGTATATAGGCATGTTGCATATCATTCTAATCAGCAGAAGCTGCTTGTGCATCCTAGCCACATAACAATGCAAATAAGATGCATTTTCATTAAAAAATTTGCCCGACGTTAGCACTGAGGCAATATTTATGAGGACACATCAGTATCCAAGCAGAGGCAGAGGTCACAGTGTTAGTGGCAGTGTGAGTGCTGTGTGCATGTGAGTGGGTTGGTTGTGCAGTAGTGTTCGGAATATGTGTAAGGAGCATTATGTGTGTCATGTAAAAATGCATTAATAATGTGCAACATATGTATAAGGGGCACTATGTGTGTCATTATGTGTTTAAGGGCATTAATAATGTGTGGCATACTGTATGTGTAACAGGGTACTACTGTATGTGTCATTATGTGTATAGGGGCACTAATAATGTGCATCAAATGTGTAGGGGGCACTGTGTGTGTCATTATGTGTATTAGGGCATTAATAATGTGCGGCATATGTGTAAGGGACATTATGTGTAAAAGGGCATTAATAAAGGTTGTCATAATGTGTAAGGCGCATTATGTTTATAAGGACATTAATAAGGTGTCTCATATGTGTAAGGGGCATTACTGTGTGGAATTGTGTATAAATGCATTACTAATGTGTGGCATTATGTGTATAAGGTGCTCTACTATGTGTCGTTGCGTATAGGAAGGGCACTACTGTGTTGTCTAATGTGAATAAAGAGCAATAGGGTGTAGTGTAATGTGAATAAGGAGCAATTCAGTGTGATGTAATGTGAATAAGGGGCTCTACTGTAAGGAGTAATGTTTAAGGTTAAGTGATACTACTGTGGGATGTAATATGAATTATGGACACTATCGCATGATAAAATGTGAATAAAGTGCAGTACTGTGTGGCGTATTTGGAATTGGGGTTACTATTGTGTGGCCATGCCCCTTGCCAGCAAAAACACACCCCTTTTTGGGCTGTGCGCCAAATGTGCGAACTGTTCCTATTTTAAATATAGGGGGTACAAACACCAAAATAAGGACTGCTATGGCTGAGGGGTGATGGTTCTGGGAAAAAAGTGCAAGGTCAGAGGCAGAACCAGCAGTGGTGCTAGGGGGCACTAGCCAAAATCTTGCCTAGGGCATCATATTGGTTAGGGCCGGCTCTGCCTGGCTGCACCTATTCGCACCCGAAACTAAGTTCATGCAATGCGTATGCATCGCGGGTGCAAATAAATGCACACGTATGCCGGCATGCACATCGCGCCAACCTAGTCACAACCGCAACTAGGCACAGCCACAATGAGTGTGGCTACATCTGTATCTCGGCTTAAAATTTCCATGCTCTGATAGAAACAAGTGGGGGGGGGGGGGGGGGGCCTAGAGGTTAGGAGACTTTCTATGCATGTATGCATGCACAATATGTAAATAATTTAATTTATGGTACCTCTTTATATGAAGACATAATTCTTTCAATGGCATCAGCTCCAGAAGCCAACAAGTTTCTTGCTGTGGTGAAGGCTTCAGTACGTTCACTCACCATTCCTTGCTTCTGACCATCTTCTAAATCTAAAGAAAAAAAAATCAGAGAACCTCTGCATGACAGGTCTGCTCATATTCATATTTCATTCAACAGTTCTACATATAACATAGATGTGTCAACCTAACCCATTTAACACAGGAGACTAAATTTGCCTGTGATTCATTTCTTAAAAAGGCTTATTCCCTATCAATATTTAATTATACAAAGATTAATTTAGTCAGAATGTCAGTGGTATATAAGAGAGTGAGTATCACCTAGATAAAATGGTTCAGCTCATGTACAGTGAAGAACTTTGGTAAAATATTATTTTCTAATTTCCTCTTTTCTACTGCACCTGTTAAAAGCATTGCAACCATGCAGATTTTAGTTATGCACCTTTTACACTGAGTGGAGAACCTGGTTTATTGCTGGCAAACCGATACAATGTGGGACTTAGCTCAGTGTGCATGGGTCAACCTAGGTCTTGCATCCTAGGGTCCCCTACCGCTACCAGTGTTAATTCCGGATCTGACTGGGGTAGCCAGGTCAAACCTAAGGAGTTCACTGATCATCTCCAAGCATCCGAGGTGAACAGGGATGACCTGGGACTATCTGGCGGTCTGAAAGGGCTAAGCACATCTGGAGACCTGGCTTCAACCCGTGTTCAGTATCCCAGGTCGGACACGGGTTGAAGCCAGGTTTCACTGTGAAAGGGGTATTACTGTGTAAAAGCATTAGACCTGTCATGTGCGTCAGAAGGCATGTAGAAATCTACTAGGGTACATAGGTTTATGGAACAGACAATGCAGAGGAGTGAAGGAGCTACTAGTGCAGGGCTTGACAAATTTTTGTAACATCTAGGAGCCAACATAAAAGGATAGGAGCCAGACAATAGTCTGCGACCAAAATATATAAAAACTTGTATAGGCTACCGCACATGCCCCTTCATTGCCCCTCACCATTATACCCATTCCCTACACGCTATGGCCTAAATTCCGAATTGACTAGTTACCATCATCTGTGCCAGATAAATGCTAAGAAATCACTTAAAGGTTGCCAGGCATTAAGAAGCTTCCATAAACACCAAGCAGCAAATTATTTCTTGTCTGTTTTGTCTGGCAGATCCAACCTTGTGTTTACCTAGCTGCAAGTCAACTCTCCTGTATTCACTGCTCCAGATGTCACAGTTGCTGGCTCATCTGGGGCTAACTCAGTGGGGGGTACAGCAGACACATACAGGGTGACACCCGTTCTCTGCCCTCCTACCCAAGACTTGGGTAGCTGACCCATAGCATGTATTTACTTACACACCACTGATGCCAGCCTTGGATCCCGTCCTTTACAGTGTGTGCACAGCATTGTGATGGAGGCTCAAATTGCACGGATTGTCATGTGTCCCCTCTATACCCTTCTCTTGCAGTTGATCATACATACAGCTCCTCTTGTACCGCAGAGCTGAATGGAAGCCCCTGGCAGGCCAGAAACACATGCAAGGTGAAGTGTGCAGAGCTGCTGCTGGATGAGGTTGTTGGTATAGATGTGGGAGTAAGCAGAGGGTTCTCGGTTGTGTCTATGTTACCTTCATGCTCAGGACCTGGAAGTGACAAAACTAGAGGGCAGGAGAGAACTTCCGCCCTTACAGCAGCTAAATGTTTTCTTCGTTCTCCATTCGTTTGGGGTAAAAAAAAATTCTATCCAGCATTGGACCCTCGCGGGCTCACTTCGCTCGCCACGCTTCGGGCTCGGTGTCTCGCTCCGCTTCGCTCGCCACACTTTACTATTCCAAATAGATTGTGACATGGACCCAGGAGGTTATGGGAAAGGTCCTCTCCACGAAGGTAAACTAGACGCTACCAAGGGTTCTCCCCCCAGTCCCCTAAGCACCAGGACAGGCTGATAGAGTGAGGCACAATCTGCCTCTTGCTCACTTCATAATAGGCTCTACCAAGTTCTTTTAACTAGGACCTCTTCTATGTAGCCCTGCAGCAACTCCTTCAGTTCAGGCAAGGTCGCAATACGTATTGTCCCCTGTGGGGCTCCGTCCCATCTGCCAATCACTCACAACACAGCGGCATGGTGGTGAGGCCTGGGGGAGTCAGTTTGTCTTTTGATCCTCCCCTGACATGCTGCAGCTACTGCGGGGACTTCTCCTTCACCACAGTTTCAAATATATACTCTTAATGGGTTGGGGCTGGGTGACTGGCGGTGGGGATCCCAGCAGTCAGCATACCGACCCCGGGATCCCAACCGCAGAATGCCGGTGGGGTGGAGTGTCGAACACAACAAACCCTCTTGCGGGCTCGCCACGCAAAGGCCTAGGTTGCTCGCTGCCCTCGCCGCATTTTCTATTCCCACTCTATGTGTGTCATGGACACCCACAAATGTGAATAGTCCCTGTTAATCGGCATGCCAACTGCAGGGCTTTTGATCGCTCGGGATCCCATTGTAGGCATGATGACCACCGTATCACGAGAGCCGGTCACATGACCGGATCCCCTCTTAACCACTTGCCTGGCATGGTCGCAACAGATGCGACCACACCAGCAAGTGCTTTATCTGACCTGGTCGCACAGGATGCGAACAGTCAGATAAACAGCGTTAGCAGCAGCAGGGAAGGGAAACTTCCCTCCCCTGCTGATCTCAGATGGCCTGGAAGGTCTGTCTGCCTCCCTGCACCCTCCTCTCAGTGTTGCTGTGCTGCTGATCACTGCTGATCGGCCAGCACGGCAGGAACCCCAATCCAGCGGCTGCAGACAATGACAGCCGCTGGGAAAGGGTAAACTAACCTCCCCACGCCACCCCCAGATTTCCCCCCCCCCCCCCCCCCCTGTGTACCTGGCAGCTGTCTTGGAAGTAAAAAGTAATGTTGCGATGGTCGCGATGGTCCGATGTTACCGGTATTCCCAACCGATGTTTCAGAAATATGATTTAAAAAATAAATACTTTTTTTTTTTAAATCTTTTTTTTAACTAAAATCATGTTGGATAAGGTTAAATTCATATTCTTTACCTAATTCACTCATTAAAAAACCCAACAATTTCTGAGCGGATTTTGGAGAAAAAAATTGTCAGTTAAGTGGTTAATGGGGCATGTTTTACGCCTTGTTGTTGCACTTCAGAGGCGAAGCACATTTCCTGAAACTCTCTTAACACTGTACTAAAAGCTTCACACAAACAATTTGTACCTGTAGGAAACACAGTTCTTATGGTCTCACGCTCTCATGATTGGTTAGTATTAACCCATTCAAATGGGGTTCTAACCATTTAGAATGACTGTGCTCACACTATGACCAATCAACACACAACCATTCATTTCAATGGAAATAACAGGTGCTATGTCTGTCATACATGGCAGTGTCCCTCAAAGGTAAAGTCCAGTGTCATTCTACTGTAAATGTATTTTTGTTTAGGAAAACCAAGACTACTTGGCATGCAGATGACTCTCCCTTAGATTTGAGTGAGTAATAACACAATAAATCTATTTTTTGCAAAAATTATTACCCAACATCCACTGCTACACAAGAGTGGGAAGTACGGGGATGTTTATTCCTAATGGGGGCCAAAATCTTTTGGTGGGCCAGATCACAATAGGGAATACAGCCTTGTTCTGCTGAACAGTCTAAGGCTGGATGAGAACTGTGGCAGGGGGGACACCAAACAGTGAGTCTCCCTGTTTTAGTGCTACCAGCCCTGGCAAGTGATGACTAGTGCTTATAATTAAAACATTTTGGAGGGGACTCCGCAGTCTTTATCCCCTCGATATTTCTACTACCAGCCTAGACTCTTAGGCCAGGTACACATCAGGCTGACGGGCAATCGGGACACATTTCCTTTGGCCCGGACCATACCAGATTGCTTACGTTCACATTACACAATGTAATAAATGACGGAAAGACATCTCATTCTGTCCTTCAATACACTGCACCAGATCGCACACAATATCTTTCAGTTGGCCGTGCAGCACAGCTAACCAAAAGATGTTGCATACTATCCATGGGAGCGCACAATCGCGGGTACACATTAGACAATAAGTGCGATTTGTTGTTCTGATACGGCAAATCGAACTTAGCGCTAGGGCTGGTTTTAAAGCATGTGTGTGTGTTTTGGATGGAGGAGATATGCGTGTTTTTTTTTAATTAAAAAAATTAATTAAAAACATGCTGGAATACGGGCGAGGTAGTGGTTTTTAACCCAGCACATCAGCCTACAAGTAAATATTACATCTGCCGACTTCAAGGTCAGCAATTTCTGGCAATTTAAGAGTTGGCACAAGCTCATAACCTTTTATATTCTGCCTAGGGTGTGTTAATGAAAAATTTAATTGATTACATAATTGCATTTTTGATTATGATACTCATAACAATCCATATTTTATTTCATATGCTATGCCTTCCAATAGTTTTCTTTCAATTTTGTTCATAATATCACAACAGTAATTTATATTTTCTCATCTCAGTTTCGGCTTATTTACCTTCTATTCAGCACTTACTGCTGTGGTGCATGTGTGGGGGGGGTTCTTTAATAACTGATGATGAGCTGTATTCATTTGCTGTGCTGCATGTTGGGGGTGGGGTCTTTAATATATGATGGCAGCAGCCTGTGCATATATAGTATATTGATAGCTAGTTATTTAAACATAGTAAATTTGCCAATTTGTATGGGCTGCTTATTTTTTTGACTGTATGTTTATCCAAAATAATAAGGAAGAAAAGTGTAACCACTGCGCTAGTATAATCTTACAAAGATTTTTATATATAAAAAGATCTTTAGTATATATTCAACAAGAAATCCATCTGTTTTGGAGTTTTTATGTGCTCTCCACTTATTAAGACTCAGGAGACCTGCGCTTTCCACAGAACAGATAATTAAGACAATACAAACAAGGAAATAAAAAAACCCACATAAAAATACACATATAATAATGTAAAATATATAAAATATGTTTTGTGCCTGTTTATAATAACTCTGCTTTGTCCCGGCCAACTGGATTCATAAAACTATCTCTGTATTAAACAGCCATACTCAGGACTTCACCAACTTAATTACAATCTGTATTTCTTATAATATTGACAGCTCCATTACTGCGGGATCATTTAAAGGAGACAAAGCAGAATTATTATAAACAGGCACAAAATATATTTTACATTCTTATATGTTTATTTTTATGTTTTTTATTGGTATTCCCTTGTTTGTATTTTCTTAATAAATTGTTATGTGGAATGCGCAGGTCTCCTGAGTCTTCATAGGTGGAGAGCACATAAAAACTGAAAACGGATGGTTTTCTTACTGAATTCTTATTGAAGATTTACTAAAGATCTTTTTATATATAAAAACCTTTATAAGATTACACTAGCGCAGTGGTTACACTTTTCTTCCTTTTTTCTTAATACAAATATTAGGGAGTCTTTTCACTAACTCCCTACCACTTGCATCTTTTGTTAAGTATTTCATATATATATATATATATATATATACAAACAAATATAGAAAACCACAGCACTCGCCACCCCAGAAGCAGGGTGCAGTGTCTGCACTCACCACTCATAGGGTGGGGTGCATGCAGCCCATGGCCACCTACCCAAATACATACAAAATAGAGAATTCAGCACTCACCATAGCAAGCTCACTTGTCCTCACAACATCAATAAATAAATAAATGATGGGGGTTTAGTTGGTGGATTGGCCAATGCACGGAAGCCTGCATACCGATTTTCAAGGTACCCCACCTTCATGCAGGTCCTACACTATCACAAAGCCTAAAGAATTAAAACCTGGCAACTGTATCACATATAATATAACTGCAAATATGCCCACTAGGTTTAATGTATGCCTGCCACATATCTAGTGGCTTTTAAAGGCATACTAGTCACCTGACACAGCCGATAAATTACTAAGGAGCAGCTGACACAGGTTTAGAACAGTTAAGATTACACAGGGGTGCATGAAAAGGCCTGTGCTATGGTGAGTGCTGAATTCTCTATTTTGTATGTATTTGGGTAGGTGGCCATGGGCTGCATGCACCCCACCCTATGAGTGGTGAGTGCAGATATTGCGCCCCGCTTCTGGGGTGGCGAGTGCTGTGGTTTTCTATATTTGTTTGTATATTTTGGGGTTAATCTTTGGTTAACTCTTATTAACCATGTTCACAGGCCTTTTCATGCACCCCTGTGTAATCTTAACTGTTCTAAACCTGTGTCAGCTGCTCCTTAGTAATTTATCGGCTGTGTCAGGTGACTAGTATGCCTTTAAAAGCCACTAGATATGTGGCAGGCATACATTAAACCTAGTGGGCATATTTGCAGTTATATTATATGTGATACAGTTGCCAGGTTTTAATTCTTTAGGCTTTGTGATAGTGTAGGACCTGCATGAAGGTGGGGTACCTTGAAAATCGGTATGCAGGCTTCCGTGCATTGGCCAATCCACCAACTAAACCCCCATCATTTATTTATTTATTTATTTATTTATTTATTGATGTTGTGAGGACAAGTGAGCTTGCTATGGTGAGTGCTGAATTCTCTATTTTGTATATATATATATATATATATATATATATATATACAGTGCTTAAAGTGGTCCTAGAGAGGTGGTGGAACTCCCCTCCCCCATGCAATAAAAGTATTGAGGGGCGTGGTCTCAAAACGAAAGTGGCGTGGTCACACAATAGTAATAATGCCCACAGTAGTAGCACCCCTAATACACATAATGCCCACAGTAGTAGCACCCCGTAATACACAATGCCAACAGCAGTAGCACCCCTTTAACAATGGCCACAGTAGTAGTGCTCCTAATGCAATGCCACCAGTAGTAGTGCCCCTTATGTCCCCAGGAGTGATGCCCCTTATGAAGTGCCCCCTTTACAATACCCTCATTAGTAGTGCCCCAATTAGTAATGCCCTTAATGGTAATGGCCCTGTGTAGTATTGCCCCCAGTAGTAATGTTGCCTGTAGTAATGCCCCCAATCGTTTAGCCCCCTGTAGTTTAGCCCCAGTAGTTATGCCCCCCAGTAGTTTAGCCCCTGCAGTTATGACCCCAGTAGTTTACCCACACTTTAGTTTAGCCTCCCAGTGGTAATGCCCCCAGTAGTTTAGCCCCTGTTGTTTAGTCCTCATGTAGTTTGCCCCATGTAGTTTAGCCCCCACTGGTAATGTCCCCTGTAGTTTAGCCCCTGCAGTTATGCCCCCAGTAGTTTAGCCCCCAGTAGTAATGCCCCCAGTAGTTTAGCCCCATGTAGTTTAGCCCCCAGTGGTAATGCCCCCTGTAGTTTAGCCCCTGCAGTTATGCCCCCAGTAGTAATGCCCCCAGTAGTTTAGCCCCATGTAGTTTAGCCCCCAGCGGTAATGCCCCCTGTAGTTTAGCCCCTGCAGTTATGCCCCAGGAGTAATGCCCCCAGTAGTTTAGCCCTATGTAGTTTGCCCCAAGTAGGAATGCCCCCAGTAGTTTAGCCCCTGTATTTATGCTCCCCTGTAGTTTGCCCCCTTGTAGTTTAGCCCCCTGTAGTTATGCCCCCAGTAGTAATGTGCCCTTGTAGTTATGCCCCCCAGTAGTAATGCGCCCCCAGTAGTTTGCCCCCTTGTAGTTTAGCCCCCTGTAGTTTAGTCCCCAAATAGTAATGCGCCCAGTAGTTTAGCCCCTGTAGTAATGCCCCCAGTAGTAAGCCCCAAGTAGTAATGCGCCCCTGTAGTTTGCCCCCAGTAGTTTACCCCTTGTAGCTTGCCCCCAGTGGTTAGCTCCCTGTAGCTTGCCCCCAGTAGACATGCCTTTAAAAAAAAAAAAACACCATACTTACCAAGCCCCGCTCCCGCGTCCGACCGCTGTGATCCTCCTGGCGTCCGGCTCCCTGAACTATGAGAGAGACGTCATGACGTCTCTCTCATAGCACACACTAGAGCCGGGAGCCGGAAGCAGGAGCTCAGTAGTGAGCTCCTGCCGCCGGGCTTCCACTGTGCGGGGAGAGCTGGGCACCGCTGGTAACAGCGGGCGCTCGGCATCTCCCTGCGGCGCCGGCACACATCGGGTGAGGCGAGCCGGAAGAGGCGGAACTGCATTCCGTCTCCATGTAGAACTGACGGAACGCAGTTCCGCCCCATTCCGACTCACTTTAACGCCTATATATATATATATATATATATACGGTGTAGAGATGCCCGGCACTCCCAGTATAGTATGACAAATCCGGGTGCCCTCCGCAGTCAACAATAATGCAGAAAAGGAAAAAGAAGCAGCGGCACTCCGTCGGTGTAAGAAATCAAATGTGTATTCAAATCAAACACATAACAGTGGTCACATAGAGAACCAACGTTTCGGGGTCACGCCTTGACAAAGGGGTCTCAGGACCCCGAAACTTTGGTTCTCTATGTGACCATTGTTATGTGTTTGATTTGAATACACATTTGATTTCTTACACCGACGGAGTGCCGCTGCTTCTTTTTCCTTTTATATATATATATATATATATATATATATATACATATTTTATTCATTATCTATTAGGGCCGGGAGGGTTAGTGATAACTCACTACCATCTTTGTAATTATTATCCAAAATAAGAAGTCTTGCGGGGAGCAAAGAGTTTGAAGAACATTAAAGTGGAGACAGTGTCGGACTGGAGCATGAAGGGCCCACCGGGGGTATGCAGTGGTAGGGGCCCATGATTAGAGGTGGGGCCAGCCTCCAAATGGGGTGTGGCCAGCCACCACAGAGGTTTGGCTAACCATTATAGAGTACCTGGTCTGGACTCCTTGATAATTTATATAGTAATTAATGTTAGTGCATGCATGATAATGTGCCAGATTAATGACAGCAATGTACTGTAGAGAATACATCATAATCCTGTGCAGTATAAGGTAACATATGTATAATATATCATTCAAGTACACAGTCTAGAACCTGATCCCTAGACGACTAGGGCCCCCCAGGCAGTGGGGCCTACCGGTGGCTTCCCCTGTACCCCTGTGGGCCAGTCCGAGCCTGAGTGGAGACAAAGGGGCATATTTTCGCGATTACACAGCTGGCATGTATGATGCAGCACACGCAGCCCGTCCCTATGATGTGTTCACCTCATAGCTGGGACACCTGAGCATCACAGTCTATTGACTATGCAATCACAATGGCCATTGCTGGGAAGGGTACCAGAGGCACCCTCTGTCAACTAAGTTTGCCATGTTTTTTCAGTTTTTTTTATATGAAATCAACCACATGGAAAACTCCCCCCCCCCCCCCCCCCCCCCTCCATCCACCACTAAAAATCCGGCATTTGCCCCTAAGCACTCTATGATGTCTTCTGACCTACATGCATACCAGCTGTGGTGCCACAATCTTGATCTCAACCTCTCTAAACTGCCTTTGATAATGATGACATTGTCTAGCAGTTGGACAGTACCAGGAATAGAAAACATACATTTACAACTTAGAATTTGGAAATGAGTGCTGTATTTCGTGCTGACTTTCAGAAAAATGACCATAGCAGTAGTTCTTACCTCCATCTGCAAATCCTGTTGCTGTGATGATAGGAACAGCAACCATAACTAGTCCACTCCCACTCCAGACATATTTCATCAAGAACTGCTCTATCATAACATACCACAAACGTTTAGACAGAATAAGATTAATTTGATCCGCTAATGCCATATAACTCTTCTGTAGCTTAGCCATTTCTACCTAAAACAATACAAAAATAAAAATGTTGAATAACAGAGAATACAACAAATCAGATATATGGACTATATTTACCAAAACAGCTATAAAAACAGTAACAAAATATTTAACATTTACACTAAATGGTTTATGGTAGTTTGTCCTTATTTACATTAAACAAAATACTTCATGATATAAATATTAACTTGCAAGCAATGGCTGGTTAGCAAAATTAAACAATTTACAATTGTAACCAATATATTTGACAATAATCATATAGCTTTAGAGGGCTTGTCAGGTTAAGCAAGGGAACATCTAAAACTAATAGGGTCCGTACATCAGCAATCAATTGGAGAAATTCTGCAATTTGCAGATAATTGTCTCAAAAAATTGGCAATGAAAGGGGTTCACCGATTGCTGATTCTGACTAAAAAGTGATCAGAATCTGTAAATCAGATTGTCCAATTTTGGGGGGATTTCACAGACAAATCAGGGCTGTAGATTGCTAGCATATGGTAACAATAAACCAATTTGCAGACCATTACTAGTATTTTACTATTAAAATAGGCACTTTCATGATTTGCAATCTGATCTTTGGTTAAAATGATCTGTGAATCACTGTAAAATATCTGCAATGTATGGGCGCATATTGGTGGATTGGTGAATCGTTAAATCAAGGAAAAAAAGTGCAGAATTGGTCATCTTTTTTTGTGATTCTGATGTATGAGACCCATTGCACATTTTAAAGTGATTGTGTAGTAGTGATGTCAGCAGATACCCAATATTAATTACCAGAGGGTCCATTTTTTCTTGCAGCCTCAGGAGCGGTAAGGTAAAGTCTGCTTAAACATGCACCTCTGGTTATTAATGCATGGGGAAACACACATTCCGCATTTTACTTGGAATCAGTGGGTTACCATGCATTGCCAAAGGTTTTACTGCTAAATAATTGAATAGCTCCAGCCATTAAACCCAGAGCTTTCCAAATGTGGTAAAACTTGTGCCTAGTTGATTATGCTGCTCTGTCTTACATTTTCTTGAATGTCAAAATAGTTTGGATTATAGAGTACACAGTTATATTCCTGTCTGATAACCAAGATATCTGTTTTGCGCTGAGCATACATATATTATAAAAGGATGTGAAGAAACCTGAACACAAAATAAAAATATATTTACTTTACCATATAGTATTATTATGCTGGGACAGATCATATATCAGCATAAATACACATGCTGATGTACAGTTGGAAGTAAACCTAGCTTGTATTACTTAAAAGTACAGAAGAAAATAGGATAATTTCTCATACAGACGCCCATTTATCAATAAATATTTGTGGCTTCTTTCCCCACAACACCTGTTTTTGGGGGTGACTGCAAATATTTACTATCACTCCAAAGTACTAAGGACTCAGAGGGACTGCAGCTAACACCATCTGTAGATGGCATTAGCCTGTTGTAGCCTATAAACTACAAATCGCAAGATTAGCTGGCAGACTGTTCCTCCGGAACCTTCCCATACAATGGCTGTGCCGCATGCGTGGTCAGCAGGACCGCATATGCGCAGGAGTCCTGGCATTGAAGTCTGCACATTTTATTATTATTATTATCCTTTATTTATATGGCACCACAAAGGTTCCGCAGCGCCCAATTACAGAGTACATATGCACATAATCAAAACAGGAAAACAGTGACTTACAGTTGAAGACAATTTAGGCCAAGTACATTGTAACTAAGCATAACTACACCAGTAATGACAGAGATAGGTTCCAGGTGGCCAAAAAACTGCGTGATTTGGGCAGTTGAGGATTATTAAAGTAAGAAAAGGATAAGCACATGAGGGAAGAGGGCCCTACTCGTGAGAGCTTACATTCTAAGGGGAGGGGTAAACAGACAGGGGTGACACAGATGGGGTACATAGAGAGCGTGGAACAGAGGGTTAGGATGAGATTTGGCTGGGTTTGGTAAAGAAATGGGTCTTAAGAACCCGTTTGAAGTTTTGTAGAGAGGTGGAGAGTCTGAGGGGGAGAGGTAAAGAATTCCAGAGGAAGGGAGCAGCACGTGAAAAATCTTGGAGATAGGAGTGGGAGGAAGTAATCAGAAGAGAGGAGAGTCGGCGTGCATTAGCAGAGCGAAGAGGACGGGTGGGAGTGTAAAGGGAGATAAGGTCAGCGATGTAAATGGGAGAGGAGTGGGTGAGTGCTTTGTAAGTGAGTGTGAGAAGTTTGAATTAGATTCTGAAAGGGAAGGGGAGCCAGTGGAGGCCCTGTAGGAGAGGGGAGGTGGACATAGTGTTTGGTGAGGAAGATAAGCCGGGCAGCAGCATTGAGGATAGATTGGAGTGGAGAGAGGTAATTGTCAGGGAGACCAGTTAGGAGATTACAGTAGTCCAGTCTGGAAGTAATCAGTGAGTGAATAATGATCTTAGTGGCATCCTGGGTGAGAAAAAGTCTGATCCTGGAAATGTTTTTGAGATGAAAATGACAGGTTTGTGAGAGGTGCTGAATGTGTGGTTTGAAGGAGAGGGAGGAGTCAAGGATTACACCAAGACAGCGAGGTTGACAGGAGGAAGGCGGAACCGGGCATCAACTCACCATTTTCTGGGCGTGGAGATCCAAATGCAGGCGTGTCGAGGCGTTCGGAGGGCGGATGTCTGACGTCAATTCCGGTACCTGCAACGCTGGATTGATCGCACATCGCTGTCATCGCTGGGCTGAAAAGCGCTCAGTGCATACACACTGAGTGCTTTTCCCCGCTGCCCAGCGATGTCAGCGGGGGTGAGCGGCTTTCCATAGCAGTAGATGAACGGCGGCTGCCAGCGATGAAGCGGGAGCACGCATCAGCGCTCACCGCTCATCTCTTGTCCATACACACTCAAAATCACCCAGTATGTATGGGCCTTTATTCTACACAAACAAATTTTTGCATAGCAGGGCTGCACAAGCAATCACAGCCTTGCTATGCAAAAATACACTCCCCCATAGACGGCGTCTAGTTAATCGCACGGGCTGCAAAAAGTCGCAGCGTGTGATCAACTCGGAATGACCCCCTTACTGAGCATGCACACAGCAAATTCATGCAAGATATGCTACGCAAACTGGTATACATTCAATCTGCATTATCCCAGTGGTCACTTTCATTTACTTCTGTGTAAATTCATTACTAATCATGAATTATTTATAACATGGTATGCACTCTGAAAGAAGTAAGATAGCTGTAGCCTTTTCACTTAATATATTTAATTTACCTTAATGCTATACAATATCAAGATATAAATTCATTATTAATATATTACTTAAGAGTTAGTTGTTTGTTAAGCAATTATTTAAATGGTGGGAATATTTTTGCTAGGATATTAAGAAGAGTGGGCATGAGACTGGGTAAAAACCGGAACGATCCGTACCCGGCTGCCTTATACTGAGCGGACGCGCACTGTATGTTGTCAGTGTATGCTGCCTTATACTGAGCGGACGTGCACTGTATGCTGTCAGTGTATGCTGCCTTATACTGAGCGGACGTGCGCTGTTTGCTGCCTTGCGCTAGGTGTAAGGAGTAAGGACGTTTTAAATTTCGCGAGGAAACTGAAGGGGGATGGGGACACCAGCATCACAATAGCAGCATCTTCCCAGGGCCTCTCACATTTCACCCATTGATCCTCCTGTTGGCTGCCTTACCTTATGACCTCTGTAGAACGCAATTTCTTCCACATTAGCTATAATTCTGGAATGCACATACCGCAGGTAGCCCTTCCTGTGGGCTTCTTCTGCCACCAGCTTGCCAAATTTGGGCGAGCATGCTTTCAGCACTGTAGCTGTTGCATACACCACTAGCCCGGCTAGCAGCGTAGGCCCCAGGGGATTAGCTCCTCTTGATCTAGCAGTCTGGATGAGAGTGTAAGACGTCAGCACCACATCCAATATGGGCTTGGTGAGGTTGGAATACAAATGTGCTATGGACTGTGAGAACATCATGATGTCCTCAGTAAGGGACTGATCGGGGTTGGCAAGTCTTCCGTCCATATTAATGACTTTATAATAGGTCTGGTCCGCAAAATAGGTCTCGTATGCATGGTCCACCAAGCGGGTGCGCAGAGCCAGCGCCAGTTTGCATTCCAAGTAGCGGATGGCACTATTTACAAAAGTGGCCGGGATGGCGATGAGAAGCCATTTCATAAGCTGGATCAAGAAGCTCCTCGGTTTCTTCTCCACAATGCTTTTTACTATCTTCCCATCCAGTCCCGCAACGTAAACCGATAGGAACGTCCTGGAGATTAGAGCCAGTGAGTGCACTGACAAAAGCCCCAGCTCCTTGCTCACTAATTTGGGGAAGAGGATTTTGCCGAGCACCAGCAGCTGTCGGTAGAATTCCGCATTGATGGCCGGGGAGGAGGGAGTGTGGCAGCCGCTGCCCCCGGTGCTGTGCGGGCGCCGGCACGGGCTGCTGTCCTTCCTCCGGAGCTGCCTGCAGATGATGGGGTATAGGGTCTTCGCTCCGTAGGCTGCAGCTAAAAGGAAAGCGGCTCTTTTCAGAGCAGTCTCCTTGCTCCATCTCACCCGTTCTGCTGCCTGCAGCATATGTGACATCTTCCCCAGCCCTTATCTAACACAATACAAATAATTCCTCTCTCGACCCCCACTCAGCTCACAGTCGTTGTGCTAGTAACACACTGGGGCTGCATCATTTGGACCGATGCAGAAATCTATTTGGAATAAAGCTGTGAAGCTGTTTGCATTATGACAGGTCCACAAGAATGGAGACATCTGTCTTGTATCGAGTATCTCGATACATGCAGCACTAATGATATTGCTAGTCCCGCCCCTGCCAATGCCTCACTGGGTGCAGAGGGATAAAGCTTCATGCTGTCTGTCACTAGTGCCAGAGATGTACTGTACCACACTGCCTTCCAGTCTATGCTAGGTACTAATGCTCTATGTAACTTCTGCAGATGAAGACATAGGGAATACTTGTAATTTCCTTTTTATCTAGATATGAACATTATTTATTTATTTATTTATTATTTATTACCAGTTATTTATATAGCGCACACATATTCCGCAGCGCTGTACAGAGAATATTTGCCCATTCACATCAGTCCCTGCTCCAGTGGAGCTTACAATCTATCAGGGCCGGTGCTAGGGTGTTCGGCGCCCTCCTGCAAACTATCATTTTTGCGCCTTTCTACAAATACAAATGTGACCGATCTCATCCTCAGAGCTATAACTAGACATTTTGGTGTGTCCCCCCCCCCCCCTCAAGATCCATAAATATAGAGTCATAAAAAAAATAAGAATTTACTCACCGGTAATTCTATTTCTCGTAGTCCGTAGTGGATGCTGGGAACTCCGAAAGGACCATGGGGAATAGCGGCTCCGCAGGAGTCTGGGCACAACTAAAAGAAAGCTTTTAGACTACCTGGTGTGCACTGGCTCCTCCCACTATGACCCTCCTCCAAGCCTCAGTTAGGATACTGTGCCCGGAAGAGCTGACACAATAAGGAAGGATTTTGAATCCCGGGTAAGACTCATACCAGCCACACCAATCACACCGTATAACTCGTGATACCATATCCAGTTAACAGTATGAAATTTAACTGAGCCTCTCAACAGATGGCTCATAACAATAACCCTTTGTGAACAACAACTATGTACAAGTATTGCAGACAATCCGCACTTGGGACGGGCGCCCAGCATCCACTACGGACTACGAGAAATAGAATTACCGGTGAGTAAATTCTTATTTTCTCTGACGTCCTAGTGGATGCTGGGAACTCCGAAAGGACCATGGGGATTATACCAAAGCTCCCAAACGGGCGGGAGAGTGCGGATGACTCTGCAGCACCGAATGAGAGAACTCAAGGTCCTCCTCAGCCAGGGTATCAAATTTGTAGAATTTTGCAAACGTGTTTGCCCCTGACCAAGTAGCAGCTCGGCAAAGTTGTAAAGCCGAGACCCCTCGGGCAGCCGCCCAAGATGAGCCCACCTTCCTTGTAGAATGGGCTTTTACTGATTTAGGATGCGGCAGTCCAGCCGCAGAATGCGCCAGCTGAATTGTGCTACAAATCCAGCGAGCAATAGTCTGCTTAGAAGCAGGAGCACCCAGTTTGTTGGGTGCATACAGGATAAATAGCGAGTCAGTTTTCCTGACTCCAGCCGTCCTGGAAACATAAATTTTCAAGGCCAGTAACTTGGAATCCTCCAAATCGCTAGTAGCCGCAGGCACTACAATAGGTTGGTTCAAGTGAAAAGCAGATACCACCTTAGGGAGAAACTGGGTATGGGTCCTCAATTCTGCCCTATCCATATGGAAAATCAGATAAGGACTTTTAAATGACAAAGCCGCCAATTCTGATACACGCCTGGCCGAAGCCAAGGCCAATAACATGACCACTTTCCACGTGAGATATTTTAGATCCACGGTCTTTAGTGGTTCAAACCAATGTGATTTTAGGAAATTCAACACCACGTTGAGATCCCAGGGTGCCACTGGAGGCACAAAGGGGGGCTGAATATGCAGCACTCCTTTTACAAATGTCTGAACTTCAGGTAGTGAAGCTAGTTCTTTTTGGGAAAAAAAAAATCGACAGAGCCGATATCTGTATAATGGAGCCTAATTTTAGGCCCATAGTCACTCCTGCCTGTAGGAAGTGCAGAAATCGACCCAGCTGAAATTCCTCTGTTGGGGCCTTATTGGCCTCACACCAAGCAACATATTTCCGCCATATGCGGTGATAATGTTTTACCGTTACATCTTTCCTGGCTTTAATCAGCGTAGGAATGACATCCTCCGGAATGCCCTTTTCCTTTAGAATCCGGCGTTCAACCGCCATGCCGTCAAACGCAGCCGCGGTAAGTATTGGAACAGACAGGGCCCCTGCTGCAACAGGTCCTGTCTGAGCGGCAGAGGCCATGGGTCCTCTGAGATCATCTCTTGAAGTTCCGGGTACCAAGCTCTTCTTGGCCAATCCGGAACTACGAGTATTGTCCTTACTCCTCGTTTTCTTATTATTCTCAGTACCTTTGGTATGAGAGGCAGAGGAGGGAACACATAAACTGACTGGTACACCCACGGTGTCACTAAAGCGTCCACCGCTATCGCCTGAGGGTCCCTTGACCTGGCGCAATATCTCTCCAGTTTTTTGTTTAGGCGGGACGCCATCATGTCCACTTGTGGCCGTTCCCAACGATTTACAATCAGTGTGAAGACTTCTGGATGAAGTCCCCACTCTCCCGGGTGGAGGTCGTGCCTGCTGAGGAAGTCTGCTTCCCAGTTGTCCACTCCCGGAATGAACACTGCTGACAGTGCTAGCACGTGATTTTCCGCCCATCGGAGAATCCTTGTGGCTTCTGCCATTGCCGTCCTGCTTCTTGTGCCGCCCTGTCGGTTTACATGGGCGACCGCCGTGATGTTGTCTGACTGGATCAGTACCGGCTGGTGTAGAAGCAGGGGTTTTGCCTGACTTAGGGCATTGTAAATGGCCCTTAGTTCTAGAATATTTATGTGCAAGGAAGTCTCCTGACTCGACCATAGTCCTTGGAAGTTTCTTCCCTGTGTGACTGCCCCCCAGCCTCGAAGGCTGGCATCCGTGGTCACCAGGACCCAGTCCTGTATGCCGAATCTGCGGCCCTCTAGGAGATGAGCACTCTGCAGCCACCACAGCAGAGACACCCTGGTTCTTGGAGACAGGGTTATTAGCCGATGCATCTGAAGATGCGATCCGGACCATTGGTCCAACAGGTCCCACTGAAAGATTCTGGCATGGAACCTGCCGAAAGGAATTGCTTCGTAAGAAGCCACCATCTTTCCCAGGACTCGCGTGCAGTGATGCACCGACACCTGTTTTGGTTTCAGGAGGTCTCTGACTAGAGATGACAGCTCCTGGGCTTTCTCCTCCGGGAGAAACACTTTTTTCTGGACTGTGTCCAAAATCATTCCCAGGAACAGTAGACGTGTCGTCGGAACCAGCTGTGACTTTGGAATATTCAGAATCCAATCGTGCTGGTGTAGCACCTCCTGAGATAGTGCTACTCCTACCAACAACTGCTCCCTGGATCTCGCCTTTATTAGGAGATCGTCCAAGTACGGGATAATTAAAACTCCCTTTTTTTTCGAAGGAGTATCATCATTTCCGCCATTACCTTGGTAAACACCCTCGGTGCCGTGGACAGTCCAAACGGCAGCGTCTGGAATTGGTAATGGCAATTTTGTACCGCAAATCTGAGGTACTCCTGGTGAGGATGATAAATGGGGACATGCAGGTAAGCATCCTTGATGTCCAGGGATACCATGTAATCCCCCTCGTCCAGGCTTGCAATAACCGCCCTGAGCGATTCCATCTTGAACTTGAACTTTTTTATGTATGTGTTCAAGGATTTCAAATTTAAAATGGGTCTCACCGAACCGTCCGGTATCGGTACCACAAACAGTGTGGAATAGTAACCCCGTCCTTGTTGAAGTAGGGGCACCTTGACTATCACCTGCTGGGAATACAGCTTGTGAATTGCCTCTAGCACAGCCTCCCTGCCTGAGGGAGTCGTTGGCAAGGCAGATTTGAGGAAACGGCGGGGGGGAGACGCCTCGAATTCCAGTTTGTACCCCTGAGATACTACTTGCAAGATCCAGGGATCCACCTGTGAGCGAGCCCACTGATCGCTGAAATTTTTGAGGCGGCCCCCCACCGTACCTGGCTCCGCCTGTGGAGCCCCACCGTCATGCGGCGGACTTGGAAGAAGCGGGGGAGGACTTTTGCTCCTGGGAACCTGCTGTTTGTTGCAGCCTTTTTCCCCTACCTCTGCCTCTGGACAGAAAGGACCCGCCTTTTCCTCGCCTGTTTCTCTGGGTCCGAAAGGACTGTACTTGATAAAACGGCGCTTTTTTAGGCTGTGAGGGAACCTGGGGTAAAAATGCTGATTTCCCAGCTGTCGCTGTGGAAACTAGGTCTGAGAGACCATCCCCGAATAACTCCTCACCCTTATAAGGCAAAACTTCCATGTGCCTTTTGGAATCTGCATCCCCTGTCCACTGCCGAGTCCATAAGCCTCTCCTAGCAGAAATGGACAATGCACTTATTTTAGATGCCAGCCGGCAGATCTCCCTCTGTGCATCTCTCATGTATAAGACTGAGTCTTTTATATGCTCTATGGTTAGGAGAATAGTGTCCCTGTCTAGGGTGTCAATATTTTCTGACAGGGAATCTGACCATGCAGCGGCAGCACTGCACATCCATGCTGACGCAATAGCTGGTCTAAGTATAATGCCTGAGTGTGTATATACAGACTTCAGGATCGCCTCCTGCTTTCTATCCGCAGGCTCCTTTAGGGCAGCCGTATCCGGAGACGGAAGTGCCACCCTTTTAGACAAACGTGTGAGCGCTTTATCCACCCTAGGAGGTGTTTCCCAACGTGCCCTATCCTCTGGCGGGAAAGGGAACGCCATTAGTAATTTTTTAGGGATTACCAATCTTTTATCGGGGAAAGCCCACGCTTCTTCACACACTTCATTTAATTCTTCAGATGGGGGAAAAACTACGGGTAGTTTTTTCTCCCCAAACATAATACCCTTTTCAGTGGTACCTGGGTTTATATCCAAAATGTGTAATACCTCCTTCATTGCCTCAATCATGCAACGAATGGCCCTAGTGGACATTAGATTTGACTCATCGTCGTCGACACTGGTATCAGTATCCGTGTCGACATCTGCGTCTGCCATCTGAGGTAGCGGGCGTTTTAGAGCCCCTGATGGCCTTTGAGACACCTGGGCAGGCACGAGCTGAGAAGCCGGCTGTCCCGCATTTGGCATGTCGTCAAATTTTTTGTGTAAGGAGTCGACACTTGCACGTAATTCCTTCCATAAAACCATCCACTCAGGTGTCTGCCCCGCAGGGGGTGACATCACTTCTATGGGCATCTGCTCCGCCTCCACATAATTTTCCTCATCAAACATGTCGACACAGCCGTACCGACACACCGCACACACACCGGGAATGCTCTAATAGAGGACAGGACCCCACAGAAGCCCTTTGGGGAGACAGAGAGAGAGTATGCCAGCACACACCAGAGCGCTATATAATGCAGGGACTAACTGAATTATGTCCCCTATAGCTGCTATAATATTTACTGCGCCTAAATTTAGTGCCCCCCCCCTCTCTTTTTTACCCTTTTCTGTAGTGTAGACTGCAGGGGAGAGCCAGGGAGCTTCCTTCCAGCGGAACTGTGAGGGAGAAATGGCGCCAGTGTGCTGAGAGAGATAGCTCCGCCCCTTTTTCGCGGACTTTTCTCCCGCTTTTTTAAGGATTCTGGCAGGGGTAATTATCACATATATAGCCTCTGGGGCTATATATGGTGATTGTTTTGCCAGTCAAGGTGTTTTTATTGCTGCTCAGGGCACCCCCCCCCCAGCGCCCTGCACCCTCAGTGACCAGAGTGTGAAGTGTGTATGAGGAGCAATGGCGCACAGCTGCAGTGCTGTGCGCTACCTTGGTGAAGACAGAAGTCTTCATGCCGCCGATTTTCCGGACTTCTTCTTGCTTCTGGCTCTGTAAGGGGGACGGCGGCGCGGCTCCGGGACCGAACACCAAGGCCAGTTCCATGCGGTCGATCCCTCTGGAGCTAATGGTGTCCAGTAGCCTAAGAAGCCCAAGCTAGCTGCAAGCAGGTAGGTTCGCTTCTTCTCCCCTTAGTCCCTCGTTGCAGTGAGCCTGTTGCCAGCAGGTCTCACTGTAAAATAAAAAACCTAAATTATACTTTCTTTCTAAGAGCTCAGGAGAGCCCCTAGTGTGCATCCAGCTCGGCCGGGTACAAAAATCTAACTGAGGCTTGGAGGAGGGTCATAGTGGGAGGAGCCAGTGCACACCAGGTAGTCTAAAAGCTTTCTTTTAGTTGTGCCCAGACTCCTGCGGAGCCGCTATTCCCCATGGTCCTTTCGGAGTTCCCAGCATCCACTAGGACGTCAGAGAAATTACATAAAATATAGGGGCGTAAAATAATTATGACGCACAGTAGTCTCCATCATTCAAAATTACACCACACAGTAGTACCACTTATATACACTACGCCAGGTAGTGCCCCTTATATACATTACGCCAGATACAGCCCCCTTTTACATATTGCACCAGGTAGAGCCAGTCACACATTATTCCAGGTAGAGCACCCTTTTACACTTTGCGCCAGGTAGAGCACCCTTTTACACATGCCACTTCCCCCAGCAGGGGGAAGCGCCAAAAAAATAGGGGCCACAGAATAGTACCAATTCACATTACACCGCATAGTAGTGTTCGCTAGTCACATTACACCGCACAGTAGTGTTCGCTAGTCACATTACACCTCATAGTAGTTTCCATTAGTCACATTACACCGCACAGTAGTGTTCGCTAGTCACATTACACAGCACAGTAGTGTTCGCTAGTCACATTACACCTCATAGTAGTTTCCATTAGTCACATTACACCGCACATTAGTGTTCGCTAGTCACATTACACCGCACAGTAGTGTTCGCTAGTCACATTACGCCGCACAGTAGTGTCCGTTAGTCACATTACACCGCACAGTAGTGTCCGTTACGCACATTATACTGCACAGTAGTGTCCGTTACTCACATAACACCGCACAGTAGTGTTCGCTAGTCACATTACACCTCATAGTAGTGTCCATTACACACATTACACCGCACAGTAGTGTCCGTTAGTCACATTACACCGCATAGTAGTGTCGGTAAGTCACATTATACTGCACAGTAGTGTCCGTTACGCACATTATACTGCACAGTAGTGTCCGTTACTCACATAACACAGCACAGTAGTGTTTGCTAGTCACATTACACCTCATAGTAGTGTCCATTACACACATTACACTGCACAGTAGTGTCTGTTAGTCACATTACACTGCATAGTAGTGTCGGTTAGTCACAGTATACTGCACAGTAGTGTCCGTTACGCACATTATACTGCACAGTAGTGTCTGTTACTCACATAACAACGCACAGTAGTGTTCGCTAGTCACATTACACCTCATAGTAGTGTCCATTACACACATTACACTGCACAGTAGTGTCCGTTAGTCACATTACACCGCACAGTAGTGTACGTTAGTCACATTACACCGCATAGTAGTGTCGGTTAGTCACATTATACTGCACAGTAGTGTCCGTTACGCACATTATACTGCACAGTAGTGTCCGTTACGCACATTATACTGCACAGTAGTGTCCGTTACTCACATAACACAGCACAGTAGTGTTTGCTAGTCACATTACACCTCATAGTAGTGTCCATTACACACATTACACTGCACAGTAGTGTCTGTTAGTCACATTACACAGCATAGTAGTGTCCGTTAGTCACATTACACCGCATAGTAGTGTTCACTAGTCACATTACACTGCACAGTATTGATCGCTCGTCACATTACACTGCACAGTATTGTTCGCTCGCCACATTACACCACATAGTGATGGTCATTCCGAGTTGTTCGCTCTGTAATTTTCTTCGCATTGCAGCGATTTTCTGCTAATTGCGCATGCGCAATGTTCGCACTGCGACTGCGCCAAGTAAATTTGCTATTAAGTTAGGTGTTTTACTCACGGCATTACGAGGTTTCTTCTTCGTTCTGGTGATCGTAATGTGATTGACAGGAAGTGGGTGCTTCTGGGCGGAAACTGTCCGTTTTATGGGTGTGTGTGAAAAAACACTGCCGTTTCTGGGAAAAACGCAGGAGTGTCTGAAGAAACGGGGGAGTGTCTGGGCGAACGCTGGGTGTGTTTGTGACGTCAAACCAGGAACGAAACTGACTGAACTGATCGCAGTTGCCGAGTAAGTGTGGAGCTACTCAGAAACTGCTAAGAAGTGTCTATTCGCAATTCTGCTAATCTTTCGTTCGCAATTTTACTATGCTAAGATTCACTCCCAGTAGGCGGCGGCTTAGCGTGTGCAAAGCTGCTAAAAGCAGCTTGCGAGCGAACAACTCGGAATGAGGGCCAGTATGTCCTTTAGTCACATTACACTGCACAGTAGTGTCCGTCAGTCACATTACACAGCACAGTAGTGTCCGTCAGTTACATTACACAACACAGTAGTGTCCGTCAGTCACATTACACCGCACAGTATTGTCCGTCAGTCACATTACACAGCACAGTAGTGTCCGTCAGTCACATTACACAGCACAGTAGTGTCCGTCAGTCACATTACACCGCACAGTAGTGTCCGTCAGTCACATTACACAGCACAGTAGTGTGCGTCAGTCACATTACACCGCATAGCAGTGTCTGAAAATAAGAAAGAAAGAAAGGCGGCTGACAGCGCAGCCAGGGGTCAACCTTACATCAGATGCGTCGGCAATGTAATTGCGGATGCATCGGCAGGTGGCGCTACACATGCTGGGCAGCCTTGCTTTGTGCTGGGCGGCCCTGAGCATGTGCAGAGATGAACGCAGATCCGGCTGCGTATTCAATAATCTGCGTTCATCTCTGAATGACCCCCTATGCCAGGTACAGCCCTCGTTCCCTCCACAGTGCGGCCCGTTACTTGCAGGAGGTCCCGGCTCGGGCGCTGCTCTTCCTCTCTCTTCTTCGCCAGTTTCTCGCAGGCTCCGTTACTCCAATGGCTCTTTAGGATGCTGTCAGTGACGAGGGGGAGGGAGCGGGTACTAATTACTTGGGCCTGGGACTGATGGAGGGGCCCGGAGGGGGCCCTGCTCCGCTACACTCCCACCTTACTGGGCAGCAGCAGCAGCTCTCATCTTGGCAGCACAGCACATGCTGCAGTGTACTGTGCTGCAGTGGGCAGAGAGGCTGCTGCTGCTGCTAATACTGATCCACTCACTGTGTGTTCCTGCATGGGTTAGTGGGGGGAGTGTGATCACACTCCCCCCTCGAAATGATCCTGGCTGGGGGTTCAGGGATTGGGCACTGCACCCACCCTGCATTGTGCAGCAAGGACTTAAAAAAAAAAACCACCCGAAAGGGGCGTGGCCACAGCTCCCGCGATTAGGCCACGCCCCACCCTCTAAGCAGATCGTGAATCGGGATCTCAGCGGCGCAGTGTGTGGGCTGAGGCCGCACACTGCATACACACTCTGGGGAGGTGGAGGGGGAGGGAGCCGCTCTGCACGCTGCCAGCGCCGCTACCTGTCATCCACTGTGACAGGCGCAGCGGCAGCTGGCAGCAGCAGGGATGTAGAGCAGGGAGAGGCTGAGCGCCTCTTCAGTTTGGCGCCTCCCTGCACTGCATCCCTTTGCTGAGCGGCTTGCGCCGGCTCTGCAATCTATATTCCCTACCACATGTACATGCACACGCATTCACACTAGGGTAAATTTTTGTTGGGATCCAATTAACCTAGCAGTATATTTTTGGATTGTGGGAGGAAACCGGAGTACCCGGAGGAAACCCACGCAACATATTAACTACCATAATGTATGTATTAACTGCAGAAAATAAGATTTTACTCACCGGTAAATCTATTTCTCGTAGTCCGTAGTGGATGCTGGGCTCCGTAAGGACCATGGGGATTAGCGGCTCCGCAGGAGACTGGGCACAACTAAAGAAAGCTTTAGGACTACCTGGTGTGCACTGGCTCCTCCCAATATGACCCTCCTCCAGACCTCAGTTAGGATACTGTGCCCGGAAGAGCTGACACAAATAGGAAGGATTTTGAATCCCGGGTAAGACTCATACCAGCCACACCAATCACACCGTATAACTCGTGATACTATACCCAGTTAACAGTATGAAATATAACTGAGCCTCTCAACAGATGGCTCAACAATAACCCTTTAGTTAGGCAATAACTATAAACAAGTATTGCAGACAATCCGCACTTGGGATGGGCGCCCAGCATCCACTACGGACTACGAGAAATAGATTTACCGGTGAGTAAAATCTTATTTTCTCTGACGTCCTAAGTGGATGCTGGGACTCCGTAAGGACCATGGGGATTATACCAAAGCTCCCAAACGGGCGGGAGAGTGCGGATGACTCTGCAGCACCGAATGAGCAAACTCTAGGTCCTCCTCAGCCAGGGTATCAAACTTGTAGACTGTTGCAAAAATGTTTGAACCCGACCAAGTAACAGCTCGGCAAAGTTGTAAAGCCGAGACCCCTCAGGCAGCCGCCCAAGAAGAGCCCACTTTCCTCGTGGAATGGGCTTTTACAGATTTAGGGTGCGGCAGTCCAGCCGCAGCATGTGCAAGTTGAATCGTGCTACAGATCCAGCGAGCAATAGTCTGCTTAGAAGCAGGAGCACCCAGCTTGTTGGGTGCATACAGGATAAATAGCGAGTCAGTTTTCCTGACTCCAGCCGTCCTGGAAACATATACTTTTCAGGGCCCTGACTACGTCCAGTAACTTGGAATCCTCCAAGCCCCAAGTAGCCGCAGGCACCACAATAGGTTGGTTCACATGAAAAACTGATACCACCTTAGGAAGGAATTGGGAACGAGTCCTCAATTCCGCCTTATCCATATAAAATACAGATAAGGGCTTTTGTATGACAAAGCCGCCAATTCTGATACACGCCTGGCCGACGCCACGGCCCACAGCATGACCACTTTCCACGTGAGGTATTGTAGCTCCACGGATTTAAGTGGCTCAACCCAATGCGACTTCAGGAAATCCAACACCACGTTGAGATCCCACGGTGCCACTTGTGGCACAAACGGGGGCTGACTCTGCAGCACTCCCTTAACAAAAGTCCGAACTTCAGGCAGTAAAGCCAGTTCTATTTTGGAAGAAAATCGATAGAGCCGAAATCTGGACCTTCATGGAACCCAATTTTAGGCCCATAGTCACCTCTGACTGTAGGAAGTGCAGAAATCGACCTAGCTGAAATTTCTCCTTTGGGGCCTTCCTGGCCTCACAGCACGCAACATATTTCCACCATATGCGGTGATAATGGTTTGCGTTCACTTCTTTCCTAGCTTTAAATAGCGTAGGGATAACTTCCTCCGGAATGCCCTTTTCCTTCAGGATCCGGCGTTCAACCGCCATGCCGTCAAACGCAGCCGCGGTACGTCTTGGCACAGACAGGCCCCCTGCTGCAGCAGGTCCAGTCTGAGCGGCAGAGGCCATGGGTACTCTGAGATCATTTCTTGGAGTTCTGGTTACCAAGCTCTTCTTGGCCAACCCGGAACAATGAGTATAGTTCTTACTCCTCTCCTTCTTATTATTCTCATTACCCTGGGTAAGAGAGGCAGAGAAGGGAACACATACACCGACTGGTACACCCACGGTGTTACCAGAGCGTCCACAGCTATCGCCTGAGGGTCCCTTGACCTGGCGCAATATCTTTGTAGCTTTTTGTTGAGGCGGGACGCCATCATGTCCACCTGTGGCCTTTCCCAACGGTGTACAATCATTTGGAAAACTTCTGGATGAAGTCCCCACTCTCCCGGGTGGAGGTCGTGTCTTCTGAGAAAGTCTGCTTCTCAGTTGTCCACTCCGGGAATGAACACTGCTGACAGTGCTAACACATGATTTTCCGCCCATCTGAGAATCCTTGTGGCTTCTGCCATCGCCATCCTGCTTCTTGTGCCGCCCTGTCGGTTTACATGAGCGACCGCCGTGATGTTGTCTGACTGGATCAGCACCGGCCGGTGTTGAAGCAGGGGTCTAGCCTGACTTAGGGCATTGTAAATGGCCCTTAGTTCCAGAATATTTATGTGTAGGGAAGTCTCCTGACTTTTCCATAGCCTTGGAAGTTTCTTCCCTGTGTGACTGCCCCCCAGGCTGGCATCCGTGGTCACCAGGACCCAGTCCTGTATGCCGAATCTGCGGCCCCCTAGAAGATAGCACTCTGCAGCCACCACAACAGCGACACCCTGGCCCTTGGAGACAGGGTTATCCGCCGATGCATCTGAAGATGCGACCCGGACCACTTGTCCAACAGATCCCGCTGGAAAATCCTTGCATGGGACCTGGCGAATGGAATTTCCTCGTAAGAAGCTACCATCCTTCCCAGGGCTCGCGTGCATTGATGCACCGACACCTGTATACGTATTAGGAGGTCTCTGTCTAGAGACGACAACTCCTTGGACTTCTCCTCCGGGAGAAACCCTTTTTATCCTGTTCTGTGTCCAGAACCATACCCAGGAACAGTAGACGCGTCGTAGGAACCAGCTGCGACTTTGGAATATTCAGAATCCAGCCGTGCTGTTGTAGCACTTCCCGAGATAGTGCTACTCCACCGAACAACTGCTCCCTGGACCTCGCCTTTATAAGGAGATCGTCCAAGTACGGGATAATTATTTCGGCCATTACCTTGGTAAATACCTCGGTGCCGGGGACAGACCAACGGCAACGTCTGGAATTGGTAATGACAATCCTGTACCACAATTTTGAGGTACTCCTGGTGAAGAGGGTAAATAGGGACATGCAGGTAAGCATCCTTGATGTCCAGTGATACCAGGAAATTCTCCAGGCTTGCAATAATCGCCCTGAGCGATTCCATTTTGAACTTGAACCTTCGTATATAAGTGTTCAAGGCTTTCAATTTTAGAATGGGTCTCACCGAACCGTCTGGTTTCGGTACCACAACATTTTGGAATAGTAACCCCGGCCTTGTTGAAGGAGGGGTACCTTGATTTCACCTGCTGGAAGTACAGCTTGTGAATTGCCGCCAGTACTACCTTTCTCCGAGGGCAGCAGGCAAGGCTGATGTGAGGTAACGGCGAGGGGGAGTCGCCTCGAACTCCAGCCTGTATCCCTGTGATACTATTTGCAGAACCTAGGGATCCACCTGTGGGCAAGCCCACTGGTCCCTGAAGTTCCCGAGACGCGCCCCTACCGCACCTGTCTCCACCTGTGGAGCCCCAACGTCATGCGGTGGACTCAGAGGAAGCGGTGGAAGATTTTTGATCCTGGGAACTGGCTGCTGGTGCAGCTTTTTCCTTCTTCCCTTGTCTCTGTGCAGAAAGGAAGCGCCTCTGACCCGCTTGCTTTTCTGAAGCCGAAAGGACTGTACCTGAAAATACAGTGCTTTCTTAGGCTGTGAGGAAACCTGAGGAAAAAAATTTTCTTCCCAGCTGTTGCTGTGGATACGAGGTCCCAGAGACCATCCCCAAACAATTCCTCACCCTTATAAGGCAGAATCTCCATGTGCCTTTTATAGGCAGCATCACCTGTCCACTGACGGGTTTCTAATACCCTCCTGGCAGAATGGACATTGCATTAATTCTGGATGCCAGCCGGCAAATATCCCTCTGTGCATCCTTTATATCTAAGACGACGTCTTTAATGTGCTCTATGTTAGCAAACTATTATCCCTGTCTTAGAGTATTAATATTATCTGACTGGGTATCAGACCACGCTGCAGCAGCACTATTTATGCTGAGGCAATTGCAGGTCTCAGTATATAACCTGAGTGTGTATATACAGACTTCAGGATAGCCTCCTGCTTTTTATCAGCAGGCTCCTTCAAGGTGGCTGTATCCTAAGACGGCAGTGCCACCTTTTGACAAACGTGTGAGCACCTTATCCACCCTAAGGGATATCTCCCAACGTGACCTATCCTCTGGCGGGAAAGGGTACGCCATCAGTAACTTTTTAGAAATTACCAGTTTCTTATCGGGGGAACCCACGCTACTTTACACACTTCATTCATTCATCTGATGGGGGAACAAAACACTGGCTGCTTTTTCTCCCCAAAATAAAACCCCTTTTATGTGGTACTTGGGTTCATGTCAGAAATGTGTAACACATTTTTCATTGCCGAGATCATGTAACGGATGTTCCTAGTGGATTGTGTATATGTCTCAACCTCGTCGACACTGGAGTCAGACTCCGTGTCGACATCTGTGTCTGCCATCTGAGGTAACGGGCGCTTTTTTGAGCCCCTGATGGCCTTTGAGACGCCTGGGCAGGCGCGGGCTGAGAAGCCCACAGCTGTTTTACGTCATCCAGCCTTCTATGTAAGGAGTTGACATTGTCGGTTAATACCTTCCACCTATCCATCCACTTTGGTGTCGGCCCCACAGGGGGCAACATCCCATTTATCGGCCTCTGCTCCACCTCCACGTAACCTTCCTCATCCCACATGTCGACACAGCCGTACCGACACACAGCACACACACAGGGAATGCTCTGACTGAGGACAGGACCCCACAAAGTCCTTTGGGGAGACAGAGAGATAGTATGCCAGCACACACCAGAGCGCTATATAATGCAGGGATTAACACTATAACTGAGTGATTTTTCCCCCAATAGCTGCTTGTATAAACAATATTGCGCCTAAATTTAGTGCCCCCCCTCTCTTTTTAACCCTTTGAGCCTGAAAACTACAGGGGAGAGCCTGGGGAGCTGTCTTCCAGCTGCACTGTGAAGAGAAAATAACGCCAGTATGCTGAGGGAGATAGCTCCACCCCTTTTTTGCAGACTTTTCTCCCGCTTTTTTATGGATTCTGGCAGGGGTATTTATCACATATATAGCCTCTGGGGCTATATATTGTGATGATTTTGCCAGGCAAGGTGTTTATATTGCTGCTCAGGGCGCCCCCCCCCCCCCCCCCCCCCCCCAGCGCCCTGCACCCATCAGTGACCGGAGTGTGAGGTGTGCATGAGGAGCAATGGCGCACAGCTGCAGTGCTGTGCGCTACCTTGGTGAAGACTGAAGTCTTCTGCCGCCGATTTACCGGAACACTTCTTGCTTCTGGCTCTGTAAGGGGGCCGGCGGCGCGGCTCCGGGACCGAACATCAATGGCCGGTTCCATGCGGTCGATCCCTCTGGAGCTAATGGTGTCCAGTAGCCTAAGAAGCCCAAGCTACCACCAGTTAGGTAGGTTCGCTTCTTCTCCCCTTAGTCCCTCGCTGCAGTGAGTCTGTTGCCAGCAGATCTCACTGTAAAATAAAAAACCTAAAATATACTTTCTTTCTAGGAGCTCAGGAGAGCCCCTAGTGTGCATCCAGCTCAGCCGGGCACAAGAATCTAACGGAGGTCTGGAGGAGGGTCATAGTGGGAGGAGCCAGTGCACACCAGGTAGTCCTGAAGCTTTCTTTAGTTGTGCCCAGTCTCCTGCGGAGCCGCTAATCCCCATGGTCCTTACGGAGTCCCAGCATCCACTTAGGACGTCAGAGAAAATAGGATACAGCTAAATATTATTCTCAGTTATTTATATAGCGCACACATATTCCGTAGCACTTTACAAAGAATATTTTTGTCCATTCACAGAATATTTTTGGGCAGTGAAGTTTACAATCTATATTCCCTACCGCATGTACATACAGGTACACTCACTCTAGGGTTAATTTTCTTTGGAGCCAATTAAACTACTGGGATATTTTTGGATTGTGGGAGGAAACCCACACAAGTATTTTTGGATTGTGGGAGGAAACGGGAGCAAATTCACACAAGTATGGGGAGAATACACAAACTCTCCACAGTTGTGCTACCTGTGTGGAGTTTGTATATTCTCCCCGTACTTGCATATGGTGGGAATTGGAATGCACTGAACAATAGGTCAGAGCTGGGTTGTTTTGTGGGTTCCCCACCGCAATTAACTTGTAGGACGCTACCAATAAAATTGTTAAAATAAAATACTGGTGGTGTTATTAGAAAGTATAATGTGTAAATACTACCATAATCCAAATATTTCAGGCGGAAAATGCAAGATTTCTTTGACAAAGTTTTTCCATATGTGGTTCAGAAGGAAATATAACATTTAAGAGCAGATTCAATTATACATGAGGGGTTACCGGGGCTTTTCACCATTGTGCCCTGTGCATGTAACAGCAATTACAGCTCGAGTAAGCCATATCCGGAATGCTCGTGAACAGGAGCATTCTGCATATAGAACTTTTCTGGATAACAGAATACCTGTTTTCCGGACTGGTCCCGGGGGCCTGCGGCGAGGCTGGCCGCCCGTGGGAGGGTCTGGCGTGTTGGTGGGGGGTGTCAGAGGTGGGGCCTAGTGTGTCGGTACTGGGTCGGTGTGTCTGCAGCGGGTTCTGGGAGTAGTGACAGTGAGTGAATAGCTGCAAAGCCACTCCCCCACCTGTCTGTGATTGGCCTTGGACTCCAGTGACGTCATGATGCCAGACATGTCATGACATCACTACAGGTCCGAAATATTCCACTGTTTGAAATATTTCAGTTAACGGGTATCCGGATTACGGATACCCGACCTGTACAGTAAAGAAATGGATGCTTGTTACCAGGTGTGCATCTAGGGGCCCGAGCGCCCCTTGTAAAGGTTTGAGACTTGCGCCCCTCTCACATTTTAAATAGAAACAGTGCGCCTGTGTAAAAAGGGGGCATGGTCTTATGGGGAAGGGGCGTGGCAACATAATAGTACCCCCAATTAAAATTATGCCACACAGTAGTGCCTTACTCACATTACACCACAAAGTAGTGTCACTTATTTACATTACACAGGAGAGAAACAGAAGGACAGCAGACTATCTACCCCACCTCCACAAAAGAACTGCAACCAACAATCAACATACTACAGTGAGTTACCTAATCCACTACCACCTATGCCTGCACACTGAACTACACCTGCACATCCTGGACACTGAACTACCTGTCTGATTCAGTAACAGCCCTACTGCTCTCACACATTGCTCACACTCCTCATTTATACAATCTACAACCACTGTGTAACCATCTCATCCTTTCTGTTCCTTCCATTATTTCTAAAAATCCTGTTTGCACTGTCTTTGCTTTCATTACCACTGCTATGCAGATGATACACAACTGTACTTGTTCTTTGCTTCGGGCACTGATAACCCAATAGCAACCCTAAATGGCTGTCTAGCTGAACTCCAGGAGTGGATGAGTGCCAGTTGGCTGTGCTGAACCCGGATAAAACAGAGGTCCTTATGATAGGACCGCAACATCAAAGGACAAGACTGCAGCATAGCCAACCAACTGGACTTACACTCTGGGATTCAGAATTACAAACCACTGATCGTGTGCGGAATCTTGGTGTTGTCCTGGATGGTGGCTTGACACTTAAACATCAGATATCAGCCACAATCAAATCCTAATTCTTTCACCTGAGGAACATGGGCCCTCATTCCGAGTTGTTCGCTCGGTAAAAATCTTCGCATCGCAGCGATTTTCCGCTTAATGCGCATGCGCAATGTCCGCACTGCGACTGCGCCAAGTAAATATGCTATGCAGTTAGGATTTTTACTCACGGCTTTTTCATCGTTCTGGCGATCGTAATGTGATTGACAGGAAATGGGTGTTACTGGGCGGAAACAGGCCGTTTTATGGGCGTGTGGGAAAAAACGCTACCGTTTCCGGAAAAAACGCAGGAGTGGCCGGAGAAACGGAGGAGTGTCTGGGCGAACGCTGGGTGTGTTTGTGACGTCAAACCAGGAACGCCAAGCACTGAACTGATCGCAGATGCCGAGTAAGTCTGGAGCTACTCAGAAACTGCTACGAGGTGTGTAATCGCAATATTGCGAATACATCCTTCGCAATTTTAAGATGCTAAGATTCACTCCCAGTAGGCGGCGGCTTAGCATGAGCAAATCTGCTAAAATCCGCTTGCGAGCGAACAACTCGGAATGAGGGCCATAGCCAGAATGAAGCACTTAATTCCCTTAGATGATCTGCCAAAAGTCATCCATGCATTTGTATCATCTCGATTAGACTACTGTAATGCCCTCTACCTTGGTCTTCCATCAAAAGAATTGCACCGCTTACAGCTGGTGCAAAACACAGCTGCCAGGTTGTTCACCGACCAGCCCCGTTCTAGCCACATAACACCCATACTCTACTCCCTTCACTGGCAGCCTGTAAGATGGCGAATCATCTTCAAGATTGGCTTACTGAGATTCAAAGCAATACATAACCAGGGCCCAAGGTACCTGAAGCAGCTTCTAACCCCATACTGCCTCACTCGATTACTGCGATCTGTAGATGAAGGACTTTTAGCAGTACCTAGAATCTCCCGTAATTTATCTGGGAGTCATGCGGCTCCGACTCTATGGAACTAACTTCCCAGCACAGTGCGAGAGGCCCCAACTATAGAATCCTTCAGAAGTATACTAAAGACTTTCCTTTTTACTCAAGCATTTCCATAATGTCCCTTTAGTATCTACATGCTTCTGTAGTTTATGAAAAGCTTTTCTGTACTTCATTATTTTCTGTACTATATTATGCTATGTATCTGTTAAGCGCCTTGAGTCCTTTTGGAGAAAGAGTGCTATATAAATAAAATTATTATTATTATTATTATTATTATTATTAATAATACACCCCACCATCTCCTTGTTCATTCAATATTACACCCACACCATTCTATTCCTCAGAACAACATTACTGTACTGGAATTATGGCTCCTCGATCCTGTCCCAAACCAATCCTCACTGCCAGGTCTCACCCCCCAATTTCCAAATCACCCACATGCACCTTATCCTCATCTCCCCTGTCCCCTCCCTTCCTTCCTTTCTCCTGTGCTCTCTGGAATGCTAGATCAATCTGCAACAAGCTGGCAACTATCCACGACCTCTTCATCTCCCACACCTTTAACCTTCTCGCCATCACTGAAACCTGGCTCTCCTCCTCCGACACCACCTCCCCTGCTGCTCTCTCCTACGGTGGCCTCTCCTTCACCCACACGGTCAGACCTGATGGCAGGGTGGAGGCGTGGGCATACTTTTCTCCTCTAACTGCACCTTTCGTGTTATCCCACCTGAGCCCTCTCTCACCTTCTCCACCTTTGAGGTCCACACTATCCGCCTCTTCTACGCCATTCACCTCCTTGTGGCAGTGATATACCGCCCCCTGGCCACTGTTCACCTTTCCTTGACAACTTTGCTGCCTGGCTTCCCCACTTTCTCTCCTCCGACCTCCCCTCTGTTATCCTTGGTGACTTTAACATCCCTATTGACATCACTAATGCGGCTTCCACTAATCTTCTCGCCCTTTCTACCTCCTTTGGACTTTCTCAATGGACCGCCACCCCTACTCACAATCTCGGCGACTCCCCCACCCTTGTCTTCACCCACCGATGTGATTTTTCTGACTTCTCAAAGTCTCCCTTCCCTCTCTCTGACCACCATCTGCTTTCTTTCACCCTCTCATCCTCCTTTCTCCTCTCCACGCCCAGACCCACCATCACCAGACGCAATCTCGTGTCACTCGACCCCACTTTCATGTCCTCCCTCGAGACTTTACTCTCTCCTCTTTCCACCATGACCTGTCCCAACCAGACAGCCTCCTTCTACAACTCTTCCCTAACCGCTGCTCTCGACTCTGTGGGCCCCCCCCCCCTCCTCTGTCCCCCTCCGCCACTCCAGACCCCAACCCTGGCACACCAAACTAACACACTTCTTATAAAAATGCTCACTCTCCGCCAAACGCTCCTGGAGGAAATCTCACTCTCTGCTGGACTTCCTCCATTTCAAGTTTATTCTCTCCTCCTTCAGCTCTGCTCTTTCCCTCGCCAAGCAATCCTTTTTCCAAGTACTCATCTCTTCTCAGTCATCCTGTCCACCCCGTCTATTTGAAACTTTCAACACTCTCCTTCGCACCCCTCCTCCTCCCCTCCCATCCTCTCTTACTGCCACTGACTTTGCCTCCTTCTTCATCTCCAAAATTGAGGATATCCGACACGACATCTCCCCCGTCAACCCTCTGCTGCCCCCCCCTGCCCCCATCATCCCTCCCTTCCATCTATCCCACTCTGTCCTCCTTCTGTACCACTTCAGACAAGGAAGTCCACGCCCTCATCTTATTATCCCCTCCACCTGCCCCCTGGACCCCTTCCCTCCCTTCTTCTCCGCTCCCTCTCCCCCACTGCCTGCTCCCACTTTGCTCACCTTTTTAACCTATCGCTCTCTACCGGCATCTTCCCCTCACCATTCAAACATGCTCTGGTCTCACCTATTCTCAAAAACCCAACCTCGACCCTTCATCACCCACTAACTACCGCCCCATCTCTCTTCTCCCTTTCGCCTCCAAACTACTTGAATGACTGGTCTACAGCCGTCTCACAAGCTACCTCTCTGACAACTCCATCCTTGATCCACTACAATCTGGCTTTCGCCCACTCCACTCCACTGAGACTGCCCTGGTGAAAGTCACCAATGATCTGCTTTCGGCCAAATCCAGGGGCCACTTCTCTCTGCTCATCCTTCTGGACCTCTCTGCTGCCTTTGACACTGTGGATCATCCTCTCCTCCTCCGCACACTCCAAAACGCTTGGCTCTCTAGCACTGTCCTTGACTGGTTTTCTTCTTACCTCAGTAACCGCTCCTTCTCTGTGTCTGCCTCGGCAACCAGCTCACACCCTTCCATCCTTCCTGTTGGTGTCCCCCTTCTGTTCTCCCTGTATACCTCTTCCCTGGGTGCGCTCATTAACTCCTTTGGCGTTCAATACCACCTCTATGCTGATGACACACAACTCTACCTCTCCTCTCCTGATCTGTCCCCCTCTGTCCTCTCTCAGGTTTCCAGCTGCCTCTCCGCCATCTCCTCCTGGATGTCTGAGCGCTCTCTGAAGCTCAACATGGACAAAACTGAACTCATCATCTTTCCCCCATCCAGAGCAACACCCCCTACCAATATCTCTATCACTGTTGACAACACCACCATCTCCCCCGTTCCCCAACTCCGCTGCTTGGGCGTCACTCTTGACTCCTCTCTCTCACTTTCAACTCACATCCAAGCTCTGGCACAATACTGTCGGTTCCAGCTACGCAACATTGCTCGCATCAGGCTATTTCTCTCCCAGAGTGCAACTAAACTTATCATGCACTCACGGGTCATCTCACGACTCGACTACTGCAATGTTCTCACTGGCCTCGCTTGCTCCCATCCTGCTCCCCTCCAATATGTCCTGAACTCCGCAGCTAGGCTAATCTTCCTCTCCCGCCGCTCCACATCTGCCACTCCCCTTCGACAAAATCTACACTGGCTCCCATTCCCCTACAGAATCCTCTTCAAACTCCTCACCCTCACATACAAGGCCATCTCTAATTCCACTGCTCCCTACATCTCCAAACTCCTCTCCATTCATACTCCCATCCGCCCCCTACGGTCGACCAATGACCGTCGCCTCTGCCCTGGTCACTGCTTCCCATTCTCGAGTTCAAGACTATGCCTGTGCTGCACCCCTTCAGTGGAAAGCACTCCCCTGCTCCATTAGACTCTCCCCGATATTGCAAAGCTTCAAACAGGCACTAAAAACCCACCTATTCATCAAAGCATACCCTCCGGGCGCATAACCTAGTCCTGAGGCTGCTCCTCCATCCCCCTGCCTCATGCCTTGAACATCTCAGCTTTGCTTAAATACTGCCATCAGGCTACCTCCCGCTTGCCTGCACCTCATGTCACCTGTCTGTCGACCCTTCCCACTAGATTGTTAGCTCTTCAGAGCAGGGCCCTCTTTCCTCTTGTTATCTAAGCCCTCTTCTCGACACATTTCACTCGCAGCTCTCCCCTACTCAGTGACCATCTTTACCCACTTTTTCTCCTGCTGGTAAAGGCTCATCTCCATCTACGGCCACCAGCCCCTAGTAGTACGATGATCACTCCCTCACTACTTACATCTTAGCTGTATTATGTCTTGAGAATTGTGGTGCTCTTTGTTACCTTAGAGAAAGTAAATTAAGTTTCAATGAAAACACTAAGGAGCGCTAATGGTATAATCATAAAAATATTTTTTATTTATTTTTATAGATAATATTTACCACAGTATAGACAATTTACCTAGTAGCTACAAGGTAACATAAAACCACAATACAATGATTATATATGCAATGTGTGTATTTTCAGCTGATTAGCTCTTTTATAAAAAAGCAGTACTGCAGTCCAAAATTGAACATATTAGAATCAGGAAGTCCTCCAATTTAGTATAATTAGGTGTGGAAAAAAAGAAGAAAACGTCCCACAGTTTTGTTATAAATTAATACTTTGTATTGATTTGCACGATTCCTCGTTATACGAGGCACTGATCTCACCCGTGAGAGCTGGTCTCCGCTGATTCCCGTCAACGGCAATATTGCAGCATAGACTACGAGCGGCTGGAAGTATACCTCCTTATTGTGTCAGGAGGGGATGCCGCAGGTTCTCAGCAGTCAGTCTGCTGACGGGGCTTCTCAAGCACAGCGGTGGAGCATATAGATGTATCGTCTCATCGTCTCTGTCTGTATTGCATATTGCTCTTTGTTACCTGTACTCTATTTCTGTTATTTATTTACTGTAATGCTAAGTTTTGTCTCCCTGTACTGTCCTTTGTACGACGCTGCAAAACACTTGTGGCACCTTATAAATAAAATGTAATAATAATAATAATAAAAAATAATTACACCAAACAGAACGTAAGAATCTCTTAGTCACATTATGCCACAATAGTTCCCATTATACACATTACGCCACACGCTAGGACCTCTTATTCACATTACGCTGCACAGTAGTATGCCATATACATATTATGCCACACAATAATGCCCCTTACACATTATGCCCATACAGTAGCAGTGCGCCTTACACATTATGCCTATTATGTGTGTTACAGGAGCGATCGCCCTTATCACCTCCCCCTGGATCTGCTGCTGCCCTCCTTACACACTGCTTCCCATACACTGCATGACATCCCTCTTCACACGCTGTTCCTCATACACTGCATGACACACCTCCTCACGCACTGCTCCCATACACTACATGACACTCCTCCTCCTCACACGTTGCTCCTCATACACTGCATGACACCCTTCTTCACGTGCTGCTTCCCATACACTGCATGACACCCCTTCTCACATGCTGTTCACGATACAGTGCACGACACCCCTCCTCACAGACTGCTCCCTATACGCTGCATGACACCCATTCTCACAGACTGCTCCCCATACATTGCATGACACCCCTACTCACACGCTGCTCCCTGTACACTGAAAGGTCAGTAGTAGCAGTGCTGTGCTGTGCTCCTGCCGGGGGCTTCCTGAGAGAGGGGAGCCCGGGTTACCGAGCCCCCGTGCCTCCCCCTTAATCCGGCTCTTATTCTACCCCCTTGGCCGCAGGTAATACTGCCTGATGGCGCTCGCCCACCATCCAGCGCACCTGGCGGGTGCCATCTTAGCCAAGGGGTAGATACGCACCTGCTCGTTACTAACTGTACCTCCAGTGACCACAAGAAGAAATCAGTGTGAAGCACATGCGCAAAGTACTATACATATTGTGACAAGAACACTGGAATAGTGTTTGAGGGCAGGTATGTTTGTCCCAGGTGCATGTCTTACATGTTTTAGAAAAAGGAAAACTTCAAGGAAAATGTTTTGTTTTGTTGGAACCTTTTCAGTTTGCTGGAAAAGCTGGATAAGGGCCCTGCGAGAGAGAGAGGGCAAGTTCCAGACATTGGGCAAAGTTCGGGTCTTTGGCCTCACAGAGGGCTAATCAGGGTTTCAGCTGTGTAAGTGTGTTATAGGGCTGCTAGCCTGATTAGTGGGGGCAGACTGCCTGGGAAGACTGCAGAATCTCTGTGAGACAAATACGCTTCCTTATACAAGTGAGCCATACAGTGTTGACTGAAAAACTCTGTGGTTTTTGTTTAGAGACAGTTAGGAACGTCTTGTGTTTAGTTAGTGCCGGACAGGCAAGGTATTTTCTTTTGATGTTTGTTTTATTTTCTGTTTAATAAAACTGGTTGTGGCCAGTTGCACCATAAAAACTGGACTTGTATGATTTCTCAGCTGCTGTCTGCTGCCATCTACCCCAAGAAATGGGATCCGGTTCCCCTACAGTGTTACAACTTGGTGGAGAATGCGAGCATTACGTTCTGCACATAAGTGAAAGCAGCAGCTTTATGAGGCCTGCAGAAAACAGTGGTTTATGCAGATACAGCCCAGTGTGAAGTTGCTGAGACTCACCGCTGAGGATTTAATACATGTCCTGGGTGAAAGTAGCTACAAAGCCTCCTGAAAAATCTGTTGACATGGAGGAACTGCTAAAAGCCTTGCTGCAAGCTACAGCGGCTCAGCAGGAGGCCAACAGACAGCAGCAGGTGGCTATTGACGAACTTTACAGGCAACAGCGTCAGGATAGAGAGGCCTTGGCAGAAGTGGTGCAAAGCCTTGCAGCCCGGATTGGAGATGTGGCCGTCAGTGCTCCGACCAGCTCTAGTTCTATACGGGCCAGTCACTTCCTGCAGAAAATGACAGAAGCTGATGATGTGGAGGCCTATCTGACCACGTTTGAAAGGACTGCCAAGCGTGCGAACTGGCCGAAAGCACATTGGGCCAGTCTGCTAGCACCTTTTCTTTCAGGTGAGCCCCAAAAAGCATGTTTTGATTTAAGCCCTGCCAAGGCTCGGGACTATGACAAATTAAAAACTGAGATCCTGACCCGCCTGGGAGTCACGCTGTCAGTACGAGCACAACGGGTGCACCGTTGGGTGTATTCCATAGAGAAGCCTCCTCGCTCCCAGATGCACGACCTTATTCAGTTAACAAAAAAATGGTTACAGCCAGAGAGATTAACTGGTCCCCAGATGGTTGAAAGAGTCGTCATGGACCGCTATTTGAGATCTTTGCCCGTGGTCCTGCGCAAGTGGGTGAGCCATGGAAACTCGGGTACTGCTGACCAATTAGTGGACATGGTAGAGAGGTATTTGGTGGCAGAGGAACTACTGATGACCACTCAGCAACCCATAGATCCTCGACAGCGCCCTTCAGTAAAGACTGGTAAGACTGTTCCGTGGGAAAATGTTGCTTGGCGGTTAAGAGAACGCAAGGCTGGAGAGACTGTAAACCCTGACCATGGAGACAGGCCAATGGGGCTAGAAAGGTCTACGCTGCCCAAACGGGTTGATAATCATGTGGTTAAATGTTTTAGGTGTGGTATGCCAGGTCATGTTATTACCAATTGCCCAGTCACGCAAGAACCCATGCAATGTGATGTTGCCTTTGAATGTAGCAGAATGTCTTTCTTTGCTAGGTTAGCCTGTACTGTGGTACCTTCACCTGAGCTGGAAAAACAAATGTGTGACGTGTTCTTAGAGGGTAACCGGGTAGAGGCCTTGCTAGATTCAGGAAGTTTAGTTACCCTCGTGAAAGCTGGGTTAGTGAACCCCTTAAAGGTCCAGCAAATATCCATTGGGGTAACTTGCATTCATGGGGATACCCAACATTATGTCACTGCTGAAGTGAATATAGAAACTTGTTGTGGGTCAGCAATTGTTAAAGTAGGACTGGTCCCCACCTTGGTGCATGAGGCCATAAGAGGGAGGGATTTTCCTCATTTTTGGAAACTGTGGGAATCACGCTTATCAACAGATGTGAGAAGTAAAGAGCCAGTTGATAATACCGGTGATTTTATGGATGTACGTGTGTCTTCAGAACTTTCTGACCCTTTACCTTTTGCTAGTTTGGCGCGGGAAGTGACAGATGGGGAGTCCAGTGAGGACTCTCTTGCTGGGAACAGAGACATAGTAGTTAGAACTGAAAGCGTGCCTGACCTGGAGGTAAAGAAGGATCTGTTTGTGTCTGAACAGTTAAAGGATCCTACCTTAATAAAGACTAGAAAGAATGTTAAGATTGTTAATGGGGAACCGGTGGTACCAGGTGACAGGGTTACGTATCCCCACATGGCCATCTGTAATGAGCTCTTGTACCACATTGTCAAAAGGGGTGAGGATGTGGTGGAACAGCTGGTAGTTCCCCAGCCTTATCGGAGAACGGTACTAGATTTACCTCATAGTCACGTTACAGCAGGACATTTAGGGGCAGAAAAAAACACTGAAAGAGTTTTACAAAGGTTCTTTTGACCAGGGGTTTATAAAGAAGTGTCTGAATATTGTTCTTCCTGTCCTGAATGCCAGTATCATGCCCCTAGACCCCATTTCAGGAGCCCACTAGTTCCCATGCCTATTATAGAGGTCCCGTTTGATAGAATAGCCATGGATCTCGTGGGGCCCTTGTTTAAGTCTGCTCGGGGGCCATCAGTATATCCTGGTAATAATGGACTATGCCATTCGATATCCTGAGGCTGTCCCTTTACGCACTATCACAACCAAAGCGATAGCTAGGGAGCTGGTGCAGGTTTTTAGTAAAGTGGGAATACCAAAAGAAATTTTGACTGACCAAGGTACTCCATTTATGTCAAGGATCATGAAAGAATTGTGCAAATTATTTAAGGTCACTCACCTCAGGACGTCCATCTACCATCCCCAAACTGATGGGTTGGTGGAAAAACATTAAAAAGTATGTTAAAAAAGGTTGTTGATAGAGATGGGAAAAACTGGGATTGTTTGTTGCCCTACTTGTTAATGGCCATCAGAGAAGTTCCTCAGTCCTCTACGGGGTTTTCTCCATTTGATTTGTTGTATGGTAGACACCCCAGAGGGCTGTTGGACAATGCCAAAGAGATGTGGGAAGGACAGCCCACTCCTTATAGAAGCTAGTGATGTGCACAGGCAATTTTTCGGGTTTTGTGTTTTGGTTTTGGGTTCGGTTCCGCGGCCGTGTTTTGGGTTCGAACGCGTTTTGGCAAAACCTCACCAAATTTTTTTTGTCGGATTCGGGTGTGTTTTGGATTCGGGTGTTTTTTTCAAAAAACCCTAAAAAAACAGCTTAAATCATAGATTTTGGGGGTCATTTTGATCCCATAGTATTATTAACCTCAATAACCATAATTTCCACTCATTTCCAGTCTATTCTGAACACCTCACACCTCACAATATTATTTTTAGTCCTAAAATTTGCACCGAGGTCGCTGGATGGCTAAGCTAAGCGACACAAGTGGCCGACACAAACACCTGGCCCATCTAGGAGTGGCACTGCAGTGTCAGGCAGGATGGCACTTCAAAAAAATAGTCCCCAAACAGCACATGATGCAAAGAAAAAAAGAGGCGCACCAAGGTCGCTGTGTGACTAAGCTAAGCAACCCTAGTGGCCGACACAAACACCTGGCCCATCTAGGAGTGGCACTGCAGTGTCACGCAGGATGGCCCTTCAAAAAAGTACTCCCCAAACAGCACATGACGCAAAGAAAAAAAGAGGCGCAATGAGGTAGCTGTGTGACTAAGCTCAGCGACCCTAGTGGCCGACACAAACACCTGGCCCATCTAGGAGTGGCACTGCAGTGTCACGCAGGATGGCCCTTCAAAAAAATACTCCCCAAACAGCACATGACACAAAGAAAAAAAGAGGCGCAATGAGGTAGCTGTGTGACTAAGCTAAGCGACCCTAGTGGCCGACACAAACACCTGGCCCATCTAGGAGTGGCACTGCAGTGTCACGCAGGATGGCCCTTCAAAAATATACTCCCCAAACAGCACATGACGCAAAGAAAAAAAGAGGCGCAATGAGGTAGCTGTGTGACTAAGCTCAGCGACCCAAGTGGCCGACACAAACACCTGGCCCATCTAGGAGTGGCACTGCAGTGTCACGCAGGATGGCCCTTCAAAAAAATACTCCCCAAACAGCACATGACGCTAAGAAAAAAAGAGGCGCAATGAGGTAGCTGTGTGACTAAGCTAAGCGACCCTAGTGGCCGACACAAACACCTGGCCCATCTAGGAGTGGCACTGCAGTGTCACGCAGGATGGCCCTTCAAAAAAATACTCCACAAACAGCACATGACCCTTCAAAAAAATACTCCCCAAACAGCACATGACGCAAAGAAAAATGAAAGAAAAAAGCGGTGCAAGATGGAATTGTCCTTGGGCCCTCCCACCCACCCTTATGTTGTATAAACAGGACATGCACACTTTAACAAACCCATCATGTCAGCGACAGGGTCTGCCACACGACTGTGACTGAAATGACTGGTTGGTTTGGGCCCCCACCAAAAAAGAAGCAATCAATCTCTCCTTGCACAAACTGGCTCTACAGAGGCAAGATGTCCACCTCATCATCATCGTCCGATTCATCACCCCTTTCACTGTGTACAGCCCCCTCCTCACAGATTATCAATTCGTCCCCACTGGAATCCACCATCTCAGGTCCCCGTGTACTTTCTGGAGGCAATTGCTGCTGGTGAATGTCTCCACGGAGGAATTGATTATAATTCATTTTAATGAACATCATCTTCTCCACATTTTCTGGAAGTAACCTCGTACGCCGATTGCTGACAAGGTGAGCGGCGGCACTAAACACTCTTTCGGAGTACACACTGGAGGGAGGGCAACTTAGGTAGAATAAAGCCAGTTTGTGCAAGGGCCTCCAAATTGCCTCTTTTTCCTGCCAGTATACGTACGGACTGTCTGACGTGCCTACTTGGATGCGGTCACTCATATAATCCTCCACCATTCTTTCCATGGTGAGAGAATCATATGCAGTGACAGTAGACGACATGTCAGTAATCATTGGCAGGTCCTTCAGTCCGGACCAGATGTCAGCACTCGCTCCAGACTGCCCTGCATCATCGCCAGCGGGTGGGCTCGGAATTCTTAGCCTTTTCCTCGCACCCCCAGTTGCGGGAGAATGTGAAGGAGATGTTGACGGGTCACGTTCCGCTTGACTTGACAATTTTCTCACCAGCAGGTCTTTGAACCTCTGCAGACTTGTGTCTGCCGGAAAGAGAGATACAACGTAGGTTTTAAATCTAGGATCGAGCACGGTGGCCAAAATGTAGTGCTCTGATTTCAACAGATTGACCACCCGTGAATCCTGGTTAAGCGAATTAAGGGCTCCATCCACAAGTCCCACATGCCTAGCGGAATCGCTCTGTTTTAGCTCCTCCTTCAATGTCTCCAGCTTCTTCTGCAAAAGCCTGATGAGGGGAATGACCTGACTCAGGCTGGCAGTGTCTGAACTGACTTCACGTGTGGCAAGTTCAAAGGGTTGCAGAACCTTGCACAACGTTGAAATCATTCTCCACTGCGCTTGAGTCAGGTGCATTCCCCCTCCTTTGCCTATATCGTGGGCAGATGTATAGGCTTGAATGGCCTTTTGCTGCTCCTCTATCCTCTGAAACATATAGAGGGTTGAATTCCACCTCGTTACCACCTCTTGCTTCAGATGATGGCAGGGCAGGTTCAGGAATGTTTGGTGGTGCTCCAGTCTTCTGTACGCGGTGCCTGAATGCCAAAAGTGGCCCGCAATTCTTCGGGCCACCGACAGCATCTCTTGCACGCCCCTGTCATTTTTTAAATAATTCTGCACCACCAAATTCAATGTATGTGCAAAACATGGGACGTGCTGGAATTTACCCAGATGTAATGCACGCACAATATTGCTGGCGTTGTCCGATGCCACAAATCCCTCGTAGAGTCCAATTGGGGTAAGCCATTCTGCGATGATCTTCCTCAGTTGCCGTAAGAGGTTTTCAGCTGTGTGCGTATTCTGGAAAGCGGTGATACAAAGCGTAGCCTGCCTAGGAACGAGTTGGCGTTTGCGAGATGCTGCTACTGGTGCCGCCGCTGCTGTTCTTGCAGCGGGAGGCAATACATCTACCCAGTGGGCTGTCACAGTCATGTAGTCCTGAGTCTGCCCTGCTCCACTTGTCCACATGTCCGTGGTTAAGTGGACATTGGGTACAACTGCATTTTTTAGGACACTGGTGACTCTTTTTCTGAGGTCTGTGTACATTCTCGGTATCGCCTGCCTAGAGAAATGGAACCTAGATGGTATTTGGTACCGGGGACACAGTACCTCAATCAAGTCTATAGTTGGCTCTGAAGTAACGATGGATACCGGAACCACGTTTCTCACCGCCCAGGCTGCCAAGGCCTCAGTTATCCGCTTTGCAGCAGGATGACTGCTGTGATATTTCATCTTCCTCGCAAAGGACTGTTGGACAGTCAATTGCTTACTGGAAGTAGTACAAGTGGTCTACCGACTTCCCCTCTGGGATGCCGATCGACTCCCAGCAGCAACAACAGCAGCGCCAGCAGCAGTAGGCGTTACACTCAAGGATGCATCGGAGGAATCCCAGGCAGGAGAGGACTCGTCAGACTTGCCAGTGACATGGCCTGCAGGACTATTGGCTTTCCTGGGTAAGGAGGAAATTGACACTGAGGGAGTTGGTGGTGTGGTTTGCGGGAGCTTGGTTACAAGAGGAAGGGATTTACTGGTCAGTGGACTGCTTGTGTTGAAATAATTCCACACCGAAGAGCTGATTTTTTTTGTATTTTGTCCAGGCATGTCAATGGCCATATTCGTCCCACGGACAACAGGTGTCTCCCCGGGTGCCTGACTTAAACAAACCACCTCACCATCAGAATCCTCCTTGTCAATTTCCTCCCCAGCGCCAGCAACACCCATATCCTCATCCTGGTGTACTTCAACACTGACATCTTCAATTTGACTATCAGGAACTGGACTGCGGGTGCTCCTTCCAGCACTTGTAGGGGTCGTGCAAATGGTGGAAGGCGCAAGCTCTTCCCGTCCAGTGTTGGGAAGGTCAGGCATCGCAACCGACACAATTGGACTCTCCTTGGGGATTTGTGATTTCGAAGAACGCACAGTTATTTGCTGTGCTTTTGCCACCTTAAGTCTTTTCTTTTTTCTAGCGAGAGGATGAGTGCTTCCATCCTCATGTGAAGCTGAACCACTAGCCATGAACATAGGCCAGGGCCTCAGCCGTTCCTTGCCACTCCGTGTCGTAAATGGCATATTGGCAAGTTTACGCTTCTCCTCAGACGCTTTTAATTTTGATTTTTGGGTCATTTTTTTACTGATCTTTTGTGTTTTGGATTTTACATGCTCTGTACTATGACATTGAGCATCGGCCTTGGCAGACGACGTTGATGGCATTTCATCGTCTCGGCCATGACTAGTGGCAGCAGCTTCAGCACGAGGTGGAAGTGGATCTTGATCTTTCCCTATTTTTTTAACCTCCACATTTTTGTTCTCCATATTTTAATGCGCACAACTAAAAGCCACCACAGGTATACAATGTAGATGGATGGATAGTATAGTATTATATTACTTATGGAGGACGAGTGACGACACAGAGGTAGGTACAGCCGTGGCCTACCGTACTGCTATATACACTGCTCAAAAAAATAAAGGGAACACTAAAATAACACATCCTAGATTTGAATGAATGAAATATTCTTATTAAATACTTTGTTCTTTACATAGTTGAATGTGCTGACAACAAAATCACACAAAAATTATCAATGGAAATCAAATGTATTAACCCATGGAGGTCTGGATTTGGAGTCACACTCAAAATTAAAGTGGAAAAACACACTACAGGCTGATCCAACTTTGATGTAATGTCCTTAAAACAAGTCAAAATGAGGCTCAGTAGTGTGTGTGGCCTCCACGTGCCATATGACAAACAAAGGAATTTGTTGTACAGACAGACGCCTCAGAGGTAGGGTTAGGGGCTGTGTTGTCCCAAACCAGAGATGGGGACGAACACCCTATAATTTTTTTGAGTAGGAAACTGAATGAGCATGAAAAAAGGTATGCCATTGTGGAAAAGGAGGCTTTGGCCATTAAGTGGGCATTAGATACCTTGAGATATTACCTCTTGGGTAGACAGTTCAGACTAGTGACAGATCACGCCCCTTTAAACTGGATGTATGTAAATAGAGGTCAGAATGCTCGTGTAACTAGATGGTTTCTAGCGTTGCAAGATTTTAAGTTTACTGTTGAACATAGACCGGGTACACAATTGGCCAACGCAGATGCGTTGTCCCGCATCTTCTGTTTGGGGGCTACAAGTGTTCCGGCCCCTAGGTCGAAATAGGGGAGGGGGATATGTGACAAGAACACTGGAATAGTGTTTGAGGGCAGGTATGTTTGTCCCAGGTTCTTGTCTTACATGTTTTAGAAAAAGGAAAACTTCAAGGAAAATGTTTTGTTTTGTTAGAACCTTTTCAGTTTGCTGGAAAAGCTGGATAAGGTCCCTGCGAGAGAGAGAGGGCAAGTTCCAGACATTGGGCCCAGTTCGGGTCTTTGGCCTCACAGAGGGCTAATCAGGGTTTCAGCTGTATAAATAAAATTTTACTTACCGGTAAATCTATTTCTCGTAGTCCGTAGTGGATGCTGGGGACTCCGTAAGGACCATGGGGAATCCGCAGGAGACATGGGCACTTTAAGAAAGAATTTAGATTCTGGTGTGCTCTGGCTCCTCCCTCTATGTCCCTCCTCCAGACCTCAGTTAAAGAAACCGTGCCCGGAAGAGCTGACAGTACAAGGAAAGGATTTTGGAAATCCAGGGCAAGACTCATGCCAGCCACACCAATCATACCGTATAACTTGTGATAAACTTACCCAGTCAACAGTATGAACAACAACAGAGCATCAGTTCAACCCTGATGCAACAATAACATAGCCCTTATTGCAGCAATAACTATATACAAGTATTGCAGAAGAAGTCCGCCCTTGGGACGGGCGCCCAGCATCCACTACGGACTACGAGAAATAGATTTACCGGTAAGTAAAATCTTATTTTCTCTAACGTCCTAGTGGATGCTGGGGACTCCGTAAGGACCATGGGGATTATACCAAAGCTCCCAAACGGGCGGGAGAGTGCGGATGACTCTGCAGCACCGAATGAGCAAACACAAGGTCCTCCTCAGCCAGGGTATCAAACTTGTAGAACTTTGCAAAAGTGTTTGAACCTGACCAAGTAGCCGCTCGGCACAGCTGTAATGCCGAGACCCCTCGGGCAGCCGCCCAAGAAGAGCCCACCTTCCTAGTGGAATGGGCCTTAACTGATTTTGGCAGCGGCAATCCAGCCGCAGAATGAGCCTGCTGAATCGTATTACAGATCCAGCGAGCAATAGTTTGCTTTGAAGCAGGAGCATCAAGCATGTTGGAAGCATACAGGATAAACAAAGATTCTGTTTTCCTGACCCTAACCGTTCTGGCTACATAAACCTTCAAAGCCCTGACCACATCAAGTAACTCGGAATCCTCCAAGTCAGTAGTAGCCACAGGCACCACAATAGGTTGGTTTATATGAAAGGATAAAACCACTTTTGGCAGAAATTGTGGACGGGTCCGCAATTCTGCTCTATCCGCATGGAAAACCAGATAGGGGCTTTTATGTGACAAAGCCGCTAATTCTGATACACGCCTAGCCGAAGCCAATGCTAGTAGCATGACCACCTTCCATGTGAGATATTTCAATTCCACCGTTTTGAGTGGTTCAAACCAGTGGGATTTCAGGAAACTCAACACCACGTTAAGATCCCAAGGTGCCACCGGGGTCACAAAAGGGGGCTGAATACGCAGCCCTCACTTCACAAACGTCTGAACTTCAGGTAGAGAAGCCAGCTCTTTTTGAAAGAAAATGGATAGGGCCGAAATCTGGACCTTAATGGAACCCAATTTTAGGCCCAAAGTCACTCCTGACTGTAGGAAGTGAAGGAAACGGCCCAGCTGGAATTCCTCCGTAGGGGCATTCCTGGCCTCACATCAAGCAACATATTTTCGCCATATACGGTGATAATGTTGAGCTGTCACGTCCTTCCTAGCCTTTATCAGCGTAGGAATGACCTCACCTGGAATGCCTTTTTCCACTAGGATCCGGCGTTCAACCGCCATGCCGTCAAACGCAGCCGCGGTATGTATGGTGATATTTAACTCTATGTGAGTTTTGGTACGTGTACCTATGTTTGTGAAGCGGTGGTGAGAAACTTTCCTTATCTCCTATCAAGAGTAACCTCCACATTACCAGGGCTCTATTTCAAAGGAGAACACACCAAAAATTGAACTCATTATAGACATTACTATACATTTGTTGTCCATTTTTGTTTTTTTGCATGTAAACATCTGGTAATCATTGGATCTGTAGAAAAAGATTAACGAGGAACCACCCAGTTCTTTGCAAGTATATCCTACAATTTTTTCTTTATTTATATTCGTTACGTGTACAGCAGCGCCTTTGATCTTCCTCCCACCCGCCATATTTTTTACCACAATAGGTTGGTTTATATGAAAGGATAAAACCACTTTTGGCAGAAATTGTGGACGGGTCCGCAATTCTGCTCTATCCGCATGGAAAACCAGATAGGGGCTTTTATGTGACAAAGCCGCTAATTCTGATACACGCCTAGCCGAAGCCAATGCTAGTAGCATGACCACCTTCCATGTGAGATATTTCAATTCCACCGTTTTGAGTGGTTCAAACCAGTGGGATTTCAGGAAACTCAACACCACGTTAAGATCCCAAGGTGCCACCGGGGTCACAAAAGGGGGCTGAATACGCAGCCCTCACTTCACAAACGTCTGAACTTCAGGTAGAGAAGCCAGCTCTTTTTGAAAGAAAATGGATAGGGCCGAAATCTGGACCTTAATGGAACCCAATTTTAGGCCCAAAGTCACTCCTGACTGTAGGAAGTGAAGGAAACGGCCCAGCTGGAATTCCTCCGTAGGGGCATTCCTGGCCTCACATCAAGCAACATATTTTCGCCATATACGGTGATAATGTTGAGCTGTCACGTCCTTCCTAGCCTTTATCAGCGTAGGAATGACCTCACCTGGAATGCCTTTTTCCACTAGGATCCGGCGTTCAACCGCCATGCCGTCAAACGCAGCCGCGGTAAGTCTTGGACAGACAGGGCCCTTGTTGCAACAAGTCCTGTCTTAGAGGAAGAGGCCCCGGGTCCTCTGTGAGCATTTCTTGCAGATCTGGATACCAAGTCCTTCTTGGCCAATCCGGAACAATGAGTATTATTCTCACTCCTCTTTCTCTTATGGGTATGAGAGGAAGAGGAGAAAATACATAGACCGACTGGAACACCCACGGTGTCACCAGTGCGTCCACAGCTATCGCCTGAGGGTCTCATGACCTGGCGCAATACCTCTGTAGCTTTTTGTTGAGGCGGGATGCCATCATGTCCACCTGTGGCAGTTCCCACCGACTTGCAATCTGCGTGAAGACTTCTTGATGAAGTCCCCACTCTCCCGGGTGGAGGTCGTGCCTGCTGAGGAAGTCTGCTTCCCAGTTGTCCACTCCCGGGATGAACACTGCTGACAGTGCGCTTACGTGATTCTCCGCCCAGCGAAGAATTCTGGTGGCTTCTGACTGAATCAGAACCGGTTGGTCGCGAAGCAGGGTCTCCGCTTGACGTAGGGCGTTGTATACGGCCCTTAGTTCCAGGATGTTGATGTGAAGGCAAGTGTCCTGACTTGACCACAGACCTTGGAAATTTCTTCCCTGTGTGACTGCTCCCCACCCTCGGAGGCTTGCATCCGTGGTCACCAGGACCTAGTCCTGAATGCCGAATCTGCGGCCCTCGAGAAGGTGAGCACTCTGCAGCCACCACAGGAGAGACACCCTGGCCCTGGGGGATAGGGTGATTAACCGATGCATCTGAAGATGTGATCCGGACCACTTGTCCAGTAAGTCCCATTGAAAAGTCCTTGCATGGAACCTGCCGAAGGGAATGGCCTCGTATGAGGCCACCATCCTTCCCAGGACTCGAGTGCAGTGATGCACTGACACCTGTTTTGGTTTTAATAGGTTCCTGACCAGTGTCATGAGCTCCTGAGCTCTCTCTATCGGGAGATAAACCCTTTTCTGGTCTGTGTCTAGAATCATGCCTAGGAAAGGCAGATGAGCCGTAGGAACCAACTGCGACTTTGGAATATTTAGAATCCAGCCGTGTTGCCGTAACACTTCCAGAGAAAGTGATACGCTGTTCAGCAACTGCTCTCTTGATCTCGCTTTTATGAGGAGATCGTCCAAGTACGGGATAATTGTGACACCTTGCTTCCGCAGGAGCACCATCATTTCCGCCATTACCTTGGTGAAGATTCTCGGGGCCATGGAGAGACCAAACGGCAACGTCTGAAATTGGTAATGACAATCCTGTACCGCAAATCTGAGGTACGCCTGATGAGGTGGATAAATGGGGACATGAAGGTATGCATCCTTTATGTCCAGAGACACCATAAAATCTCCCCCTTTCAGGCTTGCGATGACCGCTCTTAGCGATTCCATCTTGAACTTGAACCTTTTCAGGTATATGTTCAGCGATTTTAAATTCAATATGGGTCTGACCGAACCGTCCGGTTTTGGGACTACAACATGGTCGAATAATAACCCCTTCCTTGTTGAAGGAGGGGAACCTTGACCACCACCTGTTGAAGATACAATTTGTGAATTGCAGGTAACACTATTTCCCTCTCGTGGGGGGAAGCCGGCAGGGCCGTCGGTGAGGGGGCATCTCCTCAAAGTCCAGCTTGTATCCCTGAGACACAATATCTATTGCCCAGGGATCCAACAGGGAGTGAACCCACTTGTGGCTGAAATTACGAAGACGTGCCCCCACCGGGCTTAGCTCCGCCTGTGGAGCCCCAGCGACATGCGGTGGATTTTGTAGAGGCCGGGGAGGACTTCTGTTCCTGGGAACTAGCTGTGTTGTGCAGCTTCTTTCCTCTGCCCCTGCCTCTGGCAAGAAAGGACGCACCTCGGACTTTCTTGTTTCTTTGTGATCGAAAGGCTGCATTTGATAATGTCGTGCTTTCCTAGGCTGTGCAGGAATATAAGGCAAAAGATCAGAATTACCAGCTATAGCTGTGGAGACCAGGTCCGAGATCCCTTCTCCATACAATCCTCAGCCTTCCATATGCCTCTTAAGTCGGCATCACCTGTCCATTGCATATTCTACAGGACACGTCAAGCAGAAATCGACATAGCGTTGACTCTAGAAACCAGTAGACTAATGTCTCTTTGGGCATGTTTTATATATATATATATATCTATATATATATATCTTAACACAGCATCTTTAATATATATATCTATACATATATATATATATATATATAATAGGGTCTCAATCTCTGCTGATAAGGTACCTGTCCACGCTGCTACAGCGCTATAAACCCATGCCGACACAATCGCCGGTCTGAGTAGTGTACCAGAATGTGCACGCTATCTGCAGGATCCCTGAGGATAGCTGTTAAGTCAGGGCTACCTTTTGGGCAAACGTGACACCCTAGGGGAAGATTTCCATCGTATCCTGGCCCTAGTAGGGAAAGGATACTCCCTGAGAATTCTTTGTGGGAAACTGCAGTCTCTTGTCTGGAGATTCCCGCTCTTTTTCATCATGAGAGGAGGGAAATTTACCTCAGCTTTCTTCCCCTTAAACATGTGTACCCTTGTGTCAGGGACAGATGAGTCATCAGTGATATGCAAATCATCTTTTATTACAATAAACATATCTTGAATACTTTCCTGCCATTTTGGCTGTAACTTTGCATTATCGTAGTCGACACTGGAGTCAGACTCCGTGTCGATATCAGTGTCTATTATTTTGGATAGTGAGCATTGAGAGACTCTGAAGGTCTCTGCGACATAGGGACAGACATGGGTAGATTCCCTGTCTGTTCTCTAATCTTTTGTGCAATAAATTCACCTTAGCACTTAATTACACATATCCAAACAGGTGTCGGCGTTGTCGACGGAGACACCCCTCACACACACATTTGCTCCATCTCCTCCTTAGGGGAGCCTTTTACCTCAGACATGTCGACACACACGTACTGACACACCACACACTCAGGGAATGCTCATCTGAAGACAATTCCCCCACAAGGCCCTTTGGAGAGACAGAGAGAGAGTATGCCAGCACACACCCCAGCGCTATTAACCCAGGAATAACACAGTAACTTAATGTTAACCCAGTAGCTGCTGTTTATATTGATTTTTGCGCCTAATTATGTGCCCCCCCCCCCCCTCCTTTTTTACCCTCTTCTACCGTGTATCTGCAGGGGAGAGGCTGGGGAGCTTCCTCTCAGCTGTGCTGTGGAGAAAAAACATGGCGCTGGTGAGTGCTGAGGAAGAAGCCCCGCCCCCTCGACGGCGGGCTTCTGTCCCGCTTAAATATACATTTTCTTGGCGGGGGCTCATACATATATACAGTGCCCAACTGTATATATGTGTACTTTTGCCAAAAGAGGTCCATATGCTGCCCAGGGCGCCCCCCTTCCCCCCCTGCGCCCTGCACCCTTACAGTGACCGGAGTATGTGAGGTGTGTTTGGAGCAATGGCGCACAGCTGCAGTGCTGTGCGTTACCTCATGTGAAGAACGGAGTCTTCTGCCGCCGATTTCGAAGTCTTCTTGCTTCTCATACTCACCCGGCTTCTGTCTTCCTGCTCTGCGAGGTGGACGGCGGCGCGGCTCTGGGATCGGACGACGAGGGTGAGATCCTGTGTACGATCCCTCTGGAGCTAATGGTGTCCAGTAGCCTAAGAAGCAGGACCTAGCTTCAGAGAGTAGGGCTACTTCTCTCCCCTCAGTCCCACGATGCAGGGAGTCTGTTGCCAGCAGAGCTCCCTGAAAATAAAAAACCTAACAAAATACTTTCTTACAGCAAGCTCAGGAGAGCTCACTGAACAGCACCCAGCTCGTCCGGGCACAGATTCAAACTAACTGAGGTCTGGAGGAGGGACATAGAGGGAGGAGCCAGAGCACACCAGAATCTAAATTCTTTCTTAAAGTGCCCATGTCTCCTGCGGAGCCCGTCTATTCCCCATGGTCCTTATGGAGTCCCCAGCATCCACTAGGACGTTAGAGAAAGAGTGTTATAGGGCTGCTAGCCTGATTAGTGGGGGCAGACTGCCTGGGAAGACTGCAGGATCTCTGTGAGACAAATACGCTTCCTTATACAAGTGAGCCATACAGTGTTGACTGAAAAACTCTGTGGTTTTTGTTTAGAGACAGTTAGGAACGTCTTGTGTTTAGTTAGTGCCGGACAGGCAAGGTATTTTCTTTTGATGTTTGTTTTATTTTCTGTTTAATAAAACTGGTTGTGGCCATTTGCACCATAAAAACTGGACTTGTATGATTTCTCAGCTGCTGCCTGCTGCCATCTACCCCAAGAAACGGGATCCAGTTCCCCTACAGTTACCACTTATTGCCTTCCTCATATTTATCTCGTTGCTACTCTCATATCTCCCTCATTGCCACCCTTGAAATACACATCCCCTTATCTATCAAGAACTTTCTGAACCCACCCTTGTCCACTCTGTAATGAATATCTCTCTGTCTCTTTGTAATGAACAACTCTCTGTCGCAGCAGCATCACTTCACAAGTTTAAACAATAATAGCTCTCACAGAGACACTGTTCACAGGAAAGTAGCACATCACTGCCTCACTGACAGATATTTCTGACAGAATTATTTTCCAAAATGTAAAATTTACCACATAACTCAAATGATTTATCATCAGACCTCATGAAACATGACTTGTACTATGAGGATCTATGCAAAAAAATTGAACAGGACATCAGTGAGTAGCCACTTCAGAATCAGCAAACATTTGTTTCACCCTACATTGGGGGTCATTCCGACCCGTTTGCACGCATCGGTTTGTTGCTGCGGTGCGCATGGGTCTGGAATGCGCACTGCGCATGTGCGTCGTTGCCCGGCAACAGGGGTCGCCGGGTTACGACGCGGATTACGAAGCAAGCGGTCGCAGCAGCGGCCGAAAGAAGATTGACAGAAAGAAGGCATTCCTGGGCGTCACCAGACCATTGGCGGCCGTTTTCGGGAGGCGGTTTAAAAAACGCAGGCGTGGTCAGAAGAACGGAGGCCGGATGTCTGACGTCAAAGCCAGGACCTGCATCGCTGAAGCCGTCGCACAGGGTAAGTAGGTCTAGGGCTAGTATTCTTTTGCACAAAACTTTTTTAGCTTAGCAGGGCTGCACAAGCGTTCGCAGACCTGCTAAGCTAAAATACACTCCCCCATAGGCGTGGACTAGTTGATCGCACCAGCAGCAAAAAATTGCTGACTGCGATCAACTCTGAATTACCACCATTATCTCCACATATGACTATTTTCTCACAACAGGGACCATTTTATAAGATAGATATACCAATCTTGGGTGTGCGGTCGTGCTCGGATATACACATGCCTTGGGTGGTTGAACGCACTTGGCCTTAAGCGTCACAACGCACACCAATGTGTGCATATATCAAAGCGTGACCGCACACAAAGAGTGGTATATCTATTGCTAATATGCCACCACTCTTCTTTAATGGTCTGTGTGTGTGTATATATATATATATAATTTTTAATATATACTGTATACTGTACCCCAGGACTCCTCTGTCAGGGGGTCCCCTGGCTTAAGCACAGATATTAGCTCTTTCTGTTGTGCAACAGCAGAACCAGGCAGCCAGAATACAAGCAGGACAGTATGCAGTGCAGGCAGAGACACAGGAGTATCAGGTTTCATGAGCTACCAACGGAACTTCCCTACCAGAGGAGAGGTAGGAGGGGAGAGAGAGCTATAAGTGACCCAGGGACATGGGCGTATCTAGCCCTCGCCAGGAGCGCCAACCGTCAGGGAACGCCGACCGTCAGGGAGAAACACCTAGGAGTGCCATCTGCGGACAGGCAGTACTGAATCTGCGGGCATCCCTTCCAGTGAAGAGAGTGCTATCAACAAGCTGCTGCTGTGAACGCTGCAGTGAGAGCAGTCCAGCATTCTGCTCTAACTACATGGTTAGTCTGGGAGAGTTAGGGGCGGAATTATTGGTGGTGCTGTGGATGTATTGCACTGGTGCCCATCGCACTGAAGGGTACCGAAGCCGGTGGCAGTAGCAGTACCAATAATCAGTCACAGTGACTCATTAAAGTATGCCAGCTTACTAAGGGCAGTAACAGGAAGGAGACTTTCCGGTCAAAGGATAGGAGGGGAAACACCCCCCCCCCCCCCACACACACACACACACACACACACACACACACCCCACCTTCTCCAATGCCTCCTCTCTGATACCTATTACTGTCGGGGGCTACAATTACCAGACAACTGAAACAGGAAGCTGGGCTAGCAGAATAATCTGTATTTATAAACTGTATCCTAATCACTGACCTCTAACAGGCATCAGTGCACAGAACTCTGGGTGAATGGGAGTTTTAAACTCTTCCTATTCTCAGTAATGAGTTCCTGTTGGATCTGGGCAGTCCACAAAATCTGAAGTTCCAAATCCCTACTGCAGCTGCAGAATGTGCAGGTATTATTTTCTTCTCCCTTGGAGGGAGCTAATCCCACCAGAATGTAGGCAATTGTGATGAGACACAAGCCCTCTCAACACATATTCCCCCCTTTCGCTTTTTCAAGCTTGAGGAAGGGCAGTTTTCTCTTTGTGACAGCCGAGCCCAATCAGCCTTTAGAAACACCTTTCCAGGTGTCTCTTCAATTGTTTTGGTCCAGACAATTTTCTCCAGTTGAGTCTTCTTAAGGGTCTGCCTCAGGGGTAATATTCTGGATACAAAATTTTAAATTAATCGGTGGTAATAGCCTACCAATCCTAGGAAAGTTCTCATCTGTTTCTTGGTGGAGGGTCTTGGCCAGAATTGAATTACCCCTAGGTCGAAATTTACTACTAAGAAATTTAGAAAGAAATATTAAATGAAGTAAATTGTGTTTATATGTCATCCTTAGGTTCAGTTATGTGGTGGGGCACAAAATATGCTTCTGTTTGTCCACATATTTTATAATTAGCAGCCACCAGCACTGCTTTTGCCTATTACATTGACCATAAATAATTTGAATTGGTCCTGGACTATCAATCCAATGCACCCCTGCAAGTGTCCTGAGGCACCCCAGGATGCCACGGCACACAGTCTGAGAACCACTGGAGTAGTCTGAGTTGTATTGTGATAGCTTGCCACTGTGAAGTTAAACAGAAAAAGACACTGTGTTTTACCAGAAGACCTGCCTCACAAGTCCTTATTTCACGAACTCCTGTTACTATATTTTCTTTCTTTCTTTCTTTCTTTCTTTCTTTCTTTCTTTCTTTCTTTCTTTCTTTCTTTCTTTCTTTCTTTCTTTCTTTCTTTTTCTTTCTTTCTTTCTTTCTTTCTTTCTTTCTTTCTTTCTTTCTTTCTTTCTTTCTTTCTTTCTTTCTTTCTTTCTTTCTTTCTCTCTCTCTATATAGATATATATATGACAGAAGACTATAATAGGGTGTCTTACCTTTTTAAGCTGTGCACTAGCGATGAAACAACAGTTGGGAGCATGCTTTTGTCCGAAATTAAAATTTACCAGACGTTATATAAACACACCTACAACTGTTATCTGGCACTCACTGTTATTTTGTGTACAGTATGTGTCCATTTTGCCTTTTTTTATTCTCTTTTATCCCATCTCCCTGGATTTCCCTGTTTTCTGCTTGTCTCCTGTTATTCCCCCTATATTTTTCCCATCCCCCCTGAGGTCTTCTTGTGTTTTGTTTAGTTCCTGACACATCTCCCTGTTCTGCAAACAAGGGTGTGACTCCGCACCAGTCTCAAAAATTCAAACAATGTTATATGTAACCAGAATTATATTTATATACAGGAATACTTCCTATTAATTTGTACCTGGTGGTGCACCCAGAGTCAGAGAGAAACTAGAGAGAAAACGACTTTACAGAAGACTCTTGTGTGGGTGCACTCTTGTATTTAATTAGTTATATGACTAAAGATTAAAACATAACTTTTATTAGCTCATTAATAAAATAAATCCACACTCTCATAATCCACCACTAATAAGAATATACTCGTATACACAATTGTGCTTATTTCACTTGTATTGGATATAAACCACAAATCGGGTGGATATCAGCAAATACAAAATTAGAAAATTGGAAATGTTCTGGTTAATCTGTCACCAAAAGACTTGTAGGGGGATGTAGACACTATGACTCTACATCCGAGACCTAACCAATCAGCACAAGCGAGGCTTGTTTTAATGAGACCTCAATGGGTCATGGTCGACCGGACTGATATTATCAGGAGTATAGATCCTAATAACAATGTGTGTGCGTAGGGGTACCTTCTGTATTACCCCGTGATTGTGGATAATAAATTTCACTGATTTTTATTAGTTATCTAAGAAAAGAAAAAAAGAAAAGGGAGAAGAGAAAGTGGTGATCCTGCTGTTGGCATCTAGTCAAAATGGGTCATTAATTACAACACCAGGTATTCTCTGGGGGTCCCCCTCACAGATACTAACCCAGCCCACCACCGTTTTGCTTCCAAGATCGGACGAGATCGGGCTCTGTCGGTGGGGTATGGTAGTAATTTGTTGACACAATTGGTTGACTCGCCAATGAGAGTGCACCTATTAAAGAATTCAAGATAAAGACACAAAATGCGGATCTGCTTTCTACGTTAGACGCAGGGTTAACCTGTGAATCATAGATGAGAGTCTGCTGATATAAGAAATAGGTAAGAGTAAGTAAGTACAGAGAATCTGTATTTAGGGATTATATCAGGTATTAGCCTGATACACTATGAGGGTATGGTATGAAGGAGTTTATTATGGCTTATTGCACACTCAGAAAAAAGCACCCTTGTGGGCCAGATCAGGATATCATGTCTTATAGCTTGTGCTAGATTTACATCTGATTAATAGAGAGACAGGCCACTAATAAAAAGGGATTGTGTGTAGAAAAAATAAGAATTTACTCACCGGTAATTCTATTTCTCGTAGTCCGTAGTGGATGCTGGGAACTCCGTAAGGACTATGGGGAATAGACGGGCTCCGCAGGAGACTGGGCACTCTAAAGAAAAGATTAGGTACTATCTGGTGTGCACTGGCTCCTCCCTCTATGCCCCTCCTCCAGACCTCAGTTAGGGAAACTGTGCCCGGAAGAGCTGACATTACAAGGAAAGGAAATTTTGAATCCAGGGTAAGACTCATACCAGCCACACCAATCACGCCGTACAACTTGTGATAACCTTACCCAGTTAACAGTATGAACAACAACTGAGCCTCACTCAACGGATGGCTCATAACAATAACCCTTAGTTAAGCAATAACTATATACACGTATTGCAGAAAGTCCGACTTGGGACGGGCGCCCAGCATCCACTACGGACTACAAGAAATAGAATTACCGGTGAGTAAATTCTTATTTTCTCTGACGTCCTAGTGGATGCTGGGAACTCCGTAAGGACCATGGGGATTATACCAAAGCTCCCAAACGGGCGGGAGAGTGCGGATGACTCTGCAGCACCGAATGAGCAAACACAAGGTCCTCCTCAGCCAGGGTATCAAACTTGTAGAACTTTGCAAATGTGTTTGAACCCGACCAAGTAGCCTCTCGGCAAAGCTGTAAAGCCGAGACCCCTCGGGCAGCCGCCCAAGAAGAGCCCACCTTCCTTGTGGAATGGGCTTTTACTGATTTTGGATGCGGCAATCCAGCCGCAGAATGAGCCTGCTGAATCGTATTACAGATCCAGCTTGTTGGGGGCATGCAAGATAAACAGCGAGTCAGTCTTCCTGACTCCAGCCGTTCTGGAAACATATATTTTCAAAGCCCTGACTACGTCCAGCAACTTGGAGTCCTCCAAGTCCCGAGTAGCCGCAGGCACCACAATAGGTTGGTTCAAATGAAACGAGGACACCACCTTTGGGAGAAATTGGGGACGAGTCCTCAATTCTGCCCTGTCCATATGGAAGATCAGATATGGGCTTTTACATGACAAAGCCGCCAATTCTGACACACGCCTAGCCGATGCTAAGGCCAACAGCATGACCACTTTCCACGTGTGATACTTTAGTTCCACGGTCTTAAGTGGCTCAAACCAGTGGGATTTCAGGAAATCCAACACAACGTTAAGATCCCAAGGTGCCACTGGTGGCACAAAAGGGGGCTGAATATGCAGCACTCCCTTAACAAACGTCTGAACCTCAGGCAGTGAAGCCAGTTCTTTTTGAAAGAAAATGGATAGGGCCGAAATCTGGACCCTTATGGACCCTAATTTTAGGCCCATAGACACTCCTGACTGTAGGAAGTGCAGGAATCGACCCAGCTGGAATTCCTCTGTAGGGGCCGTCCTGGCCTCACACCAAGCAACATATTTTCGCCATATACGGTGATAATGCTTTGCTGTCACGTCCTTCCTAGCCTTTATCAGCGTAGGAATAACTTCATTCGGAATGCCTTTTTTCGCTAGGATCCGGCGTTCAACCGCCATGCCGTCAAACGCAGCCGCGGTAAGTCTTGGAACAGACAGGGCCCTTGTTGCAGCAGGTCCTGTCTGAGAGGCAGAGGCCATGGGTCCTCTGTGCGCATTTCTTGCAGTTCCGGGTACCAAGTCCTTCTTGGCCAATCCGGAACAATGAGTATTGTTCTCACTCCTCTTTTTCTTACAATTCTCAGTACCTTTGGTATGAGAGGAAGAGGAGGAAACACATATACCGACTGGAACACCCACGGTGTCACTAGCGCGTCCACAGCTATCGCCTGAGGGTCCCTTGACCTGGCGCAATATCTTTTTAGCTTTTTGTTGAGGCGGGACGCCATCATGTCCACCTGTGGCAGTTCCCATCGATTTGCAATCTGTGTGAAGACTTCTTGATGAAGTCCCCACTCTCCCGGGTGGAGGTCGTGTCTGCTGAGGAAGTCTGCTTCCCAGTTGTCCACTCCCGGAATGAGCACTGCTGACAGTGCTTGCACGTGATTCTCCGCCCATCGTAGAATCTTTGTGGCTTCCGCCATTGCCCTCCTGCTTCTTGTGCCGCCCTGGCGGTTTACATGGGCGACCGCCATGATGTTGTCTGACTGAATCAGCACTGGCCGGTTTTGAAGCAGGGGCTCTGCTTGACTCAGGGCGTTGTATATGGCCCTTAATTCCAATATATTTATGTGTAGAGAAGTCTCCAGACTTGACCACAGCCCTTGGAAGTTTCTTCCCTGAGTGACTGCCCCCCATACTCGGAGTCTTGCATCCGTGGTCACCAGGACCCAGTCCTGTATGCCGAACCTGCGGCCCTCGAGAAAGTGAGCACTCTGCAGCCACCACAGAAGAGACACCCTGGCCCTTGGGGACAGGGTGATCAGCCGATGCATCTGAAGATGCGACCCGGACCACTTGTCCAACAGATCCCACTGAAAGATCCTCGCATGGAACCTGCCAAAGGGAATGGCTTCGTATGAAGCCACCATCTTTCCCAGGACTCGCGTGCAGTGATGCACCGATACCTGTTTTGGTTTCAGGAGGTCCCTGACCAGAGATGCTAATTCCTGGGCCTTCTCCACCGGGAGAAACACCTTCTTCTGTTCTGTGTCCAGAATCATGCCCAGGAAAAGCAGACGCGTCGTAGGAATCAGCTGCGACTTTGGAACATTCAGAATCCAGCCGTGCTGTTGCAACACTTCCTGAGAGAGTGCTCCGCTGATCAACAACTGCTCCCTGGACCTCGCCTTTATGAGGAGATCGTCCAAGTACGGGATAATTATAACTCCCTTCTGCCGAAGGAGTATCATCATTTCGGCCATTACCTTGGTAAATATTCTCGGTGCCGTGGACAGGCTAAACGGTAACGTCTGGAACTGGTAATGACAGTCCTGTACCACAAATCTGAGGTACTCCTGGTGAGGTGGATAAATAGGGACATGCAAGTAAGCATCTTTGATGTCCAGCGACACCATAAAATCCCCCTCTTCCAGGCTTGCAATAACCGCTCTGAGCGATTCCATTTTGAACTTGAACTTCTTTATATAAGTGTTCAAGGACTTTAAATTCAGAATGGGTCTCACCGAACCGTCCGGTTTCGGTACCACAAACATTGTGGAATAGTAACCCCTTCCCTGTTGAAGGAGGGGGACCCTGACAATCACTTGCTGGAGGTACAGCTTGTGAATTGCCGCCAGCACTACCTCCCTTTCCATGGGGGAAGCTGGCAAGGCTGATTTGAGGTAACGGCGGGGGGGAGTCGCTTCGAACTCCAGCTTGTATCCCTGAGATACAATTTGTATAGCCCAGAGATCCACCTGTGAGCGAACCCACTGGCTGCTGAAGTTTCGGAGACGCGCCCCCACCGCACCTGGCTCCGCCTGTGGAGCCCCAACGTCATGCGGTGGACTTAGTGGAAGCAGGGGAGGATTTTTTTTTCCTGGGAACTGGCTGCATGGCGCAGCTTCTTACCTCTACCCCTGCCTCTGGCAAGAAAGGATGCACCCCTGACCCTCTTGCCTTTTTGTGAACGAAAGGACTGCATTTGATAATACGGTGCTTTCTTAGGCTGTGAGGAAACCTGAGGCAAGAAAGTGGACTTTCCAGCTGTCGCTGTAGACACGAGGTCCGACAGACCGTCCCCAAACAATTCCTCACCCTTATAAAGCAAAACCTCCATGTGTTTTTTAGAATCAGCATCTCCTGTCCATTGCAGAGTCCATAAGACCCTCCTGGCAGAAATGGACATAGCATTAATTCTAGAGCCCAGCAGGCAAATGTCCCTCTGAGCATCTCGCATATATAAGACGACGTCTTTGATATGGCCCAGGGTTAGCAAAACAGTATCTCTGTCGAGGGAATCTATGTCGTCTAACAGAGTATCTGTCCACGTTGCTACAGCACTACACATCCAGGCTGAAGCAATAGCAGGTCTCAGTAGAGTAGCAGAGTGTGTATACACTGACTTCAGGATAGCTTCCTGCTTTCTATCCGCAGGTCCTTTAGGGCGGCCGTATCCTGAGAGGGCAGGGCCACCCTTTTAGATAAGCGTGTCAGCGCCTTGTCCACCCTAGGGGATGTTTCCCAACGTAACCTGTCCGTTGGCGGGAAAGGGTACGCCATCAGTAACCTCTTAGAAATCACTAATTTCTTATCAGGGGAACTCCACGCTTCTTCACACAATTCATTTAATTCATCAGATGGGGGAAAAGTCACTGGCTGCTTTTTCTCCCCAAACATATAAACCCTCTTGGTATTAACCGGGTTACTCTCAGAAATGTGTAATACATCTTTCATTGCAATAATCATGTATCGGATGGCCTTGGTCATTTTAGACTGTAAATGTGCCTCATCATCGTCGACACTGGAGTCGGACTCCGTGTCGACATCTGTGTCAACCATCTGAGATAGAGGGCGTTTATGAGCCCCTGACGGTTTCTGAGTCGCCTGGGCAGGCGCGGGCTGAGACCCCGGCTGTCCCAAGGCTGCAGCGTCATCAAACCTTTTATGTAAGGAGTTTACATTGTCATTTAAGACCTTCCACATATCCATCCAATCAGGTGTCGGCCCCGACGGGGGCGATACCAAACTTATCTGCCCTTGCTCCGCCTCCACGTAACCTTCCTCATCAAACATGTCGACACAGCCGTACCGACACACCGCACACACACAGGGAATGCTCAGACTGAGGACAGGACCCCACAAAGTCCTTTGGGGAGACAGAGAGAGAGTATGCCAGCACACACCACAGCGCTATATAACACAGGGATTTTCACTGCTAATAAGTGATATACCCAATAGCTGCTTTTTTTGTATTCTTTGCGCCTAAATTTATGTGCCCCCCCTCTCTTTTTAACCCGTCTTGTACCTGGATACTGCAGGGGAGAGCCTGGGGAGCTGCTTCCAGCGGAGCTGTGAAGAAAAAATGGCGCTGGTGTGCTGAGGAAGAAGGCCCCGCCCCCTCAGTGGCGGGCTTCTGTCCCGCTTTCAGTGTAAAATAATGGCGGGGGTTTTTACATATATACAGTGCTAGACTGTATATATGTATTTTTATGCCAAAGGTACTTCAATTGCAGCCCAGGGTGCCCCCCCCCAGCGCCCTGCACCCTACAGTGACCGGAGTGTGTAAGTGTGCTGGGAGCAATGGCGCACAGCTGCGGTGCTGTGCGCTACCTTAATGAAGACAGGAGTCTTCAGCCGCCGATTTCGTCGTCTTCTAGCTTCTGTTCTTCTGGCTCTGCAAGGGGGACGGCGGCGCGGCTCCGGGAACGGACGATCGAGGACAGGTGCCTGTGTTCGAACCCTCTGGAGCTAATGGTGTCCAGTAGCCTAAGAAGCACAAGCTAGCTGCAAGCAGGTAGGTTTGCTTCTCTCCCCTTAGTCCCACGTAGCAGTGAGTCTGTTGCCAGCAGAAGCTCACTGAAAATAAAAAACCTAATAAATACTTTCTTTACTAGTAAGCTCAGGAGAGCCCACTAGGAGCACCCAGCTCTGGCCGGGCACAGATTCTAACTGAGGTCTGGAGGAGGGGCATAGAGGGAGGAGCCAGTGCACACCAGATAGTACCTAATCTTTTCTTTAGAGTGCCCAGTCTCCTGCGGAGCCCGTCTATTCCCCATGGTCCTTACGGAGTTCCAAGCATCAACTAGGACGTCAGAGAAATGTAATGATATCCTTAAACCCTGTTGGTTTTACAGGGATTAAAGTTTTTGGGAGCCCTATGATATTAATTGCTCCCAGTTACTTGCAGAGTGTATCATACATATAAATTGCAGTTGCTGTATCCTGTCTATAACAGCCTTATTGTCACTGTGTCAAGAGATCAACAGGATTTCTAGCTACACATCTACACATAGATATTTGTTACAGGGGGGTACAAAAAATACCAGTCCCTGCCCAGGTCCCTGGGTCAGGTTAAGAGGATCTAAGTATTACTCCTGGTGTGCTTAGGTCAAAGCTGGAAAAGCAGGAAAACGTGTTTCACCTGTCCTGCGGGCTTGTTCACTTCCAATGCTTACATCTCCCTGTTCACCTGAGAAAAACGGCTGCAGATTATTTGCTGTTGTGGCGGAGCCTCCCGTCTCCCTAGCTTTCTCCAATTTTCACAACTTCTTCCAGTCAAGCCTTGTCTTCCTCTTGTCTTCCTCTGTTCTTCCGGTCTCCCCTTTTGTTCCTCCTGTGTCCTGTCTCCTGATTAATGGCACTATTGTGTGGTGTCATGTGCATAAGGGGCACTGCCGTGTGGTGTAATATGAATAAGGTTGCACTACTGTGTGGCGTAATTTGAATTGGTACTGTGTGGTCACACCCTGACCCATGAGGTTACACCCCTTATTTTTGGCACATATTGAAGGCAGCCCCCCCATCACTATTTATAATATTGGGTGGGGGCCAGTGCCTTACTTTGCCTGGGGCGTTTGTATCCCAAGATACACCTCTGCCCAGGGATGCACAATCTAGTATACACACCCCCTTCTCCCCAGTCTTAAGTGACCCAGCCTCCTGAAGGCTTAATCCGGCCCTGATAAACTGCTAACACTATATTGTGTCTGTCTATATAACAATAAATATTTAAAATGTTGGTGTGCAATAAATAAGAAAACTCAGAAAACAAATCAGACTGTTACTGTATAACCCCCCTGTGGGGCATGAATAAGTCAGGTAGAGGTATGCATATCTCCCAACATGACCCATTCCAGGAGGGACAAAATGCTCTGCTTCTGAACTTCCCATCTAATTTATGATTACTGACAGGGCCAGACTGGCCATCTGGCACATGCCCGAAGGGCCGATGGGCAGGACGACCGGTCCGGTCCCTCAGAGAGCCAGGAAGGCCGTGTGCAGCGCAGCCTCCGGCTCTCTGGTTGAGCCACCCCCACTGGTCTCCGTGCTGTGCATCCACGCCCACAGACTGGCAGCACGCCCCCGCCACCAGCAAGTGTCGTCATGGTAATGGGGGCGTGCCACGGGTCCACGCCCCCACGCAGCACACCCCTGTATTACGTGGGATCCGGTCTCTAGGTCGACAGTAACTAGGTTGAGTGTCTAGGTCGACCACTATTAGTCGACAGGGTCTCTAGGTCGACACGTTATAGGTCGACAGGTCAAAAGGTCGACATGAGTTTTTCACAATTTTTTTCTTTTTGTGAACATTTTCATACTTAACGATCCACGTGGACTACGATTGGAACGGTAATCTGTGCCGAGCGAAGCTGTAGCGGAGCGAGGCACCTTGCCCAAAGCATGGTGAACTAATTGGGGTTCCCGGTCACTCTACGAAGAAAACGACACCAAAAAAAAAAACCTCATGTCAACCTTTCGACCTAGAACATGTCGACCTAGAGACCCTGTCGACCTAGTTACTGTCGACCAATAGTTACTCTCTACCTTCCATACCACACCCGTATTACGTGATGGTGCGCCTCCCGTGATGTGCACGCGGCCCCCCCTCCACACCCGCAAACCATGAATGCCCGGGCTGAAATGGAGGCCCAGTCCATCACTTATTACTGACAACTGTTTTGATCAGGTTAGTGGATGAGAAAAGTGTTACAGCAGAGCGGATGGCATTAATAAATTAAGAGGAAAGTCCTGGAACAGAGCATTTTTTCCCTCCTGGAGAGGGTCATGTCAGCTATATGTATGTTGGTTTTTTTTTAAATGACCTTAGCATCAGTTCCCACTGCTAGCAGTCTATACAGCAGCAGCTGCGAGGTATTCCCTCCGCCGGCTGCACCGTACAGGCGGGCACTGTGACACTGTGGTGTGGGAAAGGTAGTGCAGCAGTCACAAAACACAGCACGGGTCTCAAAGCCGTAATTTTCACCGCGCGACTAGGTCACATGACATGATACAGCGAACCGCTACTATTACTTCATAGGTGTGCCGCGAGCCTTCTCAACGGTCTGACTGAGTGGGAGGCACTGGCAGTGCCCTAACACGACCACTATGAACTGGGTCGGTGGCTCCCGGTGAGTATACTTCTGCCGCCTTTTGCTGCAGTGCAGCCGCCTGTGTAACTCGGTAGAGTTGTGCATATCTTGGGAAGATGTGATATGTAGTTATGTTTATTGCACTAGCGTCGTTTAGGGCATGTGCTGGGTATATATTAAAAGTGTAGGCACGACACAGCACAAAACTCTTATTGAAATTAATCAGGCTCTGGCCAAAGGGTGTGCCCTGGCCCCTGTCTCCCTCCATACTGCCATTACACACTTATGGACACCCTCCCTTTAATACCACTTTCATACCGTCTGAGGCGGGTCGCACGTGGGAGCCTGACACGGGAGTTCCCAGTGGGACCCGCCTCAATACCCCCTTTCATACCGCAGACTGCAACCCGGCATAACCCAGCAATATGCCGGGTTGTTGACGTCGGCGGTGACGCGGCGTGGGCGGTGGTGGGAGATCACATGATCTCCAAGCGCCGCCCGTCCACATACTGTGAACGGGAAACGGGTCGCACTGACTCAGCTCCCGTTCACACCGCACAGCGAGCCGGGTTGAGCACGCGTTCAACCCTGCTTGCTAGCAGTGTTGAAATACCGGGTCGCTCAGCCTGGTATATTGCCCCTGGTACCTTTCACACCGCACAGGAACACGGGTTATGCGCGCTCATGTGCCAATAACCCGTGTTCAAAGCTGCTGGTGTGAAAAGGGTGTTAAGAGTATCTGGGCAGTACGGATGGTGTAATGGTTAGCATTACTGCCCACTGCACTAAGGTCTTGGGTTCGATTCCCACCATGGCTCTACCTGTGCGGAGTTTGTATATTCTCCCCATACTTGCGTGGGTTTCCTCCGGGTACTCCGGTTTCCTCCCACAATCCATAAATATATTGGGGCAGGGCCCGATGTGAATGGCCAAATATTCTCTGTAAAGTGCTGCGTAATATGTGCGCGCTATATAAATAACTGATAATAAATAGTCTGCTGTTCAGTAATTGTCTGGTAATCATATCACCCCCAATACTATGGAAAGCGTTTCAGAGATAGAGGGTTTTGAATGCCATATCGCCCCTATCTTGTTTCAAATAAATAAGTTGTCCTCTTATTGAAGGACCTATTTAGTATAATTTGTGGTCTGCTTTGATAATTGGGTGACAATGAGGAATCCTTATTTGCGAGGTTGTATAATTTGATTTCTGAGTCACCAAGAGTGGGGCTCTGATAGTTCCAATGAGAAGTACTGTAGGGATCACTATGTTTTTTCGCCGCATGGGATGCCGAATGTAAGTATACCGACATTGGCATCCCGAGTGGTAGAATGCCGGCAGGGGGGCGAATGCAACAAAGCCCCTTGCGGGCTCGCTGTGCTCACCACTCTGCGGGCTAGGTGGCGAGCTATGCTTGCCACAGGTACTATTCTCCCTCTATGGGTGTCTTGGGACACCCATAGAGGGGGAATCACCTACCTCGCCGGTATACCGGCGACTGTATGGTGCCCCCGTCGGGATCCCGGTGTCGGTATTGTGACAGCCGGGAACCCGACGAGGTGTATGCTAACTGCATACTGTACTGTAGTCAATTGCCATCACATTACTTCCTGCTGTATACCCTCAGCTCTGCTACTGTGCATGCACCGACTTACATATTCATAATCCAGAGACGCGCAATCCATCTCCTGAAAAAAATTGCAAAAAGTAGCCCATAGTGACATTTGCTATTGGCTAAAGTCACCTGAAGATGGCATTAGTAGCCGCTAAAATCGGCAGCGCAGGAGCCCCCATTGAAACCGACAGTTGGCTGCTGCTGTTGGAAATATGCTAAATCTGCTGTGGTCCCTCCTTGTTACATTTTGTGGATACTTAATATCTGCAGTGTTTTTGTGGAATATGCCACAAATATACTTAAATAAATAAGCCCATAAATGCATTAGGTTTCAAAGTGGTGTGTATGACTGATAAAATGTGTTGCGTATGATTAAAGGTGTTCCAGCCTATCAGCTCCTAACTGTCATGTGTTCAGCTCCTAATTGTCATGTGTTTGAAAAATGACAAGTGGGAGCTGCTTGGCTGGAACAACATTAATCATACGCAACAAGTTTTATTATTCACATCGAGGTTTAACAGTTACTGATAAATGGGCCCCTAAAAAGTGGGGAACCGTGCCTTTTGCCATTTTGGAAAGGTGGATTTCTGCTGATGAAAACCAAAAATATAGGCCCTCATTCCGAGTTGATCGGTCGCAAGGCGAATTTAGCAGAGTTACATACGCTAAGCCGCCGCCTACTGGGAGTGAATCTTAGCTTCTTAAAATTGCGACCGATGTATTCGCAATATTGCGATTACTAACTACTTAGCAGTTTCAGAGTAGCTCCAGACTTACTCTGCCTGTGCGATCAGTTCAGTGCTTGTCGTTCCTGGTTGACGTCACAAACACACCCAGCGTTCGCCCAGGCACTCCCACTGTTTCTCCGGCCACTCCTGCGTTTTTTCCGGAAACGGTAGCGTTTTCAGCCACACGCCCCTGAAACGCCGTGTTTCCGCCCAGTAACACCCATTTCCTGTCAATCACATTACGATCGCCGGAGCGAAGAAAAAGCCGTGAGTAAAAATACTTTCTTCATAGTAAAGTTACTTGGCGCAGTCGCAGTGCGAACATTGCGCATGCGTACTAAGCGGATTTTCACTGCGATGCGATGAAAAATACCGAGCGAACAACTCGGAATGAGGGCCATATTTCTTGTTGAGATTTGCATGAGAAGCAAAGTCATGTGGTTTTCTGAAGATTCAATGTCATGGAAAAAACAAAAACAAGGTATAATTTATATGGCAAAGGTGTTAAACCTCATGATTCATTATATCTGGAAATGGGGACTATAAGGGGGGTATTCAGTTAGTTGTTGGGTTTACCTCGTGACTAATTGCCTACAAAAATCCCTGCATTTCAGGGAAAGGCTATTAAATTAAATAGCCTTTCTCTGACGTCCTAGTGGATGCTGGGAACTCCGTAAGGACCATGGGGAATAGCGGCTCCGCAGGAGACTGGGCACAAAAGTAAAGCTTTAGGACTACCTGGTGTGCACTGGCTCCTCCCCCTATGACCCTCCTCCAAGCCTCAGTTAGATTTTTGTGCCCGAACGAGAAGGGTGCACACTAGGGGCTCTCCTGAGCTACTTAGTAAAAAGTTTAGTTTTAGGTTTTTTATTTTCAGTGAGACCTGCTGGCAACAGGCTCACTGCATCGAGGGACTAAGGGGAGAAGAAGCGAACTCACCTGCGTGCAGAGTGGATTGGGCTTCTTAGGCTACTGGACACCATTAGCTCCAGAGGGATCGAACACAGGCCCAGCCATGGAGTCCGATCCCAGAGCCGCGCCGCCGGCCCCCTTACAGAGCCAGAAGCAAGAAGAGGTCCGGAAAATCGGCGGCAGAAGACATCCTGTCTTCACCAAGGTAGCGCACAGCACTGCAGCTGTGCGCCATTGCTCCTCAGCACACTTCACACTTCGGTCACTGAGGGTGCAGGGCGCTAGGGGGGGGCGCCCTGAGCAGCAATAAAAACACCTTGGCTGGCGAAAATACATCACATATAGCCCCCAGGGCTATATGGATGAATTTTAACCCCTGCCAGATTACACTGAAAAACGGGAGAAAAGGCCGCCGAGAAAGGGGCGGAGCCTATCTCCTCAGCACACTGGCGCCATTTTCCCTCACAGCTCCGTTGGAGGGAAGCTCCCTGGCTCTCCCCTGCAGTCACTACAGTACAGAAAGGGTTAAAAAAGAGAGGGGGGCACTAATTAGGCGCAGTATAAACAATACAGCAGCTATAAGGGGAAAAACACTTATATAAGGTTATCCCTGTATATATATATATATAGCGCTCTGGTGTGTGCTGGCAAACTCTCCCTCTGTCTCCCCAAAGGGCTAGTGGGGTCCTGTCCTCTATCAGAGCATTCCCTGTGTGTGTGCTGTGTGTCGGTACGTTTGTGTCGACATGTATGAGGAGGAAAATGATGTGGAGGCGGAGCAAATTGCCTGTAATAGGGATGTCACCCCCTAGGGGGTCGACACCTGAGTGGATGAACTACTGGAAGGAATTACATGACAGTGTCAGCTCTTTACAAAAGACAGTGATTGACATGAGACAGCCGGCTACTCAGCTTGTGCCTGTCCAGACGTCTCATAGGCCGTCAGGGGCTCTAAAGCGCCCGTTACCTCAGATGGCAAATACAGATGCCGACACGGATACTGACTCCAGTGTCGACGGTGAAGAGACAAATATGACTTCCAGTAGGGCCACACGTTACATGATTGAGGCAATGGAAAATGTTTTACACATTTCTGATAATACGAGTACCACCAATAGGGGTATTATGTTCAGTGAGGAAAAACTACCTGTAGTTTTCCTGAATCTGAGAAATTAAATGAGGTGTGTGATGAAGCGTGGGTTTCCCCCGATAAAAAAACTGATAATTTCTAAAAAGTTATTGGCATATATCCTTTCCCGCCAGAGGTTAGGGTGCGTTGGGAAACACCCCCTAGGGGGGATAAAGCGCTCACACGCTTGTCAAAACAAGGGCTCTACCCTATCCTGAGATGGCCGCCCTTAAGGATCCTGCTGATAGAAAGCAGGAGGGTATCCTAAAATGTATTTACACACATACTGGTGTTATACTGCGACCAGCAATCGCCTCAGCCTGGATGTGCAGTGCTGGGTTGGCGTGGTCGGATTCCCTGACTGAAAATATTGATACCCTAGATAGGGACAGTATATTATTGCCTGTAGAGCATTTAAAAGATGCATTTCTATATATGGGTGATGCACAGCGGGATATTTGCCGACTGGCATCAAGAGTAAGTGCGCTGTCCATTTCTGCCAGAAGAGGGTTATGGACACGACAGTGGTCAGGTGATGTGGATTCCAAATGGCATATGGAAGTATTGCCTTATAAAGGGGAGGAGTTATTTGGGGTCGGTCTTTCAGACCTGGTGGCCACGGCAACAGCTGGGAAATCCACGTTTTTACCCCAGGTCGCCTCTCAACATAAGTAGACGCCGTATTATCAGGCGCAGTCCTTTCGTTCCCATAAGGGCACGTGGGCAAAAGGTTCCTCATTTCTGCCCCGTGACAGAGGGAGAGGGAAACGGCTGCAGAAATCAGCCAGTTCCCAGGAACAGAAGCCCTCTCCCGCCTCTGCCAAGCCCTCAGCATGACGCTGGGGCTTTACAAGCAGACAGGGAGGCAGTGTTGGAAGCCATTCACAAGCTGTATTCCCAGCAGGTGATAATTAAGGTACCCCTCCTGCAACAGGGAAAGGGGTATTACTCCACACTGTTGTGGTACCGAAGCCGGACGGCTCGGTGAGACCGATTTTAAATCTAAAATCTTTGAACACTTACATACAGAGGTTCAAATTCAAGAGAAGGGGACTACATGGTGTCTCTGGACATCAAGGATGCTTACCTTCATGTCCAAAATTACCCTTCTCACCAAGGGTACCTCAGGTTTGTGGTACAGAACTGTCACTATCAGTTTCAGACGCTGCCGTTTGGATGGTCCACGGCACCCCGGGTCTTTACCAAGGTAATGGCCGAAATGATGATACTCCTTCGAAGGAAGGGAGTTTTAGTTATCCCTTACTTGGACGATCTCCTGATAAGGGTAAGATCCTGGGAACAGTTGGAGGTCGGTGTAGCACTATCTCAGGTAGTGTTGCGACAGCACGATTGGATTCTCAATATTCCAAAATCGCAGCTGGTTCCGACGACTCGTCTTCTGTTCCTAGGGATGATTCTGGACACAGTTCAGAAAAAGGTGTTTCTCCCGGAGGAGAGAGCCAGGGAGTTATCCGAGCTAGTCAGGAACCTCCTAAAACCGAGCCAAGTCTCAGTGCATCAATGCACAAGGGTTCAGGGAAAAATGGTAGCTTCCTACGAAGCAAAGCCATTCGGCAGATTCCACGCAAGAACTTTCCAGTGGGACCTGCTGGACAAATGGTCCGAGTGGCATCTTAAGATGCATCAGCGGATAACCCGGTCACCAAGGACAAGGGTGTCCCTCCTGTGGTGGTTGCAGAGTGCTCATCTTCTAGAGGGCCGCAGAGTCGGCATTCAGGACTGGGTCCTGGTGACCACGGATGCCAGCCTGCGAGGCTGGGGAGCAGTCACACAGGGAAGAAATTTCCAGGGCTTATGGTCAAGCCTGGAGACATCATTTCACATAAATATCCTGGAGCTAAGGGTCATTTACAATGCTCTCAGCTTAGCAAGACCTCTGCTTCAAGGTCAGCCGGTGTTGATCCAGTCGGACAACATCACGGCAGTCACCCATGTAAACAGACAGGGTGGCACAAGAAGCAGTCAATGGCAGAAGCTGCAAGGATTCTTCGCTGGGCGGAAAATCATGGGATAGCACTGTCAGCAGTATTCATTCCGGGAGTGGACAACTGGGAAGCAGACTTCCTCAGCAGGCACGGCCTCCACCCGGGAGAGAGGGGACTTCACCCAGAAGTCTTCCACATGATTGTAAACCATTGGGAAAAACCAAAGGTGGACATGATGGCGTCCCGCCTAAACAAAAAAAAAAAAATTGGACAGGTATTGCGCCAGGTCAAGGGACCCTCAGGCAATAGCTGTGGACGCTCTGGTAACACCGTGGGTGTACCAGTCAGTGTATGTGTTCCCTCCTCTTCCTCTCGTACCAAAAGTACTGAGAATTATAAGACGGAGGGGAGTAAGAACTATACTCGTGGCTCCGGATTGGCCAAGAAGGACTTGGTACCCGGAACTTCAAGAGATGCTCACGGAGGACCCGTGGCCTCTACCTCTAAGAAGGGACCTGCTCCAGCAAGGACCCTGTCTATTCCGAGACTTACCGCGGCTGCGTTTAACGGCAGGG